>NW_012114744.1:840665-861796 GCF_000951035.1 Colobus angolensis palliatus | reverse complement strand
CCTTCTGTTTCTGAGTTATTTCACTTAAAATAATGGTCTTCAGTTCCTACATGTTGTTGCAAAAGACATGATTTCATTATTTTTTATGCCTGGGTAGTATTCCCTGGTATATAACAGTATCTTTTTTTATCCAATCATCCATTGATGGACATTTAGTTTGATCCAGTATCTTTGTTAATGTTAATAATACTGTGATAATCTATGAGTATAGGTACCTTTTTGATATAATGATTTGTTTTCCTTTGGGTAGATATCCAGTAGTGAGATTGCTGGGTTGAATGATTGTTTGATTTTTAGTTATTTGAGAAATCTCCATACTGTTTTCCATAGAGGCTGTACTAATTTACATTCCCACCAACAATATATAAGTGTTTCTTTTTTTCTGCATCTTCTCCACCATCTGTTATTTTTTGACTTTTCAATCATAGCCATTCTCACTGGTGCAAGGTGGTATCTCACTGTGGTTTTAATTTGCATTTCTCTGATGTTTAGTCATGATGAGCATTTTATGTATATGCTTGTTGGCCATATGTTTGTCTTCACTTGAAAAATGTGTGTTTGGGCCGGGCACGGTGGCTCAAGCCTGTAATCCCAGCACTTTGGGAGGCCGAGACGGGCGGATCACGAGGTCAGGAGATCGAGACCATCCTGGCTAACACAGTGAAACCCCATCTCTACTAAAAAATACAAAAAAACTAGCCGGGCGAGGTGGCGGGCGCCTGTAGTCCCAGCTACTCGGGAGGCTGAGGCAGGAGAATGGCGTAAACCCGGGAGGCAGAGCTTGCAGTGAGCTGAGATCCGGCCACTGCACTCCAGCCTGGGCGGCAGAGCGAGACTGCGTCTCAAAAAAAAAAACAAAAAACAAAAAAAACAAAAAATGTGTGTTTGTGGCTTTTGCCCACTTTTTAGAGGGGTTATTTGTTTCTTTTTTTTTTCTCATTGAGTTGTTTGACTTCCTTAAAGATTCTGGATATTAGTTCATTGGATGCACAGTGTGCAAATATTTTATCCTATTCTATACCTATTCTATAGGTCATCTGTTCACTCTGTTAATTTCTTTTCTATGCAGAAGCTTTTTAGTTTAATTGTGTCCT
The DNA here is from genome assembly GCF_000951035.1 of Colobus angolensis palliatus. NCBI lineage: Eukaryota > Metazoa > Chordata > Mammalia > Primates > Cercopithecidae > Colobus > Colobus angolensis. Next base: position 860,702 of record NW_012114744.1, on the reverse strand, counting down.
ATTAATCTATTTTTGTCTTTGTTGCATTTGCTTCTGAGACCTTGTCATGAATTCTTTGCCTAAGTCAATGTCTAGAGGAGTTTTTCTTAGGTTTTCTTCTAGAATTAGTATAGTTTCAAGTCTTATGTAAGTCTTTACTTCATCTTACGTTGATTTTTATATATGGTGAAAGATAGGCATCCAATTTCATTCTTCTGCATGTGGCTATCCAATTTTCTAAGCACCATGTATTGAATGGGTTCTTATCTCGGTGTCTATTTGCCAACTTTTTTGAATATCAGTTGGCTGTAGATAGATATACAGCTGTATTTCTGGGTTCTCTATTCTGTTTCTATTGATCTATATGTGTATTTTTATACATGTTTCAAAAGGAGTTCTATGCTCTTTTGATTACCATAGCCTTATAGTATAATTTGAAGACAGGTAATGTGATGCCTCCAGCTTTGATCTTTTTACTTAGGATTGTTTTGGTATTTGGGATCCTTCTTGGTTCCATATGAATTTTAATATCATTTTTTCTCACTGTGAAAAATGATGTTGGCATTTTGATAGGAATTGCATTGATTATGTAGATTGTCAAGCTTGTCAATTATTAAAGTTGGAGGCATCTTTCTGCTTTGAGAGTAACAGAGAGGCAAGAAGGATGTGTAATATAACAAGTAAAGCAGGTAGTAAGAGTTTGAGAAGCAGTAAAAACTGTTTGTTTGTTTGTTTTTTTTTTTTCCCAACATAGCTTCTAGTGATAAACTAGAGAGAGACATTAGGATATCCATCTCAGCCTTATATTCGGGATATAATCTTTCCTTTATCAGTGAAACTCTCCAGGAGAGGTAATGGCTCTGACTGGAGAGCACTAGAAAATCCAAGTTAGAATCTTGATCAAAAGCCCATTTGTTAGAAGTATAGTTGAAAAAATCGAATGACTCAATCCCATCTACATTTTTCTAGGCAGAAGTCTGTGCACTAGAACTTCATTGTTTGGCTCTTGGATGAATACGGTTTTTATCAAACCATCAGTCAACATTTACAGACATTACAAACAGCCAAGAGGAATTTGTTGTTCCTTCTGGTAGAGAAATTTTTGGAACTGTATGAGAAGAAAACTTTCAGGTTCGGATTTACAAAATGCTCTGCTTCTCAAAAGATCACAGTGCATTTATTTTATGGACCCTGAGAAACGTAAAACTAATCACATTCCTTTCTTTGCATTGACTTCTGGGAAGGTCAAAGCTACATTTGTCTTCACCTCCAGCAAATGTAGAGGTTAGAGAAAATCCATTTCTACATACTTTCCTAGCCTATAGCTTTACTGACATTTTACTTATTTTTTTTTTTGCTCCAATTGCTTCAACCAGTTCTTTACCGTTTAGTGTTGTATTATTGTAAACTGTTCCAAATTATTCATTAATTAGGGTGAAATATAAATAAATCCATGATTAAAGAGACGTAGGGCTTCTCCATAAATGAACTAACTACAATAAAGCTCAATTAAATTATCAGTTTACATCTCAATGTCCATAGAAAGGAAGATATTATTATTTGTTTTATTTAATATGTTAATTTTTTTCTTCCATTTAAAAGTGACAATAATAAGGGCCAGGTGTGGTGACTCATGCATGTAATCCCAGCACTTTGGGAGGCCAAGGCGGGTGGATCAGGAGGTCAGGAGTTCAAGACCATCCTGGCCAATATAGTGAAATCTTGTCTCTACTGAAAATACAAAAGTTAGCCGGGAGTGATGGCACACGCCTGTAATCCCAGCTACTCAGGAGGCTGAGGCAGGAGAAGCGCTTGAACCTGGGAGGCAGAGGTTGCAGTGAGCTAAGGTTGTGCCACTGTACTTCAGCCTGGGCAATGGAGCAAGACTCCATCTCAAAAAAAAGAAAAAAAAAGACATAATAATAAACTACATATGTATAAGTCCACAGCCTCTTATCACAATTCAAAAATGCAAAATAGTCTAAAAACATTTTTTTCTGTTTACAACTAGTTTAGCACAAAATATGACCTGATTTGACATGAGACTAAAATACAAGCAGTAGGAACATTCTTAACTTTCTCTAAGCAATAGAATGTGTTTGATTATAGCATGCTGTCCCAGGTCCTGTACTATGTCATATACGGTAGATGCACACTATTCACTTCATATAATTAGAAAAATTATGACTTCTAATACACATCTGATTTCAGGTAAGAGACTGTGGACTTGTAGAAACACGTGGAATATTATCTGTAAAGTTTCTGAAGACCACTCTTGTCACATATGCAAAGCTGCTGCTGTTACCTTCACCCACCACCCCATTTCAGTTTTTTTGTTTTGTTTTTTGTTTGTTTGTTTGTTTTGTTTTTTAGTCATGATAATTTCTTGATAAGCAAAAGAAAGAACGTCAACTTTTTTCAACTTTCAGGGTAATTTATTCTTCTCTAGTTTTACAGATTTAAAGACCACATAACTTTCAGTACCCATAAACATATTGTACTTAACTTCTCACTATGAGAAGGTGTACCCCATTGCTTCTATTCTGGTCATGAGATATGTGGCCCAATGTAGCCCAATCAGTCCAGTCAAATATAGGCCATAGAGAAAGAGCAATTTCATCACAAGCCATAAAACAAAAGTCCTTTTGTGATGAATTAGAAACATTCAACTAATGCTATCAACAATTAGTTTTCTGAGAAATTACAGCAATCTATAAGAAAACATAGCAGGACATAATAAAAGTCATTAAATTAGGTATAGACAGCTTATAAGAAATTCTGACTGGCATTAAGAAGTGTCAATTCTTTACTTCTAGCTTATGGTTGGAGTGGTATCTTCATAATGGAGATATAACTTATATATTTTTAAAAAGACTTAAAACTTTTCAATTACTTGTGTATGCCAAGTCTGTACATAGCATTTTACAAGTATTGTCTCATTTAATCCTTTTATCATGCCTGAGATAGATATCATTATTGTTTGCATTCCACTAGTAAAGAAACAGGCTCAGAAAAGTCATCCAGCTAATAAGTAAGAGGTTACTTTTAGGTTCAAGTCATTACGTTATGCTGCATTTGTTTACCTTTGCCTTGGCATCTCTCAATAAAGAAATGAAAAGCAGTAGACAGAGAGGGAAAATGGTGGCAGAATTGTGCTCACACAGCTGGCTATTGTTCTATCTTATAACATATTTTGCTTTTTTCTTGTGTATCTAAGAGGAGCATGTAATGTGGTATGGAGGGTAGAAAAATATTTACTGATAGAAGGGTAACAAATAGGTATCTGGTACTTCCAGAAGTTGGATCTGGTAGACAGCAAGTAGAGTTCAGAGTGCATTAAGGAAAAGTACAGGAAATGTTATTTTACTTATGTATCACAGGCTACAGACCAGGGACAGAACACTGTTGCTGATGCTGCAGGTTGGCTCACTTAGCTTTCATTCTCAAATTCCTACTCCCACAACCTCCTTTACTGTAGAGGCTGGAAAGCAAAGTACTTGGTTTACTTGTCTCCCTTGTAATTAAAGGTACACATTTGACCCAGTTTTGGCTAGTGTGAGGTTAAGTGGAAGCCTACTGAGGAAATCTTCTCTTTGTAGCTAAAAAGACAAACTTCCTAAGGAGAAAGCCATTCACTTTCTCAACTTCTTTTTCACTTGCCTAAATGTGTAGTAAGCATGTTGTGATGAAAAGTATCACAGAAAGGCTGGCCAGCTACCACCTTCTTCCACAACCTCTTCTGTGTTGACACTTTGGTCAGTTTTTTGGTTTCTTGCAGCCCCAGCCATTCTTAATTAATACATGTGTTATTTTATCTTTCTTCATTTCCAACAATTACACTCTATGTCTTGAGTGTAGTTCCAGAAGTATGTGACATTAAAGGTGGTATGATTTCACATTGGCAATTCCCAGTTCCCCACGAACTGTGTGCGGTTCTGTTTTAAAGCAACAAGCAGTTCATCTTACCCTAGACAGATGGGCCACCTACCTTTCTGTGCCTTTGCTTAATGCCATTGTTTCTGCTGGAAGCTCTCAAGGTCCTTCTGAATTGTCACCCCTACTGTGTGAAATTTTTCTCCGGTTCTCTCAGGACTCTCAATGGGTTCACACCTCCCCCCAACATTCTTTATTCTTGTGTTATACCTCTGACTCTTTGTATTGTAATCATGCAATTTACACAAGTGTTTCCACCACTATACTGTGAGCTATTAGAGGTTAGGAATTATGTCATATGTGTCAGGTACACAAAAGATAATAAATATTGTGTTCAATTTCTAAATTGATTAATTTCTTCCTCAATTTGAACTCCCTTGAAACTTTATTTTTACCTCTCATTGGCACATATCATTTACTTTTCTTATGGCAAAACTAAATAATGGGTTACTTGGAGATAAGAATTATATCTCACTCATTTGTGTGTCCTATACATATTTTTTAAACTAAATTTATATTTCATGAATTGAATTGGACAGTTCATAGTTAATACATTAAGCATATCTCAGTCATGTTAGGTTGCTACTTTCCCTGTGGTGGGTGGGGCGGTGGGGAGGAAGGGTGTATAGATGAACTGTAACTAGCCAGTTCACTGAGGGAGTTTTTAAAAATCTTTCCTATTTAAGTCAAAACCGAAAAATTAATTCACTGTAAAAGAAAAACCCAGATCACATATTCCCTGATTCAGAAGTGTTTGAAGGATGTAAAAGAAGAATGTTTTCAAGAACTTTCGTTTCCTCTCTCTAGTAGTCAATCCAATTCAAGTGCAATTTAATAAGTTAATTGCAATGTATGATTGACAGAGGCAAGGGACAATGTCTGATGTGAGGACTTCTCTATAAAAAATTATGATAATAACTAAGGATTCTATTATTTCATTAAGGACTCTATGTCTTGGCTGATGCACAGCAAGACTTTTTAGAATCTACCTTAGAAGTGATTGATATCAAGGCTGTGTTCATCCCTTACGTCACCAAACCAGGAACGGGGAGAATGTCGATCACGATCAGTTTGAACTCTTAAGAGTCTAACAGTTTAAGACGGAGACAGTATCACTGGAAATCTACTTGAAGCTGTCGCTTATCCTGCCAGAGTTATTTAGGAGCTAAAGCATAAGAAGAAAGCAATTACGAGATTCACTAGATGTTAAAAACATAAGAAAGCATTTTCCATAACAAATATACGAAAAACAGAAAAGGGGTGGAGGAGAATCTTCATTATGTAATAAAAATGAACACAGAATAATGAAAGTTTAAGCAAATGCATAAATACTGTTTTTCAAAAGAATTATCTTTCTGGAAACCAAAGGGCTTAATTTTTAAGTATTTTATCTCTGAAATAAGAAATTAAAATAAAGCTATGCATTACAAATGCATTTATATATTTCAAAACATGTTGTATGTGATAAACACAATTTTTTTCAAAAGAATGCATTTATATATTTAAATGTCAGATAATGAGTCAAAATAATTTAGACTTTAATATATGCTATTTTAAAACATTTTTAACTTACATTTATTATTTAAATGCTTGGCAACTTTAAAAGCAATATTCCTGGAGTAATTTTATCTTGTGTATTAATTTTTAAGAAAATGTTAAAAGGTGGAATATCTTTTAAATGTTAACATTTTATAAAGAGAGAATTTAAGAAAACAATTTATTGAATATAAAATGATTGCAGAACATAAAAAGATTTTCAACACATTAAAGTATTTTTCATTAAAAGAAGAGGAAAAATCATATTGAGTGGTACTTAAATTTAAAATCGAATAGTTCTATCAAAAATCTTTCCAAAAAAGGGGGAAATAACTCATTTTTCATTATGCAGCAAGATAGTTTCCTGTTCATCTAACCTAAACATTTACAGTAACTGATTTATTCACCGTTGAAAATCAAATCTATTACAATTCAGACAATTTCTCTGCATTAGGAAAATGAATAAATTAAAAGTGTGCTTCAGCAATTTAGTCCTCTTAGCAGATATTCTGCAAGCTCGGTAGAAGATGTCAAAACCTGCTGATATCTAACAGAGTCAACTCCAAGTTTGTGTATCCCAGTCCATTCTACCTTTCCATCAGGCAGTACATGTGGAAATAGAAAAGCAGCTCTCTAATTAATCAAAGTCAGATGTGCCTGAACGCCTGGAGTTGCTGCTGATCCTTGTCCCAGCTTCTCCCATGTTCTCGCTCTATGTTTTTACCTTGAAAACTTCTGCTCTGAGCTGGGAATGCCTGAAGGGCTTGCACGGTAAGTCAATGTGAAATTATCTCAGCAGGAAGAAGTTGCTTTTCAGCTTAAATGATTTAAGGCAGCAATTTTTCACACTCTCAAACTCTGACAAACGCCCAGATTGCCTCTCATGTCTGACTTCAAAATATTCAAAGAAAAGCTATTTTTATTAAAAACACTCTAGAGAAAATTGTATGTCACTTGTTCTCTGATATAACTTCATTTCTCCTGACAGTGACAATTTTCACCTCAGTACAATTTCTTTATTTTTTCCAAAGCTAATTCTGCTTAATATTAGTATTTATACAAACTCATATCAACTTGTCTCTGTGAAATATTCAAGGGTGTCAGGTAAATGTTGCTCACTGTCATTCATCTTCTTTGGGTGTTCAAAATGATCAATCGATTTAAAACTACACTTAGTTACTTTGGATATTATTGTTTTATTTGTAAGGGAAAACTTAACAACTGTTAAAACCCTTCATTTGACAAACCTGTGTCTGCAAACTGCAAGGAATTCCAAAGTTGATGGCATGCGTCTCTTGCCAAAGATTGTAAAAGTTTACATTAAGAAATCTATTTGTTCTATGCCTTTAAATAAAGCGGGTAATACAGTGCATGTTTTGTCTTATGCTGCTTACATGTTAATAAGATTATGGTGGATGTCATATTGCACCGAAACATCACATTTGCTTTATTATGAATGCTGGCAGTGCAGAAACATCACATCATAATCACTTCAAAAAAGAAATATATTCTGCATATTTTCCTATGTGTTTATAATTCCACTAAACCTCAGCAGAATCAAACTCAGTGGGGACAAGAATGACAGAAGGTTTAATGTTCCAGAGACTGCTAAAATCTTGGTGCATTGATATATAGCAGAATGGTTAATATGTATAAGGTTACTTGTGACCTGTGACCTCAAAGCATATCTTCTGGCCTTATCGAATTTCCATGAGAAAAAGTAACCACTGGCATGTAAATTTTTCACAAATAATTTGGAGGTTTTTTAAACAGTTAATTTTATGTTTAACTGTGAAAGCCTGAGGTGTTTATAAACATATGAGAGGTGATAATTTGTATCATCCAAGTATCTTAACAACTGAGCAAACTCCATTTTAAATAAATGCATCAGTTTCCTACAGGTATGCCTTTTATACCTCATTAAACGTTTCATTTCTAAATAAAACTGGATAATTTGTATTTCGTTAATATCTGTTACAAAGAAATCAAAAAAAGATTACCTGTAGCTGCCTTCTACACACAGTGCAGGGGTCTGGTCAAAGGAAGTACATCAAATACAGCAGAGAAATACACTTCATAAATTTCAATGTTATGACAATGTCAAATACAGATTCTATAACAACACCCTGCCTAAGAAGTTACCATCTTTTTCTGCCTTTAACTTGCAACATATTTTCTGTTTGGAAGTCACAATTATTTTGATTTTACTTAGCTTCCTTGGATTTTATTTATCATACTTAGCTTCCTTGGATTTTATTTATCATATTCCCTCACTGATGGGAAAACTGAAGTTTCAAGACATACTTAAACATAACAACATCTTCCAGTATTAAAGAATTGTAAAGATAATTTGTGGATACATGATGAAATCTGGGAATAATTGGTAGCTTAACTTAAACAATTATTTAAAAGCCAAAAATTTACTAGTAAAACAACTTTACACACACACACACACACACACACACAAGATTGACTTTATGGGTTAAAATTTACTTGGCATTAAAAAAAATATGATTTTGTAACAAAAATTTGTATACTAAATATATTATGTCTTGCATTTTCAAAGGAAGATGTGCTGCAATATAAGTGAGGATTTTTATTTTTTAATAAAAGCAAAACACTGATAAATTCACAGTTATATCCATGTACTGGTTCATTAATGCTTTGCTTCTATTTTGCAATATATCCATACAAGTGGAAGAAAATATAGAATATGCTTTCTAATTAAAATACTTTATCTCATTGTGTAGTTTGCCATGGGTAAATAACAATAGTTTATCTGAAATATAATTATCTTAGCTATAGGCAAATAAGATTGTTATTGACCCAAAGAAATATCTTGTATTACTCTTTAGACTTTGAAAACATTTTAAAACTATGTCATCCTGTGATGTTATTATTTAGACAATTCTATTCTTTCACAAAAGCACCTAACTTGCCAATTTAATATCCCATAAGAATTATAATTTATAATTGCTCATCAAAATAAATATTTCACTCTCTAAACAAGATTTTATAAATGAGAGTTATATAAAATTATTGAAATAAGCAAAATTATGCTCGTATTCATTATCAATTTATGTATAGAAATAAATATATAGATATCTAACATTGTACTATTTTTCTTAGCAAAACCAGTCAAGTATATTTAATATGTTTTGTTTCAATTATTTTTTAAAAATTAATGATTTGTTACTTAAACTTATATCTGCTTTTTTCTTCCTTTACAGTATACTTAAACACTGAGGTGTTTAAATAATTATTTATAAAATATTTTAAAGCATCCATTGTTTTAGTAAAAATTGGAAATCGGAGAGCACACACACACAACCACACATATGTCCCTTATATTTAGATTGAGAAATAATTCAGAAAAACCACTTTAGCAATCTTTGGAGTCTGCTTTTGTCACTGAGTCTAGTCTAAACATTTTTGTAATACAAAAATATTATCTGGACTTTTTCAATGTGATCTATGCCAAGAAATCAAGGAAAGTGATAAAAGCTGGAAGAGAGAGTGTGCATTAGTGAATATTTATATTGGCAAGAACTGAGATTTTTATAAAAGTAAAACAAACACAGAGGTTGCTTATTTCTGAAAGGAAATCAGTCTCACTGAATTTCTTTCAAGAAAACATAATTGCCCAAAATGATATAAATCACTATTGCTATCTCTAACAAATTAACTTGAAATGCTGGCAATGCCAAGGAGCGACATTAAGTTTTCTCTTGTTTACTTTTTCCTAATCACCATAAAAATACTCAGTGAAACAATTATTCTTAAAACAATCACGACAATATATCTCTATAAAGGAGAAAATCGATTTAACAACAAAACTAGATTTATCACTATTGATCAAGAGGTGTTCAATGTAATTTTAGTGAATTATGCCTGGCTCTCATTTCCTCACAGAAATTTTTCAGCGATGCTTTAAAGGCAGATTGCAAACTACTACATAATCTTTTGCAAGCTATTTACCTGCTATCTTAATCACTACTCTTATAAAATATATGGGAGGTTGAACCAAATATTTATTTTCTATTATGTGAAGAAGCATTGCTATTGCATGTGACTTAGGTAATAGTACTTACCTAGGAACCTGATCTCATTTTTTTTTTTTTTCAATTCATTAGTAAAGAAATCAGGTCTCCATAAAAGGATTCAGTGTTAAAGAAACAAATCCAAGTTCATCTTATGAGAACAGAATTAGAAAGATTAAGAAGTAATATGATTTTTTCTTCTTAAATAAGAATAATTTTTAAAGACACTATTAACACTTTCATATCTGAAACTTCTTTGAAAACAGGAAGGAAACAAAAAAAGAATTAGAGGAAGATTTTTAAAAATTTAGTCATTCTGTGCCGTATGCTATATAAACTGTATATCTCATTTTGAGAGAAATATTAGAAATGATTGTTCTAAAAATATCTCAGAGATAGTATTTGTTGTTCACTTAAATACATAGATAAATGAGTCATATTGACTTACATTCCTTTCAACAGTAATAAAAAGTGCTCTATATTTTGTCCATGTATCCTCAGAATATTTCTTGATCTGAATTATTGCATATTCCTTCCTTCTGCTGGAAGAACTAGACATATTTATAAATAAAACAGCTCTTATTTAGAAAAAGAATGATTAATAGATGCATTTTCATATAAAAAAGTTAAACAAGGAATATACCTAAACATATAGCTGAAAGATTTTTCCTTGTAAATCTCAAATTAAATTTTAATCAACCTATAAAATAGTGTTATTATTCTCTAGATGATTATCTTTTCTTATTTTTAAATCATGATTTTTACTTTTATGATAATATGCTTGCTAATCAAATAGATGATAATACACAGTTAAGTTACCAATGTAAAACACCAGGTGTTTTACTGTTTTTAAAATTTAGATTCTCAAATTTGTCAACTGAGTTACTGTTACCATGTATTTTTGACAAAGTTCAAGCTGAATAGATGTTCAAAAAGTGTAAAATAACTTTTACTTATGTTGTTAAATTAATTATAAATCAATTGCTATATTCCACCCGACTTAAAGACATCAGTGGTGTTTGTGCAATCATGCTAAGTAGTATTGATATAGGAAACTGTTATATTCAATTCTAACTATATTTACAAAAACTTTAGTTACATAAACATGATTCTAACATTAAAGCTAAACAGTTTGAGATATAAGAAAGAAAACTAATTCCTAGCATTCAAATAACATTCTAATATGAATTAATCATTCTTTTAAAACCATCAAACCATTAAAGAAAATAAACAATATGAGTTTAGAACATTAAATATGAAATACAGAAATACTTCCATTGAAAATTGATATTTAAAAGTCATCTAAACTTGGAAAAATACTTCAAAATCAATTCCATAATTATATGTGGATTGTAATCATATGTATTTGTAACTCTTTGTTCTCAATCTATTAACACTAACATAAATGTATGTTAGTAGTTATTATTGTAATACTAAACTCTAACTGCCACATTGCATAAGTAAAACTTTTAGCAATATAATTTTGGATGGTTTTCACTTAATTTGAAGAGCTAATCATGGACATTACATTTTAGGCACTTCCTGTTATATGCATTTAATCTTATTATTTTATAGAAAGGCAAACACCATCAAACACAAGTAAATTGATCTGCTCGTATACATTATGTTTCTATGAATCAAAATTGAAAATACCTAGAGCTTTTAGTAAAGGAAGTAGTTCTTAAACTGAATTTTAATAAACCAATAAAATAATGTTATTGCTCAATAGGTAATAATTGCCTTTATATAAACTCAAAAATATTGTTTAAAGTGATTAATATACAATGCTCCATTATGCATCTGGGGGTGTTGATGCATAATTTTTAGTTCTAATGTTATTATGTAATTGAGAGAACATGTTCATTTGCTCTAATAACTACTAAGATGCACTTAATAAAATGAAATGTAATAATACTTGTAATTTAATCTATTCATGGAAATAATTTTAAAAGTCTACCACTCTCCTTAATGTGGATAACATTCATAATTTATAAAGTGTTGTGATGCAGAATTGACAATGCCATTGTTTTTTACACTTTGAGATGATTCCGCAGCCTTCATATCATCTGCATACCAACCTCAGGATTATCAAGGGCAAACAAAAGATAATTAACACCAGAAACAGGCAAATGCAGGAGCTACCGACTGAGGGTTCTCACTTAATGCAAGACATCTGAAAACCGGAAAATGAAATAACTACAGGAAAGCTTATCTCTGAGGAAAAATAATTCAATATTCTATTCTTTATATGAACCTTTTTACCCCAGTTTGTGAAGGTAACTTATCTGACAGCATAGTCTGAGAGTGGTGTAGTCATCATCTATAACAGTTAGAAAAAGTAGTGTTTTAAAGAGTGAATTTCTAATTACATGCTTTATAATTATAGAATCTTTAATACCTGTTTTAATAATGAATGTATTTATTTATAATGTATAAGACATAGAAAAACTATAAACTGCTATAACTCTTGTCATGTTTTCACGTTTGCAAGGTAGAGTACAATAAAAAAGGATTTATACTATTAAACTATTTAAATCTTAGTTGCAGTTTATGTAACACTATATGCAGATATTATATTGTGCTTAAATGGTAGTTATGATTTATCACAATCTTACATTTATTCATATCAAATTTTATTAGTGGCAGAGGAATATGCTATGTTAACCTTGATTGTATCACTGTCTTACTGGTTAAGTAGAATTATTTATATCTTCCCAACTAAGTGCCCTTTAACTTTCCATAAATCATCACTATTAGCGTGATTCACATACGTGGAAATTTTTGCTTTCTAATACAACACAGAGCAATTATTAAATGTTTTAAAAATTGAACTTTTGAAGTTCTGAAATAACAATTATGAAACTAAGTTCAAAATAAATAAAATGATATATTTCATAACAAGTTCATATATGAAAAATACATCTTCTAAATGTTAGACTTCTCTGATAAAGCGTCATGTTATTAACAGTTAGTTTTAACTGAAGTAGATGGGTTAGTGACAAGTTTTGGAGTTTAGACTCATAAAAGAATCATATTTGAACATGGTCTTTTATCACATGGATTTCTAAGTAACATGGATATAATCACAGTTTCAGTCTTCTGGAAATAATTATGTATTGTAGATGTCTGACGTAACACAGTTGCTAGTTCATTTCCCAAACATCACCATTAAATGGGTATTCCATAAAACCTCTCCATCAGCAACATGATTGAGAATACTGTATTTCATTTTGAGTTAAGGCTTTTTTCTTGTTTTATATTAATACCAACTACATGCTCAACTTTGAAAAGGGGCCAAAAAAGATTTTATGTCAGACTTCGTTTAATTCAATTCTATGAATAACCTGGGCTAAATGTACAGTATGCTTACATTTTAAAATATCAAGTCATTGTCAATAAAAGGATACACAATTAAAAATAAATTGTTTTATGCGGCATGATGGTTAAGAGAATCATTTTAGTCATATCTCAAAGTTCCGTCCGCCAGCTTCTTTCTTCTGCATACATTTTTTTCCTGTTGCTATGTCCCAAGGCTCTATCTTTGGTCTTCTACTGATACAATAGATCTTCTCAGGCTTCCCATTCAATGACCATAACAAAGACTATCTTCAGTTACCGTCTAACGTCCTGGATCTCTTTTCTAAAATCTGCGTGCTAATAGATATTTTCATCTAAGCATGCACCCAAATGAACATGTGTAGAACATTATGTCCCTCCACTATTATTATTCTAAAAAATGACATAAGCCAGAAACCTGAGGATCATCATAAATTTTATTTTTCATTTAATCAATTGCAAAGTACTGCTATTCTATATTATTAACATCCTTGGGATGTCTTCCCTGCATTTCCACTGCCACTAATTTAATAGAGGCCATCACCATTGCTCACCTCCTAATTGTTCTTTCCATCTCCAATTTCAAACCTTTCCAATCAATTATCTAAATGAGATGTCAGCAAACTTTCTGTAAAACGTCACATGGTAAATATTTTAGGCTGTACATCCTTGTAGTCTCCATCACAACTCCTCAACTCTGTTGTAGCAGGGCAGCAGCCATAGCCGCTATGTGAAAGGATTGGGTGGAGTGATGTTCCAGTCAAAGTTTATTTATTTAAAAAAAGGCAGCAGATGGATTTCGCAGGTATGGGATGTAATTTCCTGACTCCTGCTCTAAAATGTGCCCAGAGTAAAATTTCTAAATGACTAATTAGATCCTATTGCTAGCTTATTTATTCTTTTATGGCTTTTTCATTGTCTACAGCAAAAATTAAAACCTACATCCTTAGCATGATGTAAAAGAATCTTTTCATTATTTCTGCTTTTCACTACCACTTCCCACCTCACACCCACACACTCTGTATTTGTCCATTCCCATCAATCTGTAGTTGCCCGAATCATCATCACTCTTTGTTATTTTTGTGTCTTTGCAGTAACTATGCTCATTATCACATGGTGTAAAAAAGTGCCCTTTATTCCATTGCTGATGATTTTCTACTCATGAGGACAAGGACCATGTTTCATTCATCTTTGTATTTTCAGGGTCTGGTTCAACGCTTGCAAATAGTTTGTTGAATGACTACTTGACTGAATAAACACATACACATACGATATCAAAAAGTATATGGATTTTTAAGAACTGTTTTTATTTCAGCCATTCTAATAAAGATTCCCCTCTCAATTATGTACTCAAGAACACATTTTACCAGGTTCGTGCACACCTGTAATCCCAGCACCTTGGGAGACCAAGGTAGGTGGATCAGATAAATTGACCCTAGAAGTTTGAGACTAACCTGGACAACATGGCCAAGCTCTAAACCCTGTCTCTACCAAAACAAACAAACAACAACAAAAATTAGTTGGGTGTGACGGTACACGCCTGTAATCCCAGATACTTGGGAGGCTGAGGCAGGCGAATCACTCGAACCCAGGAAGCAGAGGTTACAGTGAGCTGAGATCGCACCACTGCACTCCAGCCTGGGCAACAGAGGGAGACCCTATCTCAAAAAAAAAAAAAAAAAAAAACAGAAACAAACCTACCACATATTTCACACAGGTTTAGACAATGATCACTCCACTAAAACAGAAATAGAGATGCTTTTTCCCCATTAATGTGGAATGCTTTACACTTGTTATTTAGTATTACATTTATGTGCGAACATTACAAGAATAGAAAAAAAAAAAAACTTGAGGAAAAGAGAACAAGAGAGTCATCTTGCAGTCTGTTAAGCTATAAGTTGGGATTTCTCTTCTAGTCTTCCAAATAAATATTTTATACAAATGTGTTATATAATATATATATAATGTTCTTAATTAAAAACAGGAATAGTGCTTCCTTTGCATACAATTCTAGATGTTGGCTAATAATTTAGTGATTAAGACTTATGAAATGGAGCCTTCATTAAATAATATTTGCTAAATTATTGTCAGAAAATTCCTTCACTCTTGAATTAAATGCAACATTTCTCATTAAGATACAGAATATACTGTTGTTAATTCACATTCCACTTCAAATAATTTAAGTAATTTCTTACTAGTAATAAATATATGTCTACTTAAAACATTATTATATGTTGTGTTAGTTATAATTTCAAGGACTTATAGATTTAACTATGTAACCCAAACAAATTAAATCTTTCTGGTGACTTCAGCAATTTAAGATAAATGATTACTGACCCCTTTGCTTGATCATATGTCTGACTATATAGAAATATAACTTTTCTTTTAATATTGTACTGATAACCATTAGTCTAAGTCAAGGCACAAAGCAGACATATAACTGGTTTAATTATTTCTACTGAAATAACTCATGATTGTACTGATTGTACTGGATGGAAATATGTAACTAAAACTAAAGCTACACTCCTCCTAGTTTAGCTGAAAAAAATTCGATGATGAAAACTTTATTTCCATACATGCTTTAGTTATCCTTAAAATGCACTGTGGCAGTTAAAGATGGCTACACATTCTTTGATATGCTTCCTATCAATTCCGTGAATCTATTTTCTCTCTCTCTATGAGCTGGTCTATGACTTATTTGATCAACAGTGTATGAAAGAAGTGATGCCACACCATTTCTGGAACTCACTTTTTAGAAGGACTGGCAGTTCCATCTTGTTTTCCTGGAGCTTAAATCATCTTGTCAGAAGACCACTTCATGTAAGAAATCCATGCCGCAGAGACCATGTGGAGAGGCAGTGTGACTGCATGGAAGTAGAGAGTGGTCCCACTGAACTCAACCCTCCAGATATGTTTGTGAAGGCACTAGGGAGGCAAATGAAGCCATGTGGTCAAACGTGTAGACTAGCTTGCCACTAGCTAAATACCACCATGTGGCCTCACTTGATGTCAATGAGGCATAAGAATTGTTCAATAGAGACTTATCAAAATTTGTGATCCACAAAAATCAAGAGATACGAAAAATAGTGTTTTGGACTAACATAGTGATAGAGAACATAAAACAGGCATTTAAACATCCTAAATACTCAATTGCTGAAATAATAAGATTTAATGCTATGAAATGACTTTCATTCATGCAATTTATATAATACATAGATTTCCCTTAATCCAAAACAGTCACATTTCTCTCTTTAAAAAAAAAATCAGACAACTTGGGTAAATAACCATTATTTACATGATCTTTTTAACTAAAAGTGAAGATCTTTACCAAAGATTAAGTTGAATATATCTTATTTATTTAGAGCTTTATTTTATTAAGTATTTTGGTATACATTATTACACCCAATTTATTCGTATATCTCCCTGAGTTAGACAGGGCAGATATTATTGTTCCCACTACAGACATAGGAAAATTGCAATTTGGAGACAAATGGCTCATTTCAGGCAATTCGACAACAAAGTAAGCAAACAAATACCAGTATCCAAATTTTCAGAATTCACATTATCTTTTAACATCATCTACATGATCTCTGGTATCGGACAGCCGTACATAAACCTTCTATACTAACACCTTGCATAAAGTCTAATACATCTCTCAGGAAATACACCAAATGTTTTCTTAATAAATAACTCACAAGATTCCTTCTATTACCAATAGGAATTGTCAGCTTGGCATAGGACACTTTTTGTTTCATGTTCTTTTAACATTGACATATTAACATACAGGAATATTGTAAGACTAATTATTAGGAATTTTGGAACAGTGGCATAGAGTTTGTAAATAATGTATTTAAATTTTATTTGATGTTCGCTGAATGTGAATTTCAAAAAGACAGAAATTGGACCTAATTTTCCCCATTAAATTTGTTAAACACTATTATAATCCCTGTACTATATTTATAGGCATAAAATCAGTTGACATGTGAATTTGTCAACTACTGAAACAGGCATTTTTAGTGATATCGACCTAAACTATAAATTTGTGTCACAGTCAGAATTTTTTCTTGGGTTCTTTTCATTTTTTCCCTTAAAATTCTCCCTAATATATCTAATTATTCCCACTGTACCAATATTTTTAGCAAATCATATTCTTTCTCATTGTTCACATTCCTTAAATATCAGGAAATTATCATCTCTACTTCTAAGCACGGTTTCGCCATATTCTATCAAGTGAGATCCCGCAAGCTTTCTTCATTAATTACTGTCACCTTTTCTCTTAATTGTTTTGAATTTTTGAAAGTTTCTTTAATTTGCCTTCTCAAATTGGGATACCTAAAATTAAACATGCTATTCAGAGAGTATTTTCACTGTAACGCTTTTCTTCTCTTTACAATATTAATCAGAAGATTATTTACCTCTTTAAAATTTTCATTTTCAATCATATCCTAGTTAAGATGCATTCAAAATAATTTAAATTCTGTAGTTGAAATACAAGCCTACAATTCCATATTAAGTCTCTGAATGATAAATCTTACAGCATGCTAAGACGTCAGCAAAGTGAATGCCTATCAAGGAATAATAAAGATTTCTACAAAAGCTGAGAAATACATTACCTGAAGTTTCTGAAACTAAAATTTATGAATTGCTGGTGAGAAGATTGCATGTCAAGATTGCATGTACTATTTTAATCCTAGAGAAGTTATATCTTATTTAAATATTTCCAGGAAGATTGTCTTAGAGTAATTGCTTATACACATACACATTTTAAAAGAATTTAAACTTAGGTTTGTCTTGTGTATATGAACACATGTGGGTTTATATCTTGTCCATAATTATCCTTCAAGATAATAAAAAGAAAAAATAGTGGCCCTAACTCTGAATAATATTACAAACAGGAACAAGCATAAATGTAGTTTTTAAGCTAGTGATGAAGGCAAAAATATTTCTATTTACCTCTCCACAAAAGTTTGTAGCTGTACATTTTTTCACTTTGCCACTATAAAGCTATTTCTTTAAGAAATCAGAATGAAATGCTGCTAAATATTTGGAAGATGTTGAGAAGGTGGACAGAATCTGACTGATAGCAGGCAGAACAGTGAAACATTTTATTTTTAAGAAAATGAATGTTTCAAAATCGTCTGCCTGCATTAAATATTTTTTCATACATTTTAAGGCAACTTTGCATTTCTGAGGTTTTCTTTTTCTTGAAATGCCTTATATTTTTAAGTGATATTCATTTTAATAAGCAGTCACTTTTATCAAGAAAAATTACTGAAGAAAAATGAGAGATTATGAAAGAATTCCTTATGAAAGAAGGTAAGTTACAAAAAAACAAAGCAGCATTTATTAGACCATGACCCAGTTAATTAAAATAGAGCGCATATTTTCTTTCCTTTGATTCACAGAATCTCATATGTGTTTGTGGACCTGTGTGAGGATGTAAAATGGTCCCTGGTGAACTGGAAGTCCCATTTCCTCATCAAACTTATTAGTAGTTGTATTGACCAGCATGAAAATAGATTCTGCATGTGAAATCAAAAGAATGAGAAAATATGAAGAACATCCCATAGGGAATAAATTTCAAGAGAATAGTGATTTTGTAAGAATAAGAGCTAATACTTATTAAGTATCATTAACTGATTAAGCACTGTGGTAAGTATTTTCTGTGTATTAACTCATTTAATTGTCATAACAATCCTAATTATTATCATTCTCATTTTATAGATGAAGAAGCTGAGATGCAGAGAGGGGAAGAAATGTTCTGTTGAACCACTGACAATGGGTAGAGCTGGTAATTGAACCCAGACAGTCTGGCTACGGAGTTTGCTTTAATTGTTTCTCTGGTTCTTAAACTTGAGAGTGTATCAGAATCCCTAGGAGGGTTCATTAGAATACAGATTTCTGGGTCCCACTTTCCGAGATTCTGATTATTATGTCTGGGGAGAGGACCAAATTTTCCATTTCTAGGGAAGTCCCCAGGTAATTCTGATGCTGCAAGTCCAAGGACCACACTTTGGGAGCTACTGCATTATATTATACACTGCTTCTTAGGAATTGTACTTGACAAGTCTGATTATAGACAATTTTAGGTTTTATAAAATTTTGCTCTATAGTTCAAATGTTTACTTTGATCAAAGCAAATAATAGATCAACTTGCAGAAATTGTAGGTTACGATTAAGCTGACCATTAGAAAAGGCACATAAGCACAAATTCATTCATTAAATAATCATTTAATTGCCAATCATAGGTTCTGAGGCTTGAAATACAATGATGGACAATATATATTGACCTTGCTCCCATGAGCTTCACTTTAGGAAGACATATAAATTAATAATTCGAATATAGTTTCATGAGGGCTGCTCTGGATGGGTAAAGGGTGTGGAGATAGAAAGGACCAGAAAATTTTTCACAGAGTAGAGTTTATGAATTGTCCTAAAGTGTGAATTTAAGTTAGCACTGATATATGTCTCATGAACATGGCATGTGCAAAGTTATGGAGATGAGAAAAGGTACATTGAGTATTGGAAATTATTAAGAATCTGGTTGGCTACAGCCCAGGGTTGGGGCAATGCATGGGAGGCTGAGTAAAAGAAGATTAAAATGATTACAAAGAAAATTACTAAAGCATGATGACTTCTTGGAGTTTGGATGAGAAGTGAATGAGGTTTTTAAGCGAGAGATATGATCAGCGATGATTCTAGATAGGTAACTGCTAAATGCAGAGTTAACAGCATTAACCTCGTAGCTGTTTGGATAACAGTTTAAAACAAAGGATCTTAGAGGCAAGGAAACCAGTCCAGGCAGCAAATGATGTAGGAAATGTTCTAAAATAATGGCTATGGGGTTGAATTGAAAAAGGAAGATTAGATAAATAAATAAATCATACTTGTATGGTTCTGGTTTAAGTACTTTACATATTCTTTTAATAACTCATAATTAATCCTCACGAGAAGCCTGGTACTATAATTTTCTCTTTATAGAGATAAAGAAACTAAAGCAGAGAGAAGTTAGGTCATTTACTGGAGGTCACACTGCTTGTCAGTGGTAGAGCCAGGATTTGAACCTAGGTATCTAGCTCAAGAGTTCACTTTCACAAGCAGTCCTGTTAAGAGACTGTATGTGGAAAGTAAGAAAAAAAGGAGGTTTTAAAGGGTTCCTGGCTGGAAACAGTGGCTCATGCCTGTAATCCCAGCACTTTGGGAGGCCGAGGCC
>NW_012114744.1:837581-839085 GCF_000951035.1 Colobus angolensis palliatus | reverse complement strand
GAAAGAAAGAAAGAAAGAAAGGAAGGAAGGAAGGAAGAAAGAGGGAGGAAGGAAGGAAGGAAGGAGGAGGGAGGGAAGAAAGGAAGGAAGGAAGAAAGAAGGAAAGAAAGAACTTTGAACTTTCTTTTAGAAACTCAGTTTCTAAGGCTTGAGAGTTCACAGGGAATTTTTAGAAGGACAATTATTAGGAGTAAAATATAGAATACCCATTTACAAGTTCCACCAAAAGAAAAGCTTGCACAATTTTTGATAACAATAAGTGTGATAGTAGCCAAGTGTGGTAGCTCATGCCTGCAAACCCAGTGCTTTGGGAGGCTAAGGCAGGAAGACGGCTTAAGACCTGGAGTTTTAAACCAGCCTAGGCAACATAATGAGATCCCCATTTTAAGGGAAAAGACAAGACAAGAAAAGAAAAGAAAAGAAAAGAAAAGAAAAAAAAAAGAAGGAAAGGAAAGAAAGGAAAGGAAAGGAAAGGAAAGGAAAGGAAAGGAAAGGAAAGGAAAAACTAGGCATGGTGGTGCAAGCCTATAGTCCTACCTACTTAGGAGGCTAAGGCTGGAGGATTGCTTGAGCACAGGAGTTCAAGGTCACAGTGAACCACTATACTCTAGCCTAGGTGACAGTGTGAGATCCTGTCTAAAAAAAAAAAAAAAGTAAATGTGATAATTATTATGTGACTGTGATAAATAAGAAAAAATATTATTGGGTGGTGGTGTTAATTTTTAGTAAATAATGGTTAGTTCCATTCTTCATCATAATGACCGAAAAGGAAAATGAAGCAATTGTTGAAAACATCAAGCTTTGCAAAGTCATTTACCCTTTTTCAATAGTTAAAAGGTTAGAAAATATTTTGAACTTTCACATTCTTTTTGAATAACCTCTGAAACCACAAGCCCTTAAAAATTCAGAGAATTCCACAGATGACAAAGAGAAAAGCAAGAATTATATATAAAAACACAAGCAACTTCATCCAAAAATAACTCCACAATTATTCCTAATATTTTATTGAATATAGTTGTCTTATGATTCCACAAGATTGTACAGATTTTGCATTTTTATTAGATTATGTAACTTAAAAATTAACTCTTTGGTAATGGAATGTATTTGAGAAACAGTATGGAATCTGTCTTATTTTCAGGAGCATTATTGAATTTGTACAGAAGCTACACGAAAACAATCAGGGTTATGAGTTATTTTACAAGTTATATATCATTCACATGTAATAAGTGAAATATTTCTCATTTTAAACTTCAATAATTAAAATTTAGAATTTCAAATTGTATAGTAAGAGAATGCCAAATTATGGCGAAACTTGTGCAGAAATAAAAAAATTAGAAATCCAAGGGGACTTTAGAACATCTGAATTTTCTCACATATATCTACTTGAATGAAGAAAGTTAGTAATGCAGAATAAAGAGAAAAGCAAATTCTAAGATTAAGTGCCGATGACAGTATGTTATTTGATCTTCGTTAAGACGATTTCTTCTTCCATTCAAAACGTTAA
>NW_012114744.1:825081-835081 GCF_000951035.1 Colobus angolensis palliatus | reverse complement strand
CACTCACATCTATATGAAGTATAGACTGCCTTATGTAGAAAAAGAACAAAGAAAGCTGCTTGCATTTGAATTTCTATTAGTTTGTCAGCAATTGATTCTTGTAGTTGTTATCTAGTTGCTGTCACTGGGAGGAAGTGGGATCCTTTCTACAGACCTTTGTGGCTGCAGGATCAGGTTGACTCAAAGTGCCAGGACTGCCTTCAACCATTTCCCCCTTTCCCTCTTGAAGATACCTATCCATCCACCCCTAAGTGTCAGATCTTCAGATCTCAGCACCTTGTATGTTTAATTCATTTCAGAAACACAAGAAAGCAATTTGCAAATGCAAAGCCTCAGAAATCCCTGATTACAGAATCTCCACCTCCTTCCTAGTCTCCTTTCTAGTGGACATACTTTGCCCACCTCCCACTCTTTTCTGATGCCCAAGGGATGGAGAGTTCTCCTAAGCCTTTCCTTGGTGCCTAAGCCATCACATTGCTTGCAACTTCACAGAGATTATTCTTTAGGAAAGCATATCATTTCATATAATAAGCATGTGCAACAAGCTATCATATTTCTGTTATGAGTTAAATCAAATAATGATATGCTACTACTTTATACTTATAACATGTCATATACAAGCATGTATACATAGGTAGATATTATACATAATAGCAGCCCAAGTGCTATTTACCTGTTTTAAATTCTAGGTTTATTTTAACAGGAAATAAAAGCAGCATTTTTCGTTCTTTCTTAAAGGCAGTAAATAACTCATTTGCATGTCTTTAGAGAAAGTTGCTGCAATAGGAATTGGGTTTACCTATTTGGCACAGTATGCAAAGTAGGATTGGCTGGATCAATTAGAGAATTATCTATTTATGAAATGTCTGGCTTCAATGAAAAGAGCTGGTACAATTATGAACTGTTGTCTTGACAACTGGGAAGGACTGATTGGATCATTTTATCAGTAGGGTTGCTGATGATTTCACATACTGAAAAACAAAAGCTACTGGAAAATAGTAATAAACTTAGGGGAATGAGAAAAGAAAAAAAGGGTGTGTGTGTGTGTGCGCGCGCGCGCGCGCGTGTGTGTGTGTGTGTGTGTGTTGGGGCATTCTGCACAGGTACAGGATGCGTGGATACAAGAGTCATAGCAAAAGGAGTTTTCACCAAGGACCATGTAGATTTCTTGGCAAAAAGCCAGAGTTGCTATTGTAAATTTCCTAGTCAGTTTCAATGTCAACCTAAGCTCATATTTGAACCTGGAATCAGGGCAAAAGCATTATCGCTCTGTCACTTTGTTGCCAGAAGTGGAATTTTTTTTGTTAATATTTTACTGTTACATCTGACAGGATTTCACATTTTCTGTAGTCCGCCTTTAGTACATTGAACTGCCAGACAGAGAAATTAATACCCTGAGTGACTGTATTTTAATTAAGCAATTTCATGCAAATTACAAATTTTAGATTGCCAAATAATATATTGCACAAAAATTGTAGGCTGGCTGATCTGATATGCATGGAGTATTACTCTTCCAGGCACTGTGCATACATGGGAAAATGAACAAAAATGCTAATTTCCAATCTACTATGCAAACGGTAAAAGATGCCTATTTAGATACATATGTTTTTCTTACGAAGGGTAAACAGTTCTTTAATTTAATATAGCTGACACTTGAAGATGTGTTTTTCTCTTTTACAAAGATAATTTTTGCATTGAACAAGTAAATGAGAATTCAAGTAGAAAGCATCTTGTTAATGGCGACTAATAAAAACTAATATTGCATACAGTATAATGATATTAAACCTTGTAACTGGTACATAAAGCAAGATCATTCCTATGGTGACTCTGTCAATGAACATCAAATATAGTTGCATATTAAATATATACTTTTTAACAGAATAAAACGTTAACCCTTTCAGCAAATGACTAAACATCCCTGTGGGATTCTACTTAAAATGAAAGTAAAGAAATGGCATTCAAAGAAAAAAAAAAACTAAATTCCAGCACTTAAAATTTCTTATTACTTTCTAGTTTTTCAATCAGATTTATAAGACAAGAAAAATTAGGAAATTCCTTGTTGAAAATGTAACAACGTACAGACTATACACTTTTTTCAACATTCAGAACTTAAAGAGCTAAATCTATACAAATGAATTTTAGTGAAAGAATCACTTGTTTCTGTTTTCTTAGTATATTCATGTTGTGTCAAAACAGAAGGGATGAGATTACACTTCTCTTGCATACAGCTCCTTGTAGTGTTCTCCAGATGTGACTTGCTTCCTGTGAAGATATATTCCTATTCATAAAAACACAGTTTGACACTCTAGGAATTTTAAAAAAAAAAGCAATATAGCATTTAAGTGCTGCTGGGGTAGCACAAGTTTCTCAAAACAAACAGTCCAACTAGCATTGAAAAAAAATTAGCAGAGAATTCTAAGAGATCCATTGAAAACCTTACAAGACGATTTCTCAATTTTTGAGACAATGTACACATGCAAGTTGAGGTCTATCTAAGGAAGAAATGGATTTGGGTGTCTATGCAAAATAATCTTCTTAATCATTGCTGCACTAGTTTATTGTCTCCTTCAGTTTCCTGTTTATTCTCATTCAGACATAGCTCCAAAAAGTTGGGATCAATAATCAAAAATATTATATCTTATGACTTTAGTAACTTATTTTTCAGATTGAGCATCGCTATCTCTGGTTTGGTCTACACTGGCCTCAAACTGTTGCTTCATAATATAATCGGGGAGGGTCTACTGTAGCCAGATCTCTCTCTTACTATGTCTGGGGTGGTTTTGTAACTTGGGCCTTATAAACACTATTTAAGTTTGATAAGAATGATGGAACCTAAACCCTGTAGTTAGCACAATGTGGGTTTGATTATACACTTAACTTCCATGCATACTGCACAGTGGAGCAGCCATATTCCTGAATTAATCGCTAATGATTTGCTTACTAAAGAATTGATGACAACTTTCAGCATTTGTGTGTGTGTGTATATGTGTAGTCTGTATTCTGGTACAAACCAAATTTGTACTCTGCTCAGTTTTGCCCATCATTTTCTGT
The DNA here is from genome assembly GCF_000951035.1 of Colobus angolensis palliatus. NCBI lineage: Eukaryota > Metazoa > Chordata > Mammalia > Primates > Cercopithecidae > Colobus > Colobus angolensis. Next base: position 832,030 of record NW_012114744.1, on the reverse strand, counting down.
GTTCTGTCATATGTGGCCATACTGATCAGCAGCTTCCTTCTAAGAAAACACTGACCTACTTACAGAAAGATTTTAGTCAAGATTTAAGTCATTGCTCAAAGTCATTATTTAAAACTAGGTGTTTAACAACGGCCTCAGGGTTGCCCTTAAGGAAGATTGGGTTGAATCCAAAATCCTTGAAGGCACCCTGGAATTTGGGAGCTGGAGAGACTAGAGGAAAACACCAAGTTTTAAGGGTTAGGGCTGAAATTATTAATAAGCGATAAAGCCACGATTTTGGATAAGGTGGGAAGTGAGTTAGCATGGGTCATGTAACCATCTCTAACACAGTTATTGTGAGGACTTGGAAGGCAGCCTCTGAGTGCCCACATCTGGGCACATCCAGAAGCCAGGGAATGTGTGAGTCACATCTTAAACCACTGGAACTGATAAAAGGAAGAGTGGTTCCCCAAGAAAAAGGATTGCATTCTGTTCTCAGTATAAGGGATGATGGGTAAACAAAACAACATGGAATCATAGCCACTTTCTAGATTTTTTAATCTGAACATCTTCCATAACTTTTCTGAGCCTCAGTTTTCTTATCTATAAAAGAGAAAACACCTTCTTTGAAGAATTGTTGTGAGAGTGAGAGATAATTTAGGTGTATTGATTCTCAAGCATTGAACATAAAAAATAAGAAAATAAACTTACGTGATACCCTAAGAGCAATGCTTATGTTTAATAAAAATATCTCACTGTGTGTATAAATGCGTATGTATTAACACTTACAGTTATTTTTTTAAAGGTATGTTTAGAAAGAAAGTGACAGAGAAACTAAGGTCAAAATGCAAATGCTAATTGTCTTTAGGTAGTAAGCTGATGAAAAATAATTTTTTTCTGCAGCTTTTATATGTTTTCCAGGTTTCTTTAATAGCCACATACTTATTTTATAATGTCAAATAAATAATCTTTTAAAATAAAACAGCAAAAAGGCAAGATGTTATCATTAAACTTGAACTTTTTTTCTAGGTATATTTAAGTCAAAAAATAATTCTTCACAATTCACTGAGTACAAAGAACGATTTGACCATCAATGTAACATCCCATTTAGTTGTTTATTTTTCAGGATAAGTGGTGATAAACTTGTTAAAATTTTCATACTAAACACGTGAGGACACAGTTACCTATTAAAGAGTGACTAGTAGGTCTAATTAAAACAAAATATGTAATTTAATCACTATTTCTTTCTTTATTTCTTTCGTTATTTTTTTCTAGTGCCTAAAATCATATTGGAATTGTCATTTAACATTTATGCTATCAAGGGATTCTGCATTGGGTTGTGTTCAAATAAGTCTATAACTAGAGATGTCAAAAGGAGCTTATAATAATACTAGTTAGTTGACTATCTGTATAGTATTCCTATTGCACTTTTGTGTGTATGTGTGTATGTATACTCACATAGACACATGCATACTCACACATAAACACAAGTTCACCTACACTTAATTGGTGTCCTGTTTCAATAACTCTCATTTCCATTAATGCTGAATTTAAGAAACCTGTTTTAACCAATGGGCTCTTCACAATTGTGCTTTGCAAAATTGTACTGATACTTAAAGGTATTATCTGTTATAAGAATTCCCATTGAAGCTAAATAGATTTCATTCAATAAAATTTGGTAGTGTGAGGATAATAATGTCAAAGGAAAAAAAAAAAAAAGAGAGAACAATGGAGAAACACCACCAAGGTTCTTGAAGTTTAAAGGTGGACACAGAACTAAAAAGAAAAATACAAGAAATGTAACAGCTGCTATGGACATATATATAAAATGCAGTGAGACCATAAAGAAAGGACTTGCTAAGTCTGTCCTAGAGAAAGGAAATTAGGGAGACTTCAGAAGTAGTAGCATTGAGAGGAAATTTAGACTGAGCTAGAACCTACTGTCAGTCGAGTGAACAAGGAAAAGGGACAGCATAACAGAGTCCATAGTGGCAGAGTGTGATTCACATGCTGCTGGGTGGCAAAGGTAATATTTCAGGTTACAAACTAATGAGCAGTTTTTAAAAAAACTTTTCACTTGAAATCACTACAGCTTCACAGGAAGCTGTAAAAAAAAATGTACATGAAGGTCCTATGCACCCTTCATCTGGCCTCCTTCAATGTTAACGTCTTGCATAACTATAGCACATCAACACCATGAAACTGACAGTCACACAACCCATAGAATTTATTCAAATTTCACCAGTCATACACACACTTATTTTTGTGTGTATGGGTGTTTCTATTCAATTTTATTCCATGTATAGCTTCATGTAACTGCCACCAAAATCAAGATACAGAACTGTTGTGTCACCACAGGGTTCCCTTGTGCTACACTTTTGTAGCTCCTATCTCCGCCCAGACTTACTTCATACCCACTATTCCCCATCAAACCCTAATCTCTGTCAGGCACTCATTTGCTCTTCATTTCTATCGTGACATTACTTCCAGAATGTTATGTAACTGGACCCACAGAGAATATCAGTTTTGGAGATTGACTTTGCCCTTTACCTAGTTCTCTAGAAATTCATCTAGTTTGTTACACATAGCAATTAGTTGGTTTCTTTTCATTGCGGAGTAGTGTCTGTTATATGTATTTACCAAAATTTGTTTAACCTTTCACCCACTGAAGGACATTTTAGTTTTTTCCAGTGTTTGTCTATTGCAAATAAAGCTTTTATAAACATTTCTATACACGGTTTTGTCTGAACATGGGTATTAATTGCCAAGAGTACTAGATTGTATGGTAAGTGCATTTTTGGCTTTAATAAAAACTGCCAAACTATTTTCCGTAGTGACTGTATCATTGTACATTCCCACAAGCAACAATGAATAATCAATATTTCTTTTAAAATGTTTATAGTTGCATATGTATTTTAGGTTACTTTTCATGTATTCATTGATTTTCAATTATTATATAGAGTTTCCTTTTTAAAATAAGTAATTTAAGAGAAAAGTTGAACTACTGGCTAAGAACAATACAAGTAATATTATAGCATTAGTTTGTTTTCTCGATACGGCAAAAATAATTTTGGTGGTACAAGGAAGGAAATTTGGGAAACTGTGGTTGATGGCTATGTACCCTGACTTTGACTTTGCTTATTAAATATTATATAGATCTGGCACCTACTCTTGTTCCATCACTAAGTAGCAGTGGCTTGATTTACTTATTATTTTATTTATCATATGAATAACTATATGTAAATATTTAATTATAGTTAATAACAATATGTCTGCTGAGAGAATGAACTGAGACAATATATATGAAATAGCTGGTCCGATGCTCAGAACATTGTAAATCTCTTAGCTGTTGCTTCAAAGTGAACAGCTGTCTAGGGCAAATTGACGTGAGGCCATAGTATGCAGAGATCATAGAATGATCATAACATTGCATGCAACTAAAGAAGTGTAGCAATGCCAATACTATATAAACCTGAAGGGGACATATTGCCTTGTATAGAGAAATTAATAATAGAGGTAAGATTTAACTGTGGTGTGGAAGTGCCCTCTCTTAGTTATTGTTTTCATAGTTTTAAGTATTACTTCATAGAATAGGGTTAAAGAAACTCTTTTTCAAATTCATAAAGATGAAACCTAACCCATTATGATGTAAAGTTTGATACTTAATTCTTGTTTCATTAGTTTTTACTTGGATTCTCTTTTTTGACTCCAGAAACTCAAAAGCAGTTTTTTTGGGGGGCAATTGAGAGGAGAGGATATCGTCTAATGGGAACCCAGGCTTCAAGAATAAATCTTAACTACTAATTTTGAGACTCCAATAAGTTGCTGAATCTTTCCATTCTTCTATATTCTCCTATGTACAATAGGTATTAACAGCCTCTCTAAGGCATCCTCCTGAGGATTAAATGAAATAACGTGTTTAATACTCCTGACACATAGTTGGACCCACTGAAGTAGCTATGTTTTTAAAATGTTTCTTCATACTTGGTCTGTGATTAAATCAAACTCACATGCAGGTAGGACTGAATTTGTCCGTCTAAACTGAAGGTTCTTGTGTAATCACTGCAAAATGGAGTTTCCTGCAAGGGTTTTTTAAGGGGTGTGTGTGAGGTTGGAGAGTGGTGAGCGGACCTGTGTGCCTGTTTATATTAATTCCAAACACCCAATACTCATTTATTCATTCACTCATTTAATAAATAATAACAATAACATTAAAACCTAAGGTGTAAGACCATTGACCTGCTTATAGCTCCCCAACAGTCCCACTTACCTATGGATGGCTCCAATTGCACAGGTGATTCATTTGAGCCACTTTCTTGATACAGAAAGTAGCAATCAGTAGTCATGTTTGAATGTAAGTTAAAAGAGAGGGCTGAAGAGTGAAAAACTTTCATACTTACAGAGATACTGGGGAGAAAATCCACTTTAGTTTTTCTATGAATAAGTGTTGGAGACATATGGAAGATTGATGATAGTGGTTTTTTTTTTTTTTTTTTTCCCATCATATCAATTACATAGAACGTCAGCTAGACTTTTTAATTTTAGTACGAAAGGATTTCTAAAGGAAGCTCATCAGGATAATACCATCACTCTTAACCCCCTTAAAATTACAGATAGTCCCCCCCATAATTGGTGGGAAATTTCCTGACCACAAAATAGAATTACAAAAGAAATCTGGTCAAGAAAATAAGCAGAAGCAATCAGAAACATTTAAGATTACATATCAGAAAATCTTAAGGTTTACTTGTTACAGAATATTTGGTTTTACAGCATTAAAAATTATTTACGTGGGTAGTTATGGTTAAAATACTATGAACTGTAGACTAAATAAAGAATAACCTTGTAATTGTAATATCATCATATATTTCTCACTATGGAATTAAATGGACAACAACATTCAGGAAAGATTTGAACTTTACAGTAAAACCTTCTAAAATGTGCCTTAGTATTACTAAAGAATTGTGTTTTTATTTTTAATTTCAACTGGATGATGCACTAGTGTGAATGCCTTTTATGATTTTTAAAATGATTTTTTGCAACATTAACTTTTATAATATGAAACAAAATTAGGACAATGAAATAAGAAGTGTTACCTATCCCACCAGATTATAGTGATCATCTTCTTTGTGCTTCTCTCCCCGCCCGCCACCATTCCTTTTTTTGTCTTCCTTTTCACTAGGCACACACGAATTTTGGAGAAACCTTTCTATAGGATATGTAATTTTTTCAAACTTCTCTAAGTTTCCAAGATATGTTCTTCTACCACTCTCACAGATTTTGATTCTTAAAAGAAATTAAAGCTAATTTTTTTTTATTACACTTTAAGTTCTGGGATACATGTGCAGAATGTACATGTTTGTTTCATAAGTATACGCATGTCATGGTGATTTTCTGAACCCATCGACCCGTCACCTACATTAGGTATTTCTCCTAATGCTATCCCTCTCCTAGCCCCCAACCCCCCAACAGGCCCTGGTGTGTGATGTTCCCCTCCTTGTGTCCATGTGTTCATATTGTTCAACTCCCACTTATGAGTGAGAACATGCGGTGTTTGGTTTACGGTTCCTGTGTTAGTTTGCTGAGAATGATGGTTTCCAGCTTCATCCATATCCTTGCAAAGGGCATGAACTCATCCTTTTTTATGACTGCGTAGTATTCCACGGTGTATATGTGCCACTTTTCCTTATACAGTCTATCATTGATAGACATTTGGGTTGGTTCCAAGTCTTTGCTATTGTAAATAGTGATGCAATAAACATACATGTCCATGTGTCTTTACAGTACAATGATTTATAATCCTTTGGGTATATACCTAGTAATGGGATTGCTGGGTCAAATGTTATTTCTGGTTCTAGATCCAAAGTTTGACTTCATTAACAATTACAGCAATTTTCAAACCAATGTAAAATTTTCTTTGGAATTATCTATTTAGAAAAAGCAACTAATTGTTATATTTCTTGTAGTTATTAATGAAACACTATATTCATTATTTTTATCTATTGAGAGTCAACATTCCAAAAAAAACTTCTTTAGTTCCAATAAATCTGCACTGCCTTGTTTTCAAGGATTTATGAATTATTTAGACTCAAGGTAGGATCATCCTTTCTAGATATTGATACTAGGAGAGTGCATCAATTAAAAAATAATTGACTAGATTTTGGAAAGTACGTGCTATGAATCGAATTGTGCTTCTCCCAGACTCACATGTTCAAGTCCTATACCCAATGACAATATTTGGAGATAGGGCTTTTATGAGGTAATTAAGGTTAAATGGTGCCAGAAGGGTAGGGTCTTAATACAATAGGATTCTCAGCTTTATAACAATAGGAAAAGAGAGTGATCTCTCCCTCCACTTTCACATATCAAGGTAACGACATGTGAGGACACAAAGAGAAAGTGGCCATGTGCCTTCGCCCGAGCCAAACTCTGCCGAACATTGATGTTGAACTTTCTAGCCTCTAGAACTGTGAGAAAATAGGCTTTTATTATTTAAGCCATCCAGTTTATTGTGTTTATTAGGGCTGTCCAAGCTGACTAAGAAAGCCAGTATCCCTTCCAAAACTAGAACGCTGCACTTGGAGACACAAATCCTGTGGTTTTGCGGCAACTCTGCCACTTGAAATGTTTGCAGACATGACCAACTCACTTACTGGCTTTGACAATCAGTGCCTTTCTCTGTAAAATGAGGACGGTCATCTTGTTAGTAATCTTGATGGTAATCTTGGATTAAATGGGCAATAGAGGCAAAACTGGTTTCAAAACTAGAAAACATTGTATAAAAATAAAATATTCCTTTTAAATTCAAAATTATTCTTAAAAGAGTTTGTGTCTGTTTACTTATGTGAGATATGTCTCGATAAAGTCTAAATATATTTTATGTATAATATATTTATATATAATACACATATTGTATTTTGTGTCTATACACATATACACACACAACTGTACATATACATCTATATATTTACAT
>NW_012114744.1:815811-825031 GCF_000951035.1 Colobus angolensis palliatus | reverse complement strand
AATATATTTATAAAATATATATATAATTAATATAATACATATAATTTTTTTTACAAAGTCATTGTTTTAAAGAGCCAGTACTATAGATGATGAGAATTCAGAGTCAATCATTCTCATTTTATGTTAAATTTTGAAAAGCTATTATAAGCACATAAAATGCACCATTGTAAAATGTGAAATACTGAGCTATATAGGCTTGCTATAGAGTAATGTTTCTTGTGCATTTACTTTATATAAAATATATTGTAAGTTCAAGTTTATCTTCAAATAATTCAATAGTTTGAAAGTTAGAGCATGTGCAGTTTAATGAGTATTTTCCAATTTTTAGGTGACTAAAAAATTATCATTACTGAGACAGATGCAGTTTATGAGCAAAAGAAGCAAGACTATATCATCAGTTATTAAAGGAATGAGAAAATCTTGCATCCAAGCTTAACTAGGTTTTGGTATAAAAAGATAAAAGATGAAATAGAAGAATTCGCAAATCTAAAAATGAGAATATTAGGGCCATAAAAACTTTAGTGAATGTTAATTGTTAAATGAATCGATTGTATCAATAGTTGTTTTGATGTGGCGACAACATCAAATATATGGTAAAATGGCATTTGAGGTAGAAGTTATGGAACTTTAAGATAAAATAATAATAGTAATAATTGTGATCTATAACCCTTCATGACATTAATAAAGAATCACTGCTTCGAGAGTAGAAGAAGTCAAAGCTTACTAAATTGCACTTCTTGCATAAAGAGACTCAGTCCGACTTACTTAAATTAAAAATGAGATAATTATTTGTCAAATTTTAATAAAAACTAAAAGCAAAGAATACATACTTCTTGAGGCAAAGGGAAACACTACATACAACTATATTCAATTTACACACTAAAACAAGAGTATAAAATATTCAAAGTTAAAGAATATGAAAATCCTCAATGAATGTTATATTTAAACATATTCTAAAATACATATTATAAAATAAGTATAACTGAAAGAATGGTAAAAGTAGATGAGATGCAGAGGAACAAAATAAAATGGAAGATGGCAATACAAATGTCAAGACAAAATAGAATTCAAGGTGAAAACCATAAAAATAAATTTTATATTTAATGAAAGGTACTGTTATCTTTTAGGCAGTCCTTATAATACTTAAAAACTTTTATGTAACAAAATAATGCCAACATTATTTAATTAAAACCATTGGAGATGCAAAAAGAAAAATGAAAACATGAGCATTGGTAGATGTTACTTATCACTATCATTCTAGGACAAATCAAATAGACAAAAAGCAAATGAATGTGTCAAGATATAAAGTTAATTACCAGCATGCTGTTTACTCAGTGGCAAAGGAGATGAACCCATAGGTTGGTTCTATCCAACAAAAGACAAAGCAGGCTTGATAGAAGAGAAAGAGAAGAGAGGAGAGGAATACCAAACTACAGCCAATCTGAGAAGATTTTTTTCTGTTTGCACATATTTGGGGCTAGTGATTAGCAAGCAATTAGCCAGGAAGTGAGTCTAGCCCATCTGTTCTTACACAGGCCAACTAGTCAGTATGAAAGGAAACAGCTTTAGCTGTTCATGAAATCCCCAGAAGACCTCACAAGTTTATTATGGTGTCTTTGTAACAACCTGCCTCCACGAAAAGATGTCTGCTCTATAGAGTTCATTTTGAAGCATCTCTAGTTAGGTTAGATATGTATCATTTCCCTGTTCAAAATTTCTCAGGTATAATCAAAATTTATCAAAATACATATTATATATAAAATGCTTAGAAAAAATCTATGAAATAAAATACTTTATAATGCTTACATAGATATTTCTGGTGGTGGTGTTACTAAAAGTGATTTCTATCTACATTTTCCCAAATAATACAGGTCTATTATTTTGTGATTAGTAAACCTAAAAATCATATTTTTAAAAATAATGATTGATTTCAATCACTGAGCATCCATGTGTCTTATATATGTTGCTTCATTCAGTTCTTCAGCAAAAGCCAATACAGTATATATTATCACTCCATTTAAAGATAAGGAAATAGATCCTGAGAGACAGTACCTGATTAATTCAAGGATACCACTGATTCTATTTTGACCCACTAAAAATTAATGGCATTGCCAAGAAAAATAAAAGTTTGTGAATGGGTGTTCACATGTTGAAATAATGAATTAAGAAATAAAATAAAAATGACAAGTTCTGTGGTTTTGTGACAGTGACATATTTGAACCTAGTGTTAGGATGCTCAAGTTTGCTCTGTCACACAATAGCTGTGTGGTTTTGGGCACATAACTATCATTTTCAAAGCGAATTTCCTCCATTACTTTGCAATTATAATAGCACCTACTATTATATTATGACAGCGTTAGAAAAGGTAGTATGCATATATCTCTTACAACTGCATCCGGTATGTTTGAGGGAGAGGAAGGGCTGTGTGACTTGAGCATATCAGCAGAAGGAAGAGTGAGATGAGATGAGATGAGGTAAGATGAGGTGAGGTGAGGTGAGGTGAGAGATGACTAAGGCTTTTCCTTCAAGCGAGATAGGAAGCCATTGGAGCATTCAGGGCCATGTAATGACAAGATCTGAGCTTGTATTTTAAATGGATTATGCTGCTGGTGTTTTGTAAATTAATAATGGGGTGCAAGGGTAGGAGCAGGAAGACCTATTAAGATGCTATTTCAAATGCAGAAGAGAAATGATGGTATCTTGGGCCAATAATTAGTTCTGAGAGGGCCAGAATGTACTGTTTTGCAGGGTATCCATACATAAAGTTTACTTGTCATCATGATAACTCTAGGTAAGTCCAATATGATGATATTGCTGTATACAGTCTCCCTACTCTACAATTATAAAATAGTGGCAGCTTATTATACAACTTGTGTACTTTCTTTAGCAACAGATGAGTTTGTTTCAGATATCATTTAGTGACAGCAGATGACCTAAGGCTGATCAGTTGACACCAAATGAAAAACCTACAAATGACTGAAGTTAGAGCTCACAATTGCTAATTGGCAAAAATATTAGTGAATAAATAAAAAATTATCAAGTTGTACTGCTTATTTCAAAGAAATATGCAATTTAACTGTATAAAAATTACATTAAACATAATTGATGTGTTAATGAAGATTTTCTAAAAATCTCTTATTTATTCCAAAGTTGAGTGTAACTGCTTCTTCCTGCTAACAGATGGGAGAGGAATGGAAAGTCTTGTAAAAAATCTGAGATTTAGAGAAGTATATCTCTATACTGTTCTCTTTTTGTTTATAGATAGGAGAAGAAAGAGAAATGGTAACAGCCAGAGAAGATGACCTATTATTTAGAAACGTTTATTAAATCTTTGAATATTCAAAAAAAGGACAGAGCTACATTTGTCAGTTACAAGTAAGTTACTTTGCCTAAGTATAAGGAATATATCTCAACATTACTGGGAATCTAAGGAAGAGAGAGAAGCAGAGAAAGCCATGGAAGCTAGAGTCAACTGAAGAAAAACAGCTTAAAGAAATTAAAAACAATAATGACTAACTTTTTCAATTCCATTCTTTTCTTTATCATCATGTGAACGTCCTTCCATCTTCCTAAATTTCCTGTGAAGTCCACATAGCAAATCCAATGCCTTCTTTAAGTGGTGATGGTGTTGACATGTGTTAAACAAACAAAAAAGCCTGGGATCCATATGTGAGTTAATGAATGAAAATGTCAATACATGGAAATACTATGACAGAGCAGGAATTTGGAGCCACTGTTGACTAGAAAAACATTAGACATCTGGCCCCTGCAATCCCCAAGGAGATTTGGGGACACATGGATCCCTCTGCACATGTACTGGATTTTGAGCTATTCTGATTTGGATCTCTAGAAACAAGGTACTTTGACTAATGTTTGAGCTAATGCCTCAGCTGGGCGCTGATCATTTGAAATAATTGTATATTGAGGATGTGACTAATCAACGGATAAATTAATCTCATCTACTGGCAGTATTTGGCAGGTTAGCCATCAACCTCAGGGTCTTTTCATATTCCTGAACCCTGTGGTTCTCTAGCTTTACTGCACATTAAAAATACGTTGGGATCTTTGAAAAAATGTCTATATTTGAATCTCATCCAAAATCGATTGAATAAGAATTTCATGTGTAGATAAGCTTGAGAATCACAGTAGGTGCCAAATAACTGTAGAACACTTTAAGCTGGGTATACTAGCCTATAATCCCTGGTTTACACCAATCAACCAATCACTAATTCATTAAAAAAATAGTTCCCTGACTACATAGAATATACTTTATTTAAAATGGCAGAGGAATGTATGAAGCATGGGTCTTATCCTTAAATAATTTATCATAAAATTGAAAGAACTGGGTTCATATATGATAAATTACTGTCAAGAGTCAAAATTGCTCCATGACTTCAAATATTAAAGTAATAATATGGGGCAGGGTAATTGGGAATTGCTTTAAGGAGGAAGTTTATCTGGGTTACTATTACTTACTTTTGAGAAAAGCAGTAGATAGCTATTATGGATGTATATGATTGATCCAAGTTACTTTCAAACATCAAGAAATGTCCTTATTATTGAAGTAGTATTCCAAATTTTAGAATTTGTTTTGTAAGCAAGCAGATATGATGAATAAGTTGCAAACCATAAAGACTGACTTTTCTTGAATAGAGTTTTATGCTGTTCATCAAATTTTATGGCAAAATTAGTCAACTAATATACATAGTACTCATTATTCTTTGAAGTAATTAAGGAGAAATCATCAGTCACATACATGATAATTATTATTGTTTTTGTGCAATAAAAAATGGTTTCTCATCTTACTTTATTGTCAAGTATATATAATCTATAACATATCAGTGTAGAGCCATAGCTCTGGAGCCAGAACGCCTTGGCTTCAATCCTGGATACTCTGCCTTCTGTGTGACCTTAAACATAGTACTTAACTTCCATCTCCTCTGTTTCCTTATACATGAAAAGAAGATAATACTATTATTTTTCTTTAAAAATTATCAGGGGGATTGAATTAGATAATACATGAACAGCACTTAAAACAGTACCTCTCAAATAGTCTGTCCTTAATAATAGCTGCTATTAGGGCCAAGAGCAGTGGCTCAAGCCTATATTCCCAACACTGTGGGAGGCCAAGGCAGGCAGATCCTCTGTGGTCGGGAACTTGAGACCACCCTGGCCAACATGGCGAAACCCCGTCTCTACTAAAAATACAAAAAATTAGCCAGGCATGGTGGTGGGGCACCTGTAATCCCAGCTTTTCAGAAGGATGAGGCATGAGAATCAGTTGAACCCAGGAGGCGGAGGTTGCAGTGAGGCGAGGTCATGCCACTGCACTCCAGCCTGGGTGACAGAGCAACACTCGGTCCCAAAAAACAATTATTAATAATAATAATAGCTGTTTTTAGTATCACGAATTTTCTTGGAAAACATATATTATTTGGTGATTATCATTATCATCCATAAACACACCAAAAATTGACACTTTCATTCATATATATATATACACACATATACACACACACACAGAAATATGAAAGGATGCTTTGTTTAAATCTTATTTCTAATAACTACAGTATTTGGTTCCTACAGGCTTCCACTGAAAGAGCCGTAAAAGCTGCGAACATTGCAGGTTAATCATCCGTTTCACGCCTCAGTTTCTCACCTGTACAATGGGGATAATCATACTTCCTACTTCAAAGGTTTGTGGTGAGGATTGAGTAATTTATGCAAAGCACTTAAAACAATACCTGGCACAAATTAAACACTATGTGTTAGCTATTATTGCTATGGTTATCACTATTTTTATGATTGTGCTCCATTCATGATCTTCCGCTTCAATATTCCCACAGTTCCTCAGCTCCCTGAAGGGTTCTTTACTGGATCCCCTCTACCCATGTTAATTTCCCTGGTTGCTTGTGAGCTTTAGGCAGCAGAAAATGACTACCAGCTTGTTAATAGCATTCTGACTGAAACTCATTTTTATAGAATGTCCTGGGAATTTACATCTTAAACCTTTCATCACTAATCCCATTGAAGGATATTCTCTAAGTGTAGGTAAGGAAGGGCCAAAACACATCTTCACTGCCTTGCACTGGTGCGGGCAGGAATAGAGCCAGAATGAAGGGGAGACTGTTTTCTGGATCTTTGCTCCATTGTACATCTCAAGTCACTTTAAAGGAAAAACTGCTCTTTCCTTCTGAAGAAGGGAGAAAGCTTTTTAGCTCTTTGACACTTAAAATTTGGAGTGGGAATAACTGAAGATGACAAAATGCACTTGACTAATTCCACAATTTTTTTTCCCGAGGTTGGCATTATTATTTATGTTCCTCTTTCTTAGGCTAATAATAGCTGTGATAATGGTATTTCGGGTCCTATGTGGTTATGCACTGAGGTCCTTTTGGAAAATGAAAACTATGATAATTTTTTTCTTAAATGTACCAATAAAGCAGGTTTTTTAACACTGAAAGGAAGAATAAATTAAAACTATTTTCTCAGCATTTTAGTAGTAAGAATATTCTAATAACACTAAATAGGTAAATTGTAGCATTCCATTTTGAAAATAATCAATTTAAGCAGATTTCAGCAGTAAATTTAAATCTAATCTGCATTATTAAATAAAAAATGATAGTGCTCTATTTTGTTTTACCTGCATTTGAGAATAAGTCTCTTTTATCTAATGGAAGAGAACAAAAAGAACAGACATAGTATTTTAAAAACAGCACCCTAAGGATTTTTAAAAACCAGAAAATTGAAATAACTTTGTGAAGATGGCATAATATGACTTTTAGAATTTTTAAAAAGCTTCTTTCATTAAAAATCACCCCCAAACTACATTCCTTATAAAAGAATTTCTCTACACATTTTTATTAGTTTAGCTTTAATGTCAGTACTCAGGTTTATAAGTGCAGTATTAGAAAAACAATGGATTAATAATAGATGTCATATGATGCTTTTATATCTCATATTATGTTTGATTCCTCATTGCTTTTCTCAGTTGCTTTAATTCCTAATTACCTCCCCCAAACAGAGAACATCTGCCAATTTCATTATATGGGAACTTAATAATACTTAATTAAAATACAAAGCTCTACTTGCTATCTACTATTTAATTGAATGTGATTTAAATAAAACAATAATGGAAAGTATCAGATAGTTCATATACATTTCTGTTTGTAAAAGGATCATATCTTGACTATTTCTTCAGAGTAACCATAAGTTTTATAATTTTATCTATATTATAAAAAGAAACTTTATACAATATTACTCAATTTTCTTTCCTTCTAGCACTTAAAACTACATCTTATTGTAGCTTTTTAAATATTAACTTTTCTTTTGGACATTCAAAGCAATGCATTACATTTTTCTATATCTTAAAAAAATACCATAAATATGTTTGTAATGGTTTCGAAATATTCCTCTGCAGTGCCTAATAAGAGTAAACATACTTTCACTAGTGATTTTTAGATCACTTTATTATGATATAATGAACATACAGAAAGCTGTACATATTTAATGTACACAACTTGACGAGTTTGGAGATGAGTGTACATATGTGAAACCATCACCACAATCTGTCCTAAACATATCCATCATCTCTAAAAGTTTTCTCCTGCCATCTTTATGTATTAGTATTGTTAAGTTTCAGCGAGGGGCAAGAACACGTAACGAAAGATCTACTCTGAGCAGATTTCTAAGTAGACAATACAGTATTTTTAAACCATATTTACTATGCCATACAGTATATCTCTAAGACTTGTTTATCTAACATAAGTGAAACTTTATAGCCTTTGACTAATACCTCCACATTCACACTTGCCCCAGCCCCTGACAACCACATTCTACTCACTGCTTCCATGAGTCTATTTTAAATTCCTCAGGTAAGTTGTATCATGGAGCATTTGTCCTTCTGTGTCTGACTTACTTCATTTAGCATAATGTCCTCCAGGTTTATCCATGCTTTCAGTGGCAGGATTTCCTTCTTTGTTTAATCCTGAATAATATATACATATGCATTCTGCCTTTTCTTTATTGATACATATGTTGAATCAATATTGAGGTGAATTTAATGTCTTGGCTGTGGTAAATAATGTTGCAATGAAATGAAGGTGCTGTTATCTTTCTAAGATTCTAATTTCAATTACTTTGGATATACACTCAGAAGTGGGATTGCTGAATCATATGGTAGTCATATTTTTAATTTTTAGAGTAACTTTCATACTGGCTATACCAACTTACATTCCCATCAACAGTGTTCACATTTTCACTTTCCTTTACTCCACATCCTTGCCAACACATCTATCTACCTACTATCTATCTATCTATCTATCTATCTATCTATCTATCTATCTATCTATCTAATAGCCAACCTAACAGGTGTGAGGTGATATGTTATTGTGTTGCCCTAAGGACTTTTTGCTTGAAAATTTTGTTGATAAGTGTGAGGGTATGATAAACAGCTAACTTAATATTTTAGTAGAATTCATAACTATGAAATAGCTACTAGTTACTCTACTAATGTGAAGAAAGAATAATAATAATCATGACAGGAGAATCCAGATGCCATGAACTGTTGTTTTCTTTCTCTTTTTCTTTATATCTAATAATATTTTTGTAAAAAGAATAAGTAAAGAAATATGGATCACGGTGAAATAAAGCTTGAAACAGTGCATAGTGTTAAAAAATAAATACGTATTTTGTAAGAAAACAAGTTTGAAAGTAATCTTCAGTGTATATCTTTCCATTTGTCATATTTGCTTCAAATCATTTAAAAAATAATACATTATAAACTCAGTTGAAGTCCCTTTTGTGCCTCTTCCCTACCTTATTTCCCTCCATTACTTTCTACTAACAAGAAGTTGCCATTTAGTTTAGTTGTCCACAGTTTTAGAGTTTTATAACATATTTATAAGACAAACATTCAGAAATGGCTTAGTGTGAATTTTTGACATTTCTTAAATGTGTATACACATAATTATAGTTCATTTAACTTGTATATGGTTATGCGTTGTTGTTGCTATGGTTGTTTTTTTTTTGGAGACGGAGTCTCACTCTGTTGCCTGGGCTGGAGAGCAGTGATGCGATCTGGGCTCACTGCAACCTCCTCTTGCGTTCAAGTGATTCTCCTCTCTCAGCCTCCCAAGTAGCTGGGATTACAGGCGTGCACCATCACACCTGACTAATTTTTGTATTTTTGGTAGAGACAAGGTTTCACCATGCTGGCCAG
>NW_012114744.1:776998-815701 GCF_000951035.1 Colobus angolensis palliatus | reverse complement strand
TATATATATATATATATATTTATACCAGGGTAAGCCACGGTGAGAGTGGGAAGAGAAATCAAGGGTGGGTTGTAACTATCTGCCAGGAAGAGAGTGGTATTTTATGACTGACATTGTTTAGAATTGCTAACTTTTTGTTGTTTTACTGTTGTTAAATACTCTACAGACAATTCTCCCCCTTTTCGTTTGCACCTAGGCAGAAGACTCCCATCACCTCTGCTCCACCTTCCTCCTTGATATGCTACTACAGATTATAAAGATTCTATATTTTTAAATTTCTCCTCTTTTTGTATTCGTGTGAGTCAGTGCTACTCAAAGTATATGGTTTACAAACTGTTTAGACCTGGTCAGTAATGAGATAAGAAGCTTGTACCACAATGAATATCAATCTATTGTTTCCTTCATCCAGAAAGCCATGCTAAAAGACAAAACAAAACAGTATATGGAAATGAGGCAGTTTAAACCAGAGTATGTGCAATGAGGTAATCGATTTGCCTCTGAAGCAACCCCCTTATTTCACAAGAGATTGGTAACAAACTGTCCACAGAGCAACACTATGCACTTTTTGAATAGCATTGCTTTGGGATGGTTGCAATTTTTCTCACATATTACTCATAATTCAGAAAATATCTTTAATGTGCTTCCAGGTCCATAAGCAAAAGAGTTTCTCTGTATTCCTTCTTAGAGGTAGAATTGCTGGGAATTGGGCTGTATGCATATTCAGCTTTCCCACATATCAGCTTTCAATTGCTCTCCAGGGTGATTATACCAGCTTACCCTCTGACCAGCATTGCTGCAGGTTTCAATTTTCCCTAAACTCTCACCAATAGCTAGAAATGTCAGGCTTTTTTATTTTTTTATTTTTCTAATTGAAGTGGAATAGTATGCTTTCTCTTTTCATGTTTTTGTTTTTGTTTTTTGCTTATTCATTTGGAGGATTAATAAATTTTGGTTCTGGCTTTATATGAGATTGTTTCATGTTAACCTTATACCCAGTCAATTTGCTGAATTATCTAACTAGTAGTGTTCAGAATTTATAAATAGATTCACTTAGATTTTATAAACAACCACATTATCTACAAAGTATAATAGCTGTGCCTTTCATTTCCAATTTTTCCCTGTCTGCTTTACCTATCATATTGCATTGGCTCAAATCATCAATATAATGTATCTTCCTATTAAGTTTAAGAATGCTTCTATTTTTCCACTGTCATCTATGATATTTGCTGCAGTTTATGCCTATGAATTTATGGCAGCTATGAAAATGTACTTTGAAGCCTTACAGTTATAGGAAATTGACCTAATTGACCAAAGGCCCCAGTGGTCACACTCTGAGACTTACTGCTGTGTTTGCTCTGAGGCCATGCTTCAATGGGTTGCTTCAAGCCAATGACTGAGCATGGCAGGAAACTAGGTGAGGCCCATTCTAAGAACACATGGTACTCCACTGATGGCTGAATTTGGCTTTAAGAATCCCTGACAATCTTGCTGAATTTTCTCTAAACTGCCTAAGAGTCTCAGATGCTTCCACACAACCTTCTTTCCTTCGCACAGGGTCTGACTTGCCTCTTGGCCTGACAGCTCTCCCAGCTCCTCGGCTCCCTTTCCTTGTTCTCTCATACAGACATTTAATAAAATACTTGTACATTTAATCCTGTGTTGACATCTGTTTTCTTCTATGAGGAGCTAGATTAGCATAACCTTTATCTAATGAAGAAAATTTCCTTTTATTCCTACCTCTGTAGGAGTTTTTAACACTCATTTCCTTCTTGTAGGTGAATTCAATGTTTTGGCTCATGTCATTATTACTTCTCTTTGGAGGAGTAAAATGTCAAGCAAAGTTTTATTTGATTCTCCCTACACCTCATTTGCCCTCTCTCAGATCCTCATTTTTTTCCACCTATTCTTAAAATTGCTTGTTTGAAGTTGAAGAAACTAATCAGATTATCCAGCATTTTCCCCCCACCTTCTTTCCATCTAGGAAGAATGACGAGACAACTTTCCTCTTTTTAGAGGTTTTCTATTTTTTCATGTTAATCATAAGTGTTTTCTTACGGACTCCTACCCATGCCCTACAGTCTGCTTTCCCTAAAGTTGTCTGTGGGGTATTAACAAAAATGTTCAAGATAATGGTAACTCATTGTCCTCTGCCATAGCTAGCTTCTGGGGTGGAGAAATGGTAGCTGCTTGTGTTGATATTTTCTTTTTCTCCACCCCCAGAGAGCACATGTCACCATTTATGGTATACACTTGTGACCCTGTCTCAATCTAAACGCTATTTGTTTTTCATCTGTTTTCCTGATTTTCTCTGTTACTCTTCTTAACTTGTAGGGAAAGAAACTTCTGTAATCTTCCTTCGACAGTACCATTTTAACACGCAATAGAAATGAAAACAGTGAAACTACATTGGCTCTAAATGAAAAACAAACTTTGAAGTCAATGTTTTTTCCTGATTGGAAGCTCTCATTTGTTATATCAGAGATACCATTCAAGCCAGTGCATTCAATTACAAAGTTTGTGAATGGCACTTGTTTCCAGAAGCAGAATTCTGATGTACATACTTGCCAACTGTTAGAAGACTTACTGCAGTGCAAATGATTTTAAACATATTCCATTGAAATGTGTTTAGAAAAGGATAGAGAATTCCCTAAATACCTAATGCCGGTCTGTACTTCAATAATCCCATAGTATGAGTGAGTGAAATTCAGTACAGAGTGAATAGGGGCCTCAATTGAATGTCTAATGTCCAGAATTATTAGGTCAGGAAGTCAAAAGTCTGGGAATATTGGTTCAGACCACTTGGCCTGGCTCTGGCCCTCACATCAAGCAGAAAGCAAGGGATAAATTCCCAGCCTAGCATAAACACAGTTCACCTGATGGAGAAATTGAGTAAGGTGAACTGACACCATAAACTCCTCCATACCAAACACAAAGCAGCAAATATAAAATATAATAATTTAATATTTACTTAGCAAATCAAAAATATGAAAGGGAAATTCTTGAGTACCCAAAATAAGCACTTCAAAGTGAAATTGATGAAGAGGAGTTTAACGGAATGTTCTATAGATATATGCTTTGTACTAGGAGACAGTTTTAGTGCCTATGTTGAGGATAGTAATTCATAACATATTTCTCAAAAAACCTGGTTCTATATTTAATATGATTACATCTTTGTGTTTTCCCTTATATATTATAACAAGACTTTATTATATACAGAAAGTCTGAACATTTAAAAAATGTAGCTTTTGAAATTAAAAATTCAACACTGGTTAAAAAAATGTAAATTCACTGGAAGGTGAGTTTGGTGTACTGAGGAAATCAAATATATTGTTGAACAAAAGATGAAGAAATAGAAAATAAAGATGATATAAAAACTCAGAGAATAAATGATGAGAAAGTTCAATACATGTCAAATAGGCATTCCAAAAGGAATGAAGAGGAAGACTAGGGAAGAGACAAAATAATGGCTAATAATTTCTCAGAATTTAATAAAAGCAGGAGTCATCTGACTGAAAAAGGCACACTGAATCTATAGAAGAAAAATTAAAACACTGGCGAGTTATGTACTAAAGCAAATATTAAATACAGTATTTCATAATTACATATTTAGCAATTATGCAAATAATAGTAATTATTTGCATTTATTACTAAATATGTAATTATGAAACACTGTTAGTCCATTCTTACACTGCTATAAAGAACTGCCCAAGACTGGGTAATTTATTTTAAAAAAGAGGTTTAATTGATGCACAGTCCCGCATGGCTGGGGAGGGCTCAGGAAACTTACATACATGGCAGAAGGGGAAGCAGACACATCTTACATGGCGGCAGGCAAGACAGAGAAGAATGCATGTGTAGGGGGAACTATCAAACACTTGTAAAACCATCAGATCTCATGAGAACTCACTCACTATCATGAGAACAGCATGAGGGAAACTGCCCCCATGATCCAATCACTTCCCACCAGGTCCCACCCCCGACATGTGGGAATTATAGGGATTGCAATTTGAGATGAGATTTTGGCTGGGGACACAGAGCCAAACCATGTCAAACACTTTCCACGTGCCAGGTACTATGCCATTATGCTCTTAAGACACAGCAAAACAAGAACATAAGCAGTCGGGAAGTTACCACTCTGATACAAGGAGGTTCAATAAGCAAACATAGATAAAACCACAGTAGTCTCACAGAGGCTGGTAAAGTATAGTGTAGCTAAGGGACTGGAGAGGAAGAAGGTCCATCGCTGTCTCACAAAGTCAGGGAGTTCTTAAAATGAAATGGTGCTTGAGCTCAGTTTTGAAAAAAGCAAATAACATGGGAGACTACTGCTTCAGCAAGTGAAAGAAATAATTCTAGGCAATCTGCACACAGGCACAATGATGTGAGAGCCTGCATCATCTTCTGGGACCTGCAGATAGCCTGATGAAGCAGAGAGCGGGAAGCAGTCAGTAGTGTGCAAGGAGGAAAGCAAACACAAACCAGACTACTCCATCTGCATTTCCACTATAAGAAGATGGCACTTCGTCCAAGAGAACAGTCCCATTCAAAGCGTGATCTGTGAACTGAAGTCAATCTGCCAATTTTCTTACTGGACCTCAATGAGATAAATAGAAAACATGAGAGAAAGCATTTAGAAACTTTTATGGAAGTTTAGTATTACCAGGAAATCCAAGTGTATGACTTTATATTTTACAAATGTATGCATCTAAAGAGACTAGAAATTAAAAAACAAACAACAGCAACATTAAAAACTAAATGTTTAAGGTGATGAATGTCCCAAATACCCTGATTTGACAATATTATATGAAAATATCAAAATATCACATACACCCTGAAAATATACATACCTATTATGTATTAATAAAAACAAAAACTGTTCTTTCTCCATAAATAGTTTGAGAGGACTTCTGAAATATTCTAAATCAGGGAAAAACTACTACAATAAGGCAATCATCACAATTTTATATATGAGAAATATGGGCTCAGAGTAGTAATGCAACTTGCTTAAGTTCAAATAGCAAGTAACTGAGGAACAGTCCTCTTTAACTCTGTTTATATCAGATATTTACAGTTTATTGTGAATTTAAGTCATCCTATGTTCTTCAGGGAAATATTAAAAATAAATTTTCCGGCGGGGCGCGGTGGCTCAAGCCTGTAAATCCCAGCACTTTGGGAGGCCGAGGCGGGCGGATTCTGAGGTCAGGAGATCGAGACCATCCTGGCTAACACGGTGAAACCCTATCTCTACTAAAAATACAAAAAAAATTAGCCAGGCGTGGTGTGGGCGCCTGTAGTCTGAGCTACTCAGGAGGCTGAGGCAGGAGAATGGCCTGAGGCCTGGGAGGCGGAGCTTGCAGTGAGTCGAGATGGCGCCACTGCACTCCAGCCTGGGCGACTGAGCAAGACTCATCTCAGAAAAAAAAATAAAAATAAAAATAAATAAATAAATAAATATTTTCCCTTAAAGGAGTTTTAAACATAGCTACTAGCCATATTGGAAAAAATAAAATAAACAACAAAGTATTCTTTTAAAGAAAATATACAATACACACTCTATGGCTTACCCCACCTTCTTCAAAGCCATACAGATTAGAGAAAATATATATTTCCAAAAATGTATAATCATTTTGGAAAATAAGGAGGAGACATTACGATGGACTAATGATTGTGAAAATAAGAAGGAGACACCATGATAGACTAATGAATCTTGAAAACATAAAAGTAGATGAAATATAAACAAACAATAAAATCACAGCTCAAAATCAATGAAGGATGCTATTATAGCAAAAATGGAAGATGTGGCAAGGATGCTTCTTGCCCAGAAATGGTGGATACTCATCTCTGGAAGAGAAGGCACAGAACAAAATAACAAGATTATTTGAATTGACACAGACAGCGTAGCCAGTCTCTTGCGCATCTTGAGATAAGCAGCAACAATGGCATGGCTTGATCATCTTAACATGGGGAAAATGGAGGGGGCTTTGCTCTGAGAACAATGACCCAGATAGATGGCAACACTTGGGAGAAGTGGGAAGAATCTGCAGGCCACAAAACTAGCCTCAGGTGTGGGCATGACCCATCGCTACTCCCGCTAAAAACATACCAAATTAAAAACCATGATATGTCCCTGCCCCTCCACTAAGCAGGCAGTGCAGACAGGATCTAGAAAAGCATCTCAACTCCAAAAAGTATGCGTAATAAAAAATTAATAAAATTAAGGAAAGCCAATGTATTAGTCCATTCTCACACTGCTAATAATGACACACTCAAGACTGGGTAACTTATAAAAGAAAGAGATACTGACTCACGGTTCCGCGGGGCTGGGGAGGACTCAGGAAACTTACAATCATGGGAGAAGTTGAAGTAAACATGTCCTTCTTCAAATGGTGGCAGCAAGGAGAAGTGCTGAGCAAAAGGAGTAAAGCCCCCCAAAAACCATCAGATCTTGTGAGAACTCATTCACTATCACAAGAACAGCATGAGCAGCATGAGGGTATCCACTCCCAGGATTAAATTACCTCTCACTGGGTTTCTCCCGACATGTAGGGATTATGGGAACTACAATTCAAGATGAGATTTGGGTGGGAACACAGCCAAACCACATCAGCCAACATCATGAGTGAGTGATGATCAACTCAAAAACTAATACAACCAAGTAGAGTTAATAAATGTAAGCTGTAGAGGACTTTAAATTGTATTAAAATTCTGAGAGAAATAAAAGCAGAGGTCACTAAAATACACAGTGTAATTTTTAGTACAAAACACAACTTCAGTTGTTGAAATGAATAACAGAATGGAGTTTGGTGAAGGAAAATTAGCTTATTGGTTGAATGAGGCAAGAAGTGTTATCAGACGACAGCATAAAAATATGCATATATGACATTCAAAAATTTCTCATGCAGGATGGGTTGAGAGTTTTAAAAATCATTTCAGTAGGAGTTTGAGAAAGAAAGAATAGATACAATGAAGAGAAAGCTAGCAGAATTTCCTAAAACTGAAGAAATACACAGGTTTTGAGATTGATGGGGTCTGTTAAGGACTCAGTAAAAATAAGTTTCAAAAGAAAACCCTCACAAAAACAAACAAGTGAGTTTAAATAAGATAAAGTAAAATAATAATAATAATAAAGGAAAAAACCTTAGAACTTATTAAGTGTGAGAGAAGAGGAAAAATATCCATATTACCTACAAATATATCAGAATCAAAGTGCCATCATCAGCAATGCTTAAGAAGAATAGACAGGATAAGCTGAGAGTGACTATTTTAACTAGTATCATAAACCCAGCCAAACGACTATTCAATGAGATTGAAATTCAGACATTTTCAGAAATACAGAGACTCAGTAAGATTACCACTACAGAGTTCTCAGAGAATACTGCTGCAAATGAAATGTAGTTGTAGGGGGTAGAATAGGAATGTGAATAGCATTAATGGACAAAGTAATAAATAAAACTTCAGTTTACATAAGTAATGTTTAAAACTTAGATGATACATGGGAATGTGGAAATAAGTTAACTCATGTACATAAGAAAATTTAGTAGGTTATAACAATGGACTGTCAAAATAGGTTACATAATAAATGGTATTGTTCACCCACATGGAAATACGTACACATAAAATTCCTAAGAAAATCTATATGAAATTGACAAACATTGTTTTTAGAAAATAACTTCTTAGGTAATAATATAGAAAACGATGTTTTAAATTTGAAATGGGTTAGTCTATGCACAAAAGCTTAATAAATAAAAATATGTACACATATGACTATGTGTTTTAATTTAAATGCCATACAAGTAATAGACTATCCAAAATATTTGAACTAAATGGAACAAATAAAGCAATTAATGTTCAAATTATATGAATAACTAATAATAAGAAAAAAGACAATAAAAGTGAAGAGTAAGGATGAGGCCCGGGTGCAGTGGCTCATGCCTCTAATCCCAGCATTTTGGGAGGTT
The DNA here is from genome assembly GCF_000951035.1 of Colobus angolensis palliatus. Classification (NCBI taxonomy): domain Eukaryota; kingdom Metazoa; phylum Chordata; class Mammalia; order Primates; family Cercopithecidae; genus Colobus; species Colobus angolensis. The sequence goes on along the minus strand of NW_012114744.1, from coordinate 807,743 downwards.
GAAGTGGGTGGATCACAAGGTCAGGAGATCGAGACCATCCTGGCCAACATGGTGAAACCCTGTCTCTACTAAAAATACAAAAATTAGCTGGGCGCGGTGGCACACGCCTGTAATCCCAGCTACTCAGGAGGCTGAGGCAGGAGAATCGCTTGAACCCGGGAGGCGAATGTTACAGTGAGCAGAGATTGCACCACTGCACTCCAGCCTGGTAACAGAGCAAGACTCTGTCTCAAAAGGAAATAATAATAACAATAAATAAGAGTAAGGATGAGAACAGAGTATTATCTGAAGAGGGAACATGTCTGATTGATAAACATTGTTTAACCTCACTTGTAATCAGGAAAATGCAAATTTAAGCACCAATTAATCTTTTCTGAATGTTAAGATTGGTGAAAAACAAGACGTGTGCCAATAGGAAGTGTCAGTAAAGGGTACAGGAAATTAGAATTTCGAAACAATGTAGTGGAAGTGGGAATCGGAAAGCCGTTTTAGATGACAATATATAGATACCGATATTTGATTTCAATTGTTGACATATTCTGTAGAGGAACACACACATGCATGTGTATCCAAGAGAACAAACAGGGACGTTTACAGCAACATTGTTTGATGATATAGTAAATGTTTTACGTTTGAAAGTGTTTATTTTGACTGACTCACAGTATTTAATAGTTCCAAGGAGCATAAAGGTGGGCCCAGACTTCAGGTAATGAATAGAAAAGCCCATATTTGCAGATGGAAGCCTCATCTTTTATCTTCTGGAAGAGTCTTGTAAACCCTTCAAGAAACTAGGTGGTTATGCTCTTAAACTGGGAAAGCAGAAGTATGTTTTATTCCCAGCTATATTATCCTGGACAAGTAATTAAACTTCCCATAGATGCCTTCTTCAATTGAGGCATTTCATCGTGAACTACAATTTTAAATTATTATAAACTCTATTTTATGAAAGACTCTATGTAAAAAAGAAACTCAAAGCATTTTCTTATCAGATTACCTGCTTTTAAAAGATTATGCAAATATCTACAGCAGACCATATCTATCTACCTTCTCTGAAAATGTCATAGTATTTCTCTAAAATATGTTTCTTCTTTCTTGATTTATGTTTGTAATTCTTTCCCATTTGTTTTTAGTTTAACTGCCTGATATATTCCATCTGCACAGGACTTTCAGTTAAAATAGAAAAATGCAAAAGGAAAATAAATATCAGTTACAATACTGTAGATACCTGAAATAGCCATAAAACTTGAGACGCAGAAAATAAAAATAATTTGTGGGTAAGGTAATCTCTTTTTGTTTCATTGAAACACTGCAAAATAGTCACATTTGGTGGAAAATAAACAGGAAAATACTTTCATCTGCAAGTTTTGTCAATGTAATACTTCCAAATTGGCATTGAAATTATCCATGGTTTATTTCTTCATTTATTCAACAACTTTTGACTAAATCTATATCATGAACAAAAGGCCATGCCAGTCATAGCATATTTATTTCTTTAGCATGAGTGAGGGAAATAAGAAAAAGGGTTATGATTTTATTCAATGCTAATTTATGAAACAAAATATTTTTGAGGATCTTTATGTGCCATTACCTACATATGAGTACAGCAGTGAATAAAACAATTTTGTCCTTATGCTGGTTATATTCTCACGCATCAAGAAATGTGAAAATTGTTATATTAAGTTAAAATGTTTGAATTTATGTTTCTCACATGACTAACATTAGAATAATATAATTAATATATTGTATTTAGTACCAAATCTTATAATTATATACAATTAAAAAGCAATGTATATTGCTTTTTATATTTAGTGCTAAATCTTATAATAATTATATATAAATATAATTTAAAAACTAAATATATATGTATACGTATATTGCTTTTTTTCCCCTCCGTATTTTGTCTTCCTAGGGGCAAAACAGTTACTTGCTCCCTGACTTACTGAAATAACTGGTACGTATAAGGAATTCAATAAGGTTTGTTAAACAAGTGTTCAATCTCTATGCACCTCCATTTCTTTAATTACAGATATGTAGATAATAATGATAGTAACAGTAGTTATGTCAATGTTTACATGGTTGTGAAGAATAACATATTGTATTGAAAAATATTTACCTGATGTCAGGCATAAGAGGCTCAAATTTTTAGCCAAATTTTAAAATATTTTAAAAGCATTATTACAAAAGGAAACTCGGTGATGATGAAACCTAAGAGAAAAATATGCTTTTAGCGTATCTTTTCAACTTTCCCTTACATATGTTTCAGAGAGGAAAAGTGCTATGTCCCCTTCCCCATGTTTTTTTTTTTTTCCTAACCTATCAGTTTCCTAATAATTAGTTTTATTCCTGATGGTCAAATTTGAGTATTCATATTTCTTTCCTTTCATGAGTATATATATTTGTACAATTTTTAAACAATGTTTGTATAATATAGAGATAATTTTAATGTTAATTATCACGCCAGATATATTTTTTCTTTAATTAAAAAGATGCTCTACCATACAGTAGTGAAATTCTTTAGTAATTCTCTTCTTTTTGAAAACAAACCACATTTCAGAGGGGGAAAAAAACATGTTATACTCAGAATTCATACATGATAAGAAATTCATTCCACAAGTGGAGTAAGACCTTTAAAAGACCTTTATCTACCTCACAGAATAAATTTGATATGCCTTACAGACCATTATGCGAACTCTCCCTCACTCTGCATGCAGATAGAACCATCTCTTGAAAGTGCTAACACTATAATTTCTATTCAGGTGATGAAATTGTAATAAAAAACAGTTTATTATGCTACATTTGTATATGATTACATATTAGATGGTAGAAAGTTAACATTTATTTTTCCTCTACTAATAATCATTTTTTAAACAACTAATAAATCCAAGAAGCTTGAAAATGTGTTTAAACTAGAAGATCCATTCTGTAGGTCAGTACGCCCTGCTGGTGGTGCTGCTGAAACTGTTCAGGAGCTAAGCTAAGTATTCACATGTTCCTATGCAGAAACCTACACAGGTTTCCTATGTATACGTTTTGTAGTATAATAATTATTTATTTACTAACTAAATAGTTGGATGTATATCTTACTCATTTAAAATGCTATTGAATTTCAGTTTGTTCATTTTCCTACTCAATTATGTGTTACTAACAACATAAAAATTTTCAAGACCTTAATAAATAAGGAAGAACTCTAAGATTAACACAAGTAGAACTCATCCCCTGCCTATTAAAATGAACTACTTGACAAGAGTTATGAGGTACTTGAATTTGGTGAAATCAGATTTCTAATTAAGTAAAACGGCTCTATGATGGAATCTACAAAATCAATTTGTTAAATCATTACATTTTAGAGCTAGAAAGGGACAGGAACCATCTTTTTAATACATTGATTTTTAGAGATGAGGAAACTGATACAGTTAAATAACACACCTGATATTTCCCGTAGTCAGGGGAATACCTGAAGTTTAGAAAGCAGATGACCTTCCTCTAATTGAAATGGTCTTTACACTGTTCTCTACCTGATCAAATTGTCTTATCTTTAAGAGCAACATCTAGCTTGTTAGAAAACATTTATGTGCCGAATAGCCAAGAGAATCAGGCATCCAAAAAACTGCTAAATTGAGAAAAATTACATAAGCTCACAGTCAGAGGAACATGTGTTATATTACACTGTGTGTGCATTAATATCAATGAGAATTCAATACCAAGATCAAATGTACAATATGCTGTCAAATGTTTAATAATTCTTCTGTGTCTAATTAAGTCTAAGAAAGCTGCACTTATGAGTGAGTCATTGTAATTTCATATTAAGTACAATATAATGAACTGGTATAAATAGGATAACATTGAAGAGCCAATGACTTAAGCTGATTGCCTGAAAGCAGGTTTCATGTTACCACAACCTTTTAATATCAACTTAGGCTTCTGCAGAAGGCAGAAAGAAAAGAGAAATACTATACTTAGTGCCACATGAAGTGCAGCTGGATATTCATGGGCCTTAAGTGATCAATATCTTTATCAGATCTGTGTAAATGTTGTGGGCAAGTACAATTAAAGAGCAAATCCCTGGATCAGCTGGCTAAGCTAAATTTCAGCTCCAGAAGCAGCTGATTTCACTGGAGGGCACTTGTTAGGAAACACAGGAAAAAACGACAGGAGATGGATGTTTTAAAGCCAATGTATAGGTTAATAATGGGGACTCTGGAATCAGAACACCTAAGTTCAAAACTTTGTTCCAACATTGCCCAGATGTATGATGTCACATAAGTCACTCGTCCTCTCTGGGCACTACTTTTTCCATCTGTGAAAGGTCATATTTTCTTCACAGGACTATTGCAACTTAAAAAAAAAAACACGCACGTTAAAAAAATCCTAGAAGAGTGTCTACCTCTTAAAATACTGAAAAGGAAGCTTTCTTAACATTTCCTTTCTAAGGAAGACAGTCATTCTACTGGCATCCCACCTGCACAACTTCTGGGAATCTTCATCCTAGAACACTTCCTGGAAAAGGATTAGGCCTGTTTGGGTTAATCAGCCCCTAAACGTCACTTCTGACTAGCTTTCATAGAAACTTGTTGTAAAAATAAATTTTTGTGTAGACCTGTAAACACAAAAATACCCAAACTACAAAGCTATAGATAGAATATTTCCTAAAATGCCTACTGTGCTTTAAAACATAATTAGGCTCATAATTACCAAGTGCAAATATATCTATCTCCCTGAAGAAACCACACTGCAAGGAAAGATGAAAGCTAAGAGGAAAACATGAAGTTTTCATTACAATTGTGATTTATTATAATTTTGTTGACAATACAACATGAATGAATTTTCCACTTAATGCAGAGTCTAAACACCTACTCAGGAGAGAGGAGAAGAGTTATTGTTGTTGTTAGTTGTTTCTCAGTTGGCAGAATGTGCCAGACCCAGGCTCTAGGCACAGCTTGGATCCCTCTTCTGTCTTGTCATAACTTAGTAATGGTGACGACCAAGATATTTGTAAGTCCATGAAAATTCCACGTTAATCCTCACATCACATTTCAGTTATTATCCCTTACATTTACAAAATAATGCTTTATGTTTTCTAAAGTTAAATATAAGAACATTCTTACTGTCATTTCTATTCTACTGATTGTCTAAATCATGTGTTTAAGCTGACTGACTCCAAAAGATGAATGGATAAAACTTGATTCATCTCTCATAGGCATCTCTTTCAGAGGCATTGCTCAAAGACATTTCCCGACAGAGAAGGACCATTCTTTGGTCAAAGATATTTCAGTAGCTGAGATACAGTTTGGAATAGTGACATTTTCAAACAAGCTTCTAAGTTTCCTAAGATCTTTTTTCAGTGCAACATCTCCAAACAAAAACAGAGTTTACTAAGCAAGGTGGTTTACTGACATTTATGCAACCGAGGCACTGATATCTTAACTGAATTTCTAAGGTAGAGTAGAACGCTTTCCTTTCAAATACAGTTTTATATTATAATGACATCCAGACTTTCTATGTAATTCAGCTTGGCAGTGGAGGACAACATAATAGATAAGATTGACAGAAGTCTGGAATGAAGTCTGTACATTTTACTATCCAATAAATTATATATGTAATATATATATACACACACACATTAGTGTGATACATCCATCTAATATGCACATATAAACATACATTAAATACACATACATACAAACTAGGCAAATAATTTTGTTTCTGATATGGTATAAATTCTTTTTCTTTCAAATTCACCTAATCTTCACTACTATGATCATGTTCTTGTTCCATATATATCAAGAAGTATATTTTTTCACAGTTCTGAATGTTTGTAAATTATCTCTCTCTCTTTGGTTGCCATTGTTCATCGTTTATTCCCAGTACCCACACTTTTATCAGTTAATTTCTGTGGTGGTTTATTCTTTCCCATATATGCTGCAGAATGTCTGTCTGCTGTATTAATCTAATGCTTCAGGAGTGGTGTTTCCTTTATTCTTCAGTCTTGGTGCACTGTTTTATGTCTGTATTTCATCTCTCATCCACAGTGTTCTATCTACCACACTGAGGCATGGGGAGGATTATTTTGTACTCTCTTGGGCTGAAAAGTAACTTTCTTTTTGAGGTCTAAGTTGAAAACTGATTCCTCCTTTATGCAGCACCATGACACTCTTGTGTGATGCTGTTAAATACTCTCCCTGGTTGCTGTAGCTCAGAGGACAGCCTTTTGACCATTTCATGCCTACTATTGGGTGGAATAGACGTTTACAGACATTACCCCATTTTATCCCCACAAGAGGTACACACAGCAAGAAACACATTGAGCTAGATTAAATCAATTGCCTGAGGTCACGTATCTAGTAAATTGCAGAACCAGGACTCAAAGGTCTTTTGACTTTAAATCCCTTAGTCTTTCCATTATACTATATTGCCCTCTATTGAGTTCAAAATTCATCATGATATATACATTATAATAAAAATAAAAAGGGACTGAATAATTGTTTATATGTTTTATTTTTGAAAAACAAGATGGCCTATTTTCTTTAATGACTATTAAAAATCAACTGAATTTTACAAATTATAAACATTTGACTGCTTAGCTTTTTCTCATAAAGTCCCTAATAGAGCAGAGTAAAATGATTTGCATAATTCAAATACTTCCATCTTGAACAAATGATTATTTAGACTACACGGCAAGGCGATAGTGTGAAAGTGGAGTTAAAATGTAATGTTTTAAACATTCTTAAACTATGGATTTAAAAATTGCACTCAAAACAGAAGTAGCATTACAAATTTATAACTTATAGTTCAGCAAATTTTCAAAACTTATTTTATAAAATTGAAATGCTCTCCTACCCTCCCCATTGTAAATAAAGTATATAATAATATCCTCTAAGTAAAGTGTTATTCATCAGGAGAATTGGTTATTCTTTCAATCAACGATTATTTTTCTGCTCAAAAGAAAAGTCCATTGCTTCTGAAAAGACAAATGAAACCTGAATTTTACTTCAAATTAATGTTTGCATTTTTGTTACAGTTGGTATTTGTACTGAAGCAATATGCATGATCAATTAGCAGACCCCTGAAACACTGATTATTTTTGCTTTTTAAATGGTTGACTATAATCAGCCTATGAAAGACAGAATTCTTATAAATCTGTCCCTCTATAAAGCCATTTTCTCCCCCTGCTGTGTCCTCTCCCTCCCTTGCTCTCTCCTTTCCTTCACCTTATCCCCCTTCCCTTCCCTTCCCTGTTTCTTTCCTACCTCCCTCCCTTCCTCCTTCCCTTTCTACTTCCTTCTTTCCTTTCTTAACCAAAAGTAGTATTCAGTAGGACCTGTCAGTATCTTGCCTTATGCAATCCTCCACCCTAATTCACCATGCACACTAGTGAGAACCTCTATTTCTAGAAAGCACAAGTAACGCATTACCTCAGTGGGCTACGCAAGGACTTTAGCATTCTGCTAAGAAAGTATTTAAATATTTGCATGGTGGCAGAGCCTAATGAGTTAAATGTTGATGCTACTCTTCACCACACAATGTACAGCCAAAGGCTCTTTGCTGAGTGCCCACCTATGAAAGCCAGTAGGATATATTATGGGAAACATGCATTCAGAGAGAATTTTCATTTAGATATAATATGGTAAAGACTTTGTGTTATTTCCAATTAGAAACACCATGAGAAAGTATGTTTCTCATTACATATTCAATTTACTCAAGTGTGTGAATAAGCCAAAGGAGTAGCTGAATGTAAAGGAAGAGCTAAGAATTGCTCAAAATATGTAAATCCAGTTTCTTATGCAGACAAACACCACATCTTTGAAATATCATATTGATACCCCTGATGAAACCATTTCAAGTCATCAGGAAATCCTGTAGTGTATTCTCTATACACATTATATTCAGAATTTCAAGTTTGAATGAGGATTAGGAAGAACTATTATGCCTGTTTCCCCCCGTTTTGTTCTGTATACTTTCTATTTGGGCATTCTTCATAGTTGCATTTTATGAAGAAAGATAATCCTTTTCAAATCCCATTGTCTCTATTCTTCTTTCTGCTGTATGCAAATGTTTATTTACACCAATAGCGCTTATAAAAGTCTTCTAGTTTAGAGTTCAGCTGTAATTTTACTCTCTTTTTTTGGTAAAATATTATTCTTTTCTCTGATAGGCTATTTCAACAAGCAGACCCTGTGAATCATTTCTCCCTTATTCTTATCCTGATTATTTCACACTGAGCAGTGCTTCCCTGTAGCCTTTGCCTCATGTTCGAGTATTTTATACTGGCACAAATCAAACAGTGTGACAAATTGCAGAGAACTCCGTCTTCAGATTTGGCATCGCTGTCCCAAACTTGGAACATCCTGACAATGAGATGGTGTTCATAGCCTCCTGATGGCCGCCAGTTATGTGTGATTTTCTTGGCAATTTGTTGCCAAGAAGTTGTGATCTGATGAAGCATAAGATATTGATTGCAAGTAGACCAATTGTTTTGTTAGACATAAAAACGGTCACACTGAACTTTCAGACAGATCCGTTTATTAGCCATTATATTAATACCAACTTAAAAAAAAGACAAAAAAGACTAATTTTGTTTTTCTTACATTGCAGTGACAGGGTTCCCTCACATGAGATCCCAAAGCATTATTCAGACATTATCTTACTTATTCTTGTAATATTCTCTCAAGGTCAAGGAGAGATATTGCCAACTCTATTTTATAAGTGAAGGGTTCTTGGCAAGGAGGAGGTTTGGCAAACACAGAGAAGATTATGCCAGGTCCTGTTTGACACATAGTTGGGAATGTCTTTATGTAGAAAACTCTACTCTATCACAACACCTCTCATCAGAAATGTATGCAGGTTTTAATGGCTGATATAAATGGAGCCACGATTTCACATTAAAGCCATGATTCACATTCACATAATAGGCAAAAACAAATACATCTTTGCCTATTATGTGCAAGGCTCCATACTAAGTCATTTTAGGAAGATTTTATTTCCAAGCATAGACAGGCTAGGATTTTGCTGACTTTCATTTTGTAGTTTTTTCTCTACATATTTTTTATTTGGACAATATTTTTATGGTTTTGTTTTTCCTTCCTTTGGGCTTATTGATGGTATTCCATTCAAATTTATTTTAAAAATGTTATTTTAAGGAAGATATACTTTTATTTTATACATTCATGAAGCTATTTATATCTTATTTGTTTACAAATTTTCTAAAAATTGAAAATTAGTAATGAATATTGACATTCCAGGAAAGCATAAATCATGAGGCAATGTTCTCCTATACGCTTTTCAAACAGAATTTAATATTGAATTAATTTGGGACCAAAAAGACCTGTAAAGATAGTCTTTTTGTCACCTGAGAACGCTTGCACTCCCATTCCCTTCTCTGAGTTTCCCCTAATGGTAACATCTCACATAACTATGGTGCATTTATCAACTTAACATAGGTACAGCACTATTAACTAAATTGCAGACTTTATTCGAATTTCACTAGTTTTTCGATTCCAGGATCATATCCAAGATGCTGCATTGTATTTGTCACATCTCCTGCTTGCCAAATATCTTTGACACTTCCTTTGTTTTTTATGACTTTGATTATTTCGAAGCATGACATTTTTTAATCTAAAAAATAATATACAATTTATGTCTGTAGTCTAAATCATGAAATGTAGTTATCTATATTAAAAACTTTTTGTTTAACTCTTTATCCTTCTCATTAATTCTCACACCCATCTGAACTCTGTTTAGTTTCCTTTCATTATAGTAAGTGTACAAGAAAAATTTTAAAGATAAAAGAATTGGCAAAATAACATTAATTATAGAACTTTTGTACTACGAGGGGCTGTAATTTTCAAGATCCCCTGTAAAAGAGAAGATGGGGCTGGGCGCAGTGGCTCATGCCTGTAATCCCAGCACTTTGGGATGCTGAGGTGGGCGGATCACGAGGTCAGAAGATCGAGACCATCCTGGCCAACGTGGTGAAACCCCGTCTCTACTAAAAATACAAAAAAATTAGCCAGACATGGTGGCGGGCGCCTGTAGTCCTAGCTATTCAGGAGGCTGAGGCAGGAGAATCGCTGGAACCCGGGAGGCGGAGTTTGCAGTGAGCTGAGATCGCGCCACTGCACTCCAGCCTGGGTGACAGAGCGAGACTCCATCTCAAAAAAAAAAAAATGGAGTCAAGAGATAGTGAGTTGCCCAAGTTGCCACGGCTACATAGTGACAGGACGACTAACCATGACGACATCTACATTCACGTGTGTCACTTCATAGCTGACAAATTTCCCAATTGGGAATGACTTCCTTTGATTTTTACAAAAATTCTTTATTCTTGGAACATACGAGGCAGGCATCTACCTGAGAAATTTAACTCTAGCTGTTTCATCATTCTAGATCGTTCTTCTCACAGATACCTTCTTGATTAATTATCTCACTGCTTTCAAATATCTGGGCTAATCTCAACTTCTACTTGACGCTTAGGCTGGTGACCTGCTTAAGTTCAATCTGCCAAGCACCTGCCTTCAACACTCCTAACCTCTTTTTCCCTGGTTGAATTTTTATAATTTAAGGATATTTTTACCTAACGTTTATTTTAGCAAGTTTATTTTTATGTTGTCTGTTTACCTTTCTAGTTAAGCTCTGAGAGGGCAGGGTTTTTTGTTTGTGCATTGATGAATTTGAGGCAACTAGTATAATATCACAGAAGTAGTAGACGCTCAATAAATGTTTGTTATATAAATAACTAGAGATACAAACCAATATTATTGTTGGTTATATTACACTTAAGGTCCAGAGAATGTAGAGCTTTGCCCATCATCACTCTGCCAGTAATGGTGCATTTTGGAAGCGAATCATTTTATCACTTAAAAATACAGAACAAAGACTGGTCAGTCTTTCTGTAGAACCTAAGGGAAATCAACAAGTGTTAACAAAGCTGGTCTCAGGAAAGACATCCTGGAACATAAAGAAACTTACTATTTCCTGTCTGAAATCCATAAATAATGGTTCTGCCTTTCATATGTGAATGCTGATATATCAGTATCAATACCTTACTTTCTTCTATGTATTTTTATATCCTCTCTGAAGAGAAAGCACATGTTTAAATACACATACACACAATCAATACTTTTAAAGGTAATTTAAGTGACTATATTCCATAAACATTTGTGTAGAGTGAAAAAGTAAAGAAGAAAGTACAATACTGCCAATTGTTTCCAGAATATCTAGAATTCATGAGAACACATTAGGCATTTTACTTACATTATTTAGTTTAATGTGCCTGCCATAAAGACAATCAAATAAATACCTTGTTGCTTACAGAGAGTAAATAGATCATCCAAGTTCACCCATGAAGTGACAGAGCCAAAATCCAACCATTAGTCTGACTAACAAGAAGCCACACACAAGAGACTTTGGATCTATCTGTTACGGCCTTTGCTTCTCTCTTCTATACATGCTTGTTTATCGTTCAAAGAAATCAAAGCAATAACAATTCCAATGGTAATTTCCATACAGCATTTGAACTTTTTAAATGGGCATATCATCTATATTAATAATTCAATTGTCTTTTTACTTTTTTTTTATAATTTTTTATTTTAGATACAGGGAGTATATATGCATGTTTGTTACATGGGTATAGTGCATGATGCAGAACTTTGGGGTACTACTGATCACATTACCCAGGTAGAGGGCAAAGCACCAAATAGTTTTTCAACTCTTGACCTCCTCCCTCCCTCCCCTCTCTAGTAGTCCCCAGCATCTATTGTTGCTATCTTTATATAAGTCCATGAATACCCAATGTTTAGCTCCCACTTATAAGTGAGCATATGTGGGATTATTCTATTCCTGCATTAATTCACTTAAGATAATTGCTTCCAGCTCCATCCATGTTGCTGAGAAGGACATGATTTTGTTGATTTTTATGGCTGTGCAGTACTCCATGGTGTATATGTACTACATTTGCTTAATGCTGTTCACCACTGATGGGCACCTAGGTTGATTCAACGTCTTTGCTATTGTAAATAGTGCTGCCATAAACAGAAGTGCATGTATCTTTTTGGGAAAATGAATTATTTTCCTTTGGATATATACCCAATAATAGGATTGCTGGTCTGGATGGTTGTTTTGTTTTAAGCTCTTTGAGAAATCTGCAAACTGCTTTTCACAGTGACTGAACTAATTTGAATTTTCACCAACAATGTATAAGCAGTTCCCTTTTCTCTGCAGTCTCACCAGCATCTGTTGTTTTTTGATTTTTTGATAATAGCTGACTGGTGTGAGGTGTATCGCATTGTGGCCTTGATTTGCATTTCTCTTACAATCAGTGATGCTGAGCAGTTCTTCATATGTTAGTTGGCACTTGTATGTCTTCTTTTGAGAAGTGTCTGATCATATTTTTTGTTCACTTTTTAATGAGGTTATTTACTTTTTGCTGACTGGTGTGAGGTGTATCGCATTGTGGCCTTGATTTGCATTTCTCTTACAATCAGTGATGCTGAGCAGTTCTTCATATGTTAGTTGGCGCTTGTATGTCTTCTTTTGAGAAGTGTCTGATCATATTTTTTGTTCACTTTTTAATGAGGTTATTTACTTTTTGCTTATTACGTTCCTTATAGATTCTGGATATTAGAACTTTGTTGGATGCATAGTTTGTGAATATTTTCTCCCATTCTGTAGGTTGTCTGTTTACTTTGTTGATAGGTTCTTTGGCTGTAGAGAAGCTCCTTAGTTTAATTATGTCCCACTTATCAATTTTTGCTTTTGTTGTAATTGCCTTTGAGGACTTAGTTACAAATTCTTTCCCAAGGTCAATGCTAGAATGGAATTTTCTAGATTTTCTTCTGAAATTCTTATATTCTGAGGTCTCACATTTAAATCTTTAATCCATCATGAGTTAATTTTTGGTTATGGTGAAAGGTGGGGGTCCAGTTTTATTCTTCTGCATAATGGGTAGCCAGTTATCCCAGCACCATTTATTGAATAGGGAGTCCTTTCCCCATTACTTATTTTTGTTGGCCTTGTTGAAGACCAGATTACTGTATGTGTGGGGCTTTATTTTTAGGTTTTCCATTCTGTTTCATTGGTCTGTGTGTCTGTTTTCATGCCAGTACTGTGATATGTTGGTCTCTGCAGCCTTATAGCACAGTTTGAAGTCAGGTAAGGTGATGCTGCTGGCTTTGTTCTTTTTGCTTAGGATTGCTTTGGCTATTTGAGCTCTTTTTTGGTTCCATGTGGATTTAAGAATAGTTTTTTTCTACTTCTGTGAAAAGTTATATTGTTATTTTGATAGGAAGAGCTTAATATATACACAATGTAATATTGTTCACTCTTTAACAAGAAGAAAACCCTGTCATTTGTGGCAGCCTGGACAATCCTGGAGGACATTATGTTAAGTGAAATAAGCCAGGCACAAAAGGACAAACACCACATGATCGCACATATGTGGAATCTTATCAAGGCAAAATCATAAAAGAGTAGAAATGGGGGCTACCAGGAGCTGGAAAGAGAAGTGGGATTAGGATTTTTTGGTCAAAGAGTAGAAAATTGCAGTTAGAAAGGAGACATTAGTTCAAGCATTTTATTGTACAACATGGTGTCTATAGTTGATAACAATGTACTACATGTTTGAAAACTGCTAAAGGTATATTTTTAGTGTTCTCATCACAAAAATATAAGTGTGTAAAATAAGGCATATGATAATTAGCTTGATTTGTCCATCCCACAATGTTTTTATTTCAAAACATCACGTTGCACACAGTAAATACATACAATTTTTATTTCTCAACTAAAAAATTATAAACCTAGACAGCACGTATATTATCAGAGTTTACATGGGTTTTTTTAAACAAATATTAAGAAAGAGGTTGTGAGTTGATCATCTCTTTATTCAGCAAACTTTTTTTGAGTACCTACTACATGGTAGATACTATGACCATGTAAGTCCTAACTATTTTTCGGGAAGTGTCCTAGGTGCTCTTCCGCAGGAAACAAAAGATAAAGCCTCTACTCTTTCAGAGGAAGTGTGAAGAAAGACAATAAACAGGTAAAAAAATAAAAATTCAAGTATTTGTTGGTGCTAAGGAAGCAATAAGACTAGTTAATGAGTTAGATAATGGCTAGGAGACCCTATGGATCAAGAGCAGCCTCTCCAAGTGTCTTCCCTGCATCACATCTCAGTGTGTGATAAGGCTTAAGGTTCAGTTGTCCTGAGGCTTAATTCAGCATAAACAACTTGCTTCACAGAATTTATTTTATCTCATTACAATTTAAGTTCACTCAAGTTCTACTTTTTCTTCACTTCTTTGTAAAAATAATATTGAGAGAACAGAGTTAGTTGTAATTCAAGTAATTGGATATCTACCACTCAAAAAAAAAAAGATATTTCTTATACCAACACATTATTTCCTGAATGTTACATATTTTGACTCGCCCAGATTCAGGAAAGAAAGAAACTTTCAGAGGTTTTCCTAATATAACAGTTCATACCCTCCCTGAGCAGGAGGATGTCTAGATAAGTCCCAGTGGACTACCCTAGGCTCTTATGAATTTCTGTATTCTGACCTACTCCTTGCCTAGCCTCCCTCAGTAGACTTGGCTATTATAGCCCCCAGCATTTGTTTTCTAAACCTTATTGAATTAAAAAGAGAGAGACTCGAAATGACAAGCTGAACTAGAGTGAATGGCAAGGTCATGATACCAGACTGAGTTATGACATTTAGGTTATTTGTGTGAGGCTGAACTCTTAGCCAACCTCTGAGGGACTGAGGTACTTATCTGAGACACTTGTCTATAATCTAATATTGCCTTTGAAGGAAGTAATAGAAAAATTTCAGGATAAGTGTGTTTTTAATCATGGATGAGGAAGTCAGGTGATCATTGAATGGGAAAAGGACTAGCATCGGAGATATATAGAGCTGACCCTGAACAACACAAGTTTGAACTGTACAGATCTGCTTATACATGGATTTTCTTTTGATTCTGCCACCTCTGAGACAAAAAGATCAACTCCTCCTCTTCCTCCTCCCCCTCCTCAGTCTACTTAATGTATAAAGAGAATGAAGATCTCTATGATGCTCCACTTCCACTTAATTAATAGCAAATATATTTTCTCTTCTTTATGATTTTCTTTATAACATTTTCTTGTCTTTGGTTTACTTTATTGTAAGAATGTTAATTGACTGTTTATGCTATTGATAAGGCTTCTGGTCAATGGTAGGCTATTAATAGTTAAGTTTTGGGGGAGCCAAAGTTATACTCATGAGTTCATCTGTGCAAGGATTGGCATCCTTAACCTTCACATTGTTCAATGGTCAACTCAAGTTTCAATAATATCTATATCTGTAAAAGAATTTGTAATTAGTGGACCTCTATTAATAACAAGATGGAATGTAAGAAACAAGAACAAAGTAAATAATGATACATGCACTTTTTGGCTGCTTTATATGATGTAAGTGTACTAGATATTCTTCATATCAATTTCGGATTATGTTGAACACTTATTTAGCACCAACTATGTGATAGGCTCTATAGTAAGCGCTGGAGATACAAAAATAAATAAGACATGATAACTGAACAATACAGCTCTGGTGGTAGAAATGTGTATAAACATGTAATGTCACTACAATGTGGTGGACAGTATAATAAAAAATATACACAGTCTACTCTAGAAGCAAATAACGTAGGAGGTTACGGATAATTTGCTGGGTGAAATGATGTCTGAGCTACCTATTTCAGACCCTGTCTCATTTCCTCTCCTCTATCTTTTCCAGTTCCTCATAACTGGATACACAGATGCCCGTCGTCATTTCAGTGATCCCTGAGTTATTAGTATCATATTAACTATGTTCAGGAGCATATCAACTGTTCCAGATTATTTCATGAGATGCTTTAACACTGACGCTGTGGAGTGTAAATTCTGTCCTTCTCCATGTAGACTACACAGACGAGGAGTCTGTAGCTCCTCTTGTTTCCCAGGTACTGGGATACAGTGTCCACATTTCAAATCCTGAATTCTTGTACTAAAATGCCTCTATGTGGATAACCGGAAGTCAGAACCCGCTTTTCTTTTTATTATAAGAGCCCTTTGGTGTAGCCTGTTTACAGAAGGCATATGTTAAAGAGAGGAAGAGAATCAGATTTAGATTTAGGCAAATATGGGGGTCCATTCTAGCTTTGCAATCTGTCATTCTTTTATCCAGAGATAATTTATTGAGAACTCAGTAAATGCCAGCCAATTTGTCAGGCACTGGGAAAATTATTGGAAATAAGATAATAAGACAGTCTTTTTGCATCTAGGATTCTATTTTCTAGAAGTGGGGCAATGAAAAATAAGTCGAAGAAAACAACAACGTATTAGTTTGCTAGGGCTGACACAACAAAATAGCATAGCCTGGGTGGCTTAAACAAAGGAACTTTATTTCATCACAGTTCTGGAGTCTAGAAGCTCAAGATCAAGATGTCAGCAGAGTTGGTTTCTTCAGAGGGCATCTCTCCTTGGCTTATAGATCGCCATCTTCTCTTCTGGTCTTTACGTGGTCTTTACTCTGTGTGTGTCTGTGTCCTTATCTCTTCATTATTAACATTGGGTTAAGACCTCCTCATACAACCTCATTTTACCTTAATTACCTCTTTAAAAACTCTATCTCCAAATCCATCCACATTTGGAAGTTGACATGGCTTGGCTGTGTCCCCACCCAAATCTCATCTTGAATTCCCACATATTGTTGGGGGGGTGGGGCTGTAGGACATAACTGAATCATGGAGGCAGGTCTTTCCCGTGCTATTCTCATGAGAGCCAATAAGTCTCACAAGATCTGCTGGTTTTAAAAAGGGGAGTTTCTCTGCACAAGCTCTCTTTGCTTGTTTATTGCCATGTGAGACATGCCTTTCACCTTCTGCCATGATTGTGAGGCCTCTCCAGTCATGTGGAACTGTAAGTACATTAAACCTCTTTCTTTTGTAAATTGCCCAGTCTCAGGTATGTCTTTATCAGCAGTATGAAAGCAAACTAATACAGAAATATTGTGGGTTAGGACTTCAACAAATGAATTTGGGGAGGGGGGGACATAATTCAGCCCACGAAAATTAGGATATAGCTCTGAAGGCACTATTCAAATTGCTATTGTGAAAGAATGAAGTTGGCTGGTGAGCTCATTTAAATAGCATAGTCTGCTGGGTGCAGTGACTCACACCTGTAATCCCTGCACTTTTGGAGGCTGAGGTTTTCGAGGATTTTTTGAGGCTAGGAGTTTGAGACCAGCCTGGGCAACATAGTGAGACACCATGATTCTACAAAAAATACAAAAAATAGCCAGGCACAGTTGGGTACACCTATAGTCTCAGCTACTCAGGAGGCTGAGGTAGGAGGATGGCGTGAGCTTGGGAGGTCAAGATTGCAGTGAGCCATGATTGTACCACTGCATTCCAGTCTGGGTAACTAAGTGAGACACTGTCTCAAACCTCCCCTGACAAAACAAAGAACAAATATCATAGTCAAGGGAGGCCTATTTAAGGAGATAAGTGTTGAGGTGACACCTGAAAGACAGGAATGAACCAGTTTTAGTACTATCCAAGAGAAGGGTGTGCCATGCAGAGGAAATTATAAAGCCCATGAGAGAGGACTCCATGTCTTTAGGAAGCTGAAAGTGGCAGTCAGACTGTTCAGAACATGGTGAACCAGAAGACTACTATGAACGTATGGTCTGTAACTTAGATATGTTTCTAAATTTTTCTGTTTCAATTTCCATAGCTATCAAATACAGATAGTAGAACCACAGAAAATTATTGAAAAAGTTAAATTACACAATAATGAATAGTTCTAGCATATACTAGATGCTCCATTTAAAAAATTATTTAAAAGAAGCAGCAGCAGCATTTTCTTTTCTTTCACACATCATCCATTACATTTGAAATTACAATCCAGGACATTCATTACTATAACTAATTCTGACCTAACTGTAGCAAAATGGAGGAAGCATATTCACACGTTTTCTATCACCTGACCAGCCTCAATCACTTTACAGCTCCCATCAAAATCTGACAGGCCTATGATCACTGCTCTAAAATACTTTCATTAAAAATATCCTTATCAAATCTACTGTCAAAAAATCAGTATTTGATTTGCTGTGTATTTAACCTCCAATTAGTTTTGGAAAAGAGAGTATACTATAATCACTTTTCAACTATTAAAACAATTTCAAATTTGGTAAATTTCTACTTACAATTATGTAAAACAATGGCAAGTGTCTTTTTAGATAATTATATCTAATCAATTGTAATATAATCTATTTTAAATCCACTAAGAGATATTTCAAAATACCAAATATGCTATTCACTCACTTATACCGCATGTATTAGGAAGTAAAATACAAGGTATAAAATTCTCTGCAAATTGAAACTTTATTAACAAGGGTGATAAATTAATAATGTTTTAGAAGATGTAATTTTTGTTTCAAAAAAGAGGGTAGACAGGTTAAACCGAATTCAGTTTTTTTCTTACTAACTATGATACCTTAAATTACCCTTCATTTCATTCAATTACGACTCTTTTTTATTCTAGTAGTGCTTTAGCTTTCTGAAGCAGCCTTCAACTGAACATTCTACACTAGTCTCAATTGTCAGTATTGCTGCAAGGCTGTTCAAATATGAGTGAAAAGAAGAAATGTGTTTTGGCCTTGCCATGCAGCCACAAAATATCTGCAACGTTGTACATGTTTATATTGTAGTTCTCCAGGAAATATTTCTACATAGAGTCAGAATTTCTGAAGTTACTGATCCCTTTTCTTCCTCTATACAAAATAATGTTCCAAATTCCAAAAAAAGTTACTTTCAAGAACTGTGTTGAAGGTATCATTACATTTATAAAATCACAGTGACTCATACAAAATAGATTATCAATAAATTAGCTTGATTAATGAATATATCCAAGAATGCCCTATAGTCTGATTTGCAATGTTATTTTAAGCAAAATTTTGCAACTGATTTTGAGTTATTTGCTAATGAAAAAATTCTAGAGATTCAAAATAAGGTAAAGCAGGCAATTATAGTAACTGTGACTTAATTTATGTTTTATTCCCAGTACATGCACATTCCTTATTCCTCATTCAGAGTTTCTTGCCTTTTTGATTATTTATTTTTAGAATCTAGGTTAAGCCTAGATCTAGGCCAGAGATGGTAAATTAGGTTTTATCTTGAGTGCTTCCAACAGGCACTAAGATTAGGACGGTTCTAGGGCCATGTCCAAGCTCATTTGGATGATTACTTTTAATGATACCTGCCATGGAGGATGGTGGGGGGAGTGTTAACATGGCATTTTCTATCTTAATTTAGAGAACATTTTATAGTAGATAAGATTTTTCGTTTTCTACAATTGTAGTGTGTATTGATAGCACTCATTCCCTATCACCCACACTCTTATATTCTTACTCTATATTTTCTTTTCAAATTATATTTTTAAGAATAAATACAATTTTCGTTAGTAATACCAATAACAACAAATAATTCTCATCTTAAATATGTGTTTTATGACAGGCACTGTGCTAGATACTTTATGCACATTTTTGTAATACCCACTAAAATGACTGTGCAGTAGGAATTATTCCTAATTTACAGAAAAAGCTCAGATTGTTGAATAACCTCAGTGCTAATAACTGTATAGTTCAGAATTCAAGCCCATACCTTTCTGATACCAAAGCCTGTGGTACTACATTTACCAAGAGATTTTAAATAACATTGTCAACTACATTTACTATGAGATTTTAAATAACACTGAATCTCAGGGCATATGATTACCAATATAGATCAAAGCTATCAGTGGAGAGATCAATACCAATGATGAGATCTCATTTATTTTCCAGTAAATAGAAAAGTTACGTGTTGTCCAATTCTTGATATTCCTCAAGATTGAAGCCAATCCATATAGAAAAGCAGCATTTGGGTTAATAGCTTTGAAGGGCTTTAGCACAGGAAAAGACCTTAGGGATAATCCATTCTTTCTAGCGTCCCCAATTTTTGGATGAGGCAATAGAGCTTGGAGAGGAATAAAGTGACCTTCCCTGGTTCTTGAGGACAGTTAATGAAATAATTGGTAATCTGACTCTAAATCCTGTATTCATTCTATGACCTCAGTCTACATTCCTAAGCACATATCAGGTAAATGACAGAAATAAATCTCATGATCAGGGCAGAAGTACAAGCCTTGTGTTAAAAGTATGCCACGAGTTAAAGAAAGAAAAGAATAGAAAAGAAAGAACAGAAATGAACTAAAGAGTTCAAATAGGAAAAAAGAAACCTAACTGGACTATTAACAAACAAAAAACATTTTATAGGCTGGGTGCGGTGGCTTAAACCTGTAACCCCAGCACTTTGGGAGGCTGAGGAGGAGGATCATGAGGTCAGGAGATCGAGACCATCCTGGCTAACATAGTGAAACCCCGTCTCTACTATAAATACAAAAAATTAGTCAGGCATGCTGGCGGGCGCCTGTTGTCCCAGCTACTCGGAAGCTGAGGCAGGAGAATGGTGTGAACCCAGGAGGTGAGCTGAGATCCGAGATTGCGCCACTGCACTCTAGCCTGTCTCAAAAAAAAAAAAAAAAATTATGGTACCCACCACCTAAAATCATCATTATCCTTTTACATAAGCTTGTATTGCTTATTCCCTGACAAACATATACTAATGCTTTTAAGAAAAAATATAAATCATAATCTCTCTCCCCTTAGAATAAACCCTGGACTTGCTTCAGGTGTCTCTGTACTCTGTATTGTAGATATCCCAAAAGTTTGTTGTAACAAAATTTGAAATCACTGGATGTATTCTACAGAAATAGTCTCAAACAAAGCCATAGAGGAGTTATGTCAGTCACTACAAAATCTAGGAGCATGGCAACAGCAACCATCTTGGAGAGGGCCACTTAGGGTCTTGAGATGTTATGCTGGTTCCTGAGTCATGAACTGGTTTTAGCTGCTGAAACAACATCTAGAGCCTCATCGTGTATAGTGATGTTGGAGAGAATCTAATTCTCAGGATTCAAATGTAATGACCAAATGGACATTTCTGCTAATTTTCAAAACGGAAGGCAAATTACAGAACTGTTCTCTTGGTATTCTAGAGAAAAGAAGGCTGCAGCATATCACTCAGAACTCTGCCAAAATACACCAATAAGAATGCGGACTAACAATGGGGTTTGGAAAACAATAACAAATAGCCTATTTCCACGTCAGGCTTAATTCCAGGTTTAGAAAGTCACAAAATAGTATGCTCTATTGCATCATCATCTTCTCTGTTTTAAACCTACTATTCATAGAGGCACAACGTAATTCTCAGAAATTACTGATCACAGGACGTACACTTTTTATTTAAAAGAGAAAGACAATGTGTGAGGTATATATGTTGTGTTTGAGGGGTGGGTGTTCTGACTGGCTAAAGGTAACATGCACTCTCATACAATTTAATTGCCACCAGTTAGGGGAGGCTGAACCAATCATAGATCCTTAGTCCTCAGATTTCTTTTTTAGTCAAAAACTATGAACAATGAGGACATTTTCACTTCTCAAACATAGAATCAGGATTTTTCTCTTACAGTTAACAAAACAATTACTTCCAGTTTTAGTTAAGAACTATAAATCTTAAGAGGTGAAGTGTCAAGTTAGTAAGTAAAAGGCATCTCCTCAGGTGGAAAATTCTCTATATTAAGCTAATGTTCAGTGATATTTAGGTACACATTTTGCTAAATCTGTAGAAGCTGCTTCTCACTGAGGAATCAAGAATTAAGTGAATAGAAGAACACATTTAGATTTTTTTTTTTCAGAAAATGCAACAAAGTTAACATGTTTAACACTGTTTATATAATGTAGTAATATATGACCATCACATTGTAATGTGATTTCTCAATTGGTCACTGTTTTACAGTTTATTTGTAGCATGTAAATAATCTTATACATAAGTGAGCATCAAAAGAAGGCAGGAGATCAGTTTGGAAATCAGAAAATTCCTGTTTTTTTATGGGGTCTCATTAATTTCAGCTTCTGAAAGGCAAAATATCTAGCTTATCTATCTTTCAGATACTTTTGAAGCTGTATCTTTTCTTAACGAATCTTAATAATAATATTCTGGTAAATTTTTAAAAAATAATGTGTTAATTATAAATCTACAGGTAAAACATTTCCTTGCCATAAGATTCTAATTTGATGACTGAAATAACAAGTGAATTCATGTAGTTTCTTAAGTTCAACTACAACAGAAATATTTTCACTCCAGGTATCCAAATATGTAAAATATTTTCATTAGCAGTATATAAGCAGTAAAGTGTTAAGTAAGAGACAGAAAGGATTCAATAGCTTATAAAAGGCATCTCTGGACCTGACCGGTTAGCCATTTTTCAAGAGCTGTTTCTTTTCTATATAGGAACGGCTTACAGACAAATTAAATCAGTTGTAGGTAGTTTGGACTTGATTCTATTTTGTTTTCTTGACCATTAGTAATGAAGAAAGTCTTATCTCATTAACAGTTATTCAATGACGTATTTAAAAAATGCATCTAGATCTTTTAGGCTTTTCCTTTTTAAAAGTAAGAATGAAGACTGTCTTTCTTTGCTAGAATTCTGTATTTATCAAATACCTTGAATGCACAATGGTATAATGTCATTGAATCATTCTCAGAACAATATATTCTGCCTTCTTTGCCATAATTAATATGGATTTCCTCTCTCAACCTTCTTCCCAATTGCCGTTCATTTATCATAATGGGACTTGGACACATATATAATAACTAAGCGTCTATATGATCTGACTAGAGTAAAAGTCTAACAGCAAACAACAGAAACTTTTTTAAGGAGTTTTGAGACATGGTTTCAAAGTGAGTAAATGGTATTGGGATTTTGTTAGCTGATAGGAAAGAAATCTTTCAGCTATCACAAGTGATGTCAGAAAGATATTTCTGTGAACAGGGAACACAGCAGGATTTACTTACAGGTTGTCAGGGGCAGTGGTGGTTGAAGCTCTTCCCTGTGGTATTCATTCATTTCTTGAGTGCTGTTACAATTACTTGCTTCAGCCAACATGATCTGAAATGCATACAAAAAAGCATATAAGTATTTGAATTTTCAATGAAAATCTCAATCCTAATTAACTATAAATCAGTAAAGCCGGGTAGCCTGAGGTAGGTTAAAATGAGAACTTTGTACATGAAAGGCTACATATGCCCCTAAATCTAAGAATTTCCTAGTTGCAAACCTCTGGCTCGCTACATGAAACTTCCTTCACTTCAATTATCCTCCTAAGGGAAGTGAGAGCAAGTTAACCAAGCCAAATAGGAGTCCATGTTGTCAGAGAATAAGTCATTTTTTTTTTTTTTTGTTCGTGTAGCAAAAGCCATAGATCTCAATGGGAGTAGACTTCTAGCCCTGTCATCTGAGAATGTAGAGTGGAACCAAGTTAGAATTTATGTCCTCTTGATTAGCTGAATTACACCCCTGCGGCCCTAGACCTAGAAGGAGTGAAGTTCCTTTAGCACTTGCTTTGTTCTACTCTTAAGAGACTTGCTTTATTGGTATTAGTATGCTTGTATTATCTTTCCTTACAAGACTTAAACTTCTTTAAAGACAGTAACTGTACCTTCTACATCTTTGTAGGCATATTTAAAATATTGCCAATATCTGGACATTGCAAATAGGATACACTCAAAAATATATAATTACTTTAAAAAGAGAGAGAGAAAGAAAATTATATTACCAATTAAGAAACAGGAGCTGGGCGGGTGCGGTGGCTCACACCTGTAATCCCAGCACTTTGAGAGGCCGAGGCAGGCGGATCACGAAGTCAGGAGATTGAGACCATCCTGGCTAACGCGGTGAAACCCCATCTCTACTAAAAATACAAAAAAAATTAGCCAGGCGTGGTGGTGGGCATCTGTAGTCCCAGCTACTCAGGAGGCTGAGGCAGGAGAATGGCGTGAACCTGGGAGGAGGAGCTTGCAGTGAGCCGAGAGGGCGCCACTGCACTTCCCCCGGGCCACAGAGCAAGACTCTATCTAAAAAAAAAAAAAAAAAAAAAAAAAAAGGAACAGGAGGGAAGAGTTCTCAAACATATTACCATGATAGACTATTTCAAACATTTATAAAGATTCCAATTCTTGCTCTTTGTGTCCTAAACGAACTTTCTATTACATTCACTGATTTTGTTTTTGTATCTGCTCATTTCAAGTCAGAGGTGAGTTGGCAGTGGCAAGTAAATAATTATAAATACATTTCCACTGCCAAACATTCCACCTAGCTATCCAAGGTTATATGTACCTCTCTTTAAATTGGAAGATAGTCATCAAGCCGACTAATACAAACAGCTTCCTAAGCAGGGTGATATATATATTGAGAAAGACCACGGAAGTCAGATGGGTGCTGGTCAGACCTCAACCTTCCCAGTTCATCTGCTATAACTATTAAATTTTTTAACTGAGCCATTTGCTGCGTCTGAGTATTTACTTGTTTTAGATTATTTTATTTAACCCCAAATAGAAGTTTAAATATGGTCTGATGATCCATGTAACAATATTTATATAAAAACTGAGGAGTTAAATAAAACCACTGAGTATACTTTGACTGCACAATTTTAATAAAATCTTAGGTTTCAGAAGAGAGAGTGTTTTTGTTGTTTGATGAACACCAGACGTCAGCGCACTGTTCATATGCCCTTCTTTGAAAACGAGCTCATTGTAGAGGAGATTGACCATTTACGATCTCCTTTTCTTTCTCTATGTCCGTCTTCTGTGAATTGACTGTGTTGAATATGAACCAAAACTACAGAGTACAGACGATAATGTATAGGTCTGCAATTCTTCACTTTCTAACATCTTATTGAGAGAAAAAATAGAATCAGGATCATATTTTTTTTAATATTCTCTTTTTACATAATAGTGTTCCTGATAGTTTCTGTTCACTCAACTTCTGGACACTAACATCACATTAGTAAAGGTATTTTTTGTAAATATTCACATTTCCTCCATTGCCTACTTATTCTGAGAATGAATTGGGGTATGTGGTTTGGTCTCTTTAGTTCAATAGGTGGTCATAATGTCAATATCAATCATATTTAAAATATAACCAAAATATTAGGGTATATTTAGCCTGGGGTTAGTGCATTTATGTAGGATAATCTCAATCATATTTTAGTCATATTGCTTAATAGTTACTCTCACTTATATATTATATAAATAAAACAACATTATTTCTGAGCTTGTTTGGTGTCTTCTAGTGAAAGGATATCACTAAGAAATTTATGTTATACTTTGGTAAAGTATTAATTTCTTCAGAAATTATTTGTCTTAATTATCCTATACAACCTACTTTATCTCTTGACTATGAAAGTATCTCACTTTTTTGGAGTTCAAGTTTAATTTACTTTTTAGTTTTAACAAAAAATATTTTAATACACTATCGTAATGAAATAACCTTATAACTGTTTTATTCACGAAATAATTTCTAAAGGTTTTATATCAGAATGTTGTAAATTTTTTCAATGTCTATTGAGTAAATAAGGCTTGCTCAAGATATCAACGGTATAACCTGTAATAGTCTGCTTAGGCTTCTGTAAGAAAATGTCATAGCCTGAGTGGCTTACACAACAGAAATGTATTTCTTGCCTTTCTAGATGGTGGAATTCCAAGATCAGGTGCTAGTATAACTAGGTCTGGTGAGGGCTGTTTTTCTGACTTGCAGATGTTTGCCTTCTGGCTATGCACTCAGATGGCCTTTCCTAGGTGCATGCTCAAGCCAAGAGAAATCACTGTCTTTCTTTCTCTCTTCTTGTAAGGCCACCAATTCCATCAGATGAGAACTCCACCCTGTGATCTCATTTAACCTTAATTACCTCCTAAAGTCTCCAAATGCAGTCACAATATGGATTAGGGCTTCATTGTGGTTTGAATGTATGTGCCCCTCCAAAATTCCTACATTGGAACCTAAGTTCCAGGGTGATGGTATTGAGAAGTGAGGCCTTGGGGGTAACTAAGTCATGAGAGCAAAGCTCTCATGAATGGGATTAGCAAACTTATAAAAAATATTAAACGTAACATCAAAGGTCCTTTTGCTCTTCTGCTGTACACAAAAAATAGTCTAACATCTGGACAAAGAAAATATGGTACATATATACCATGGAATACTTTGCATCCATAAAAAGGAAAAAGATCATGTCCTTTGCAGGGACATGGATGGAGCTGGAGTCATTACCCTCAGCAACTAACACAGGAACAGAAAAGCAAACTTCCACTTGTAAGTGGAAGCTGAACAATGAGAACAACGTGGACACAGGGAGGGGAACAACACACACTGGGGCCTGTTTGGGGGGTGGGGTGGGGGAGGGAGAGCATTAGAAAAATAGCTAATGCATGCATGGCTTAATACCTAGGTGAGTGGTTGACAGGTGCAGCAAATCACCATGGCACATATCTACCCATGTAACAGATCTGCACATCCTGCACATATACCCTGGAACTTAAAAAATTAAAATTAAAATTAAAAAAAAAGTCTAACATAACGTTAACGGAAATCCCAAACCAAAAGGAATAGTAGGGAGACATAAAAATTTAGAGACATGTAGGCTGAATATTTTTTTCAAATTTGAGGAAATTTAAAAATCCAGAGATCTAACAAGGTCAACAAAACAAATGTGTGATAAAGACCCTCCCGCCACACACACACAAAATGAAGGCACATCATAATCAAAATAGCAAAAACCAGTGTTCAAGAAAAAGTCCTTAGGGTAGCCAGAGAAAAACAGACACATTATTTACAGAGGAGCAAAAATAAGAATGGCTGCAGACTTCTCAGAAACCGTGCAAGCCAGAAGAGAAATTAATGATATCTATAAGGGCTGAGAGGTGGGGAGAGGAAGACTGTCAACTTAGAATTTTACAACCAGCGAAAACTCCTTAAAAATAAATCTGTTGGGCCGGGCGCGGTGGCTCATGCATCTAATCCTAGCACTTTGAGAGGCTGAGGCAGACAGATTGCCTGAGGTCAGGAGTTTGAGACCAGCCTGGCCAACGTGGTAAAACCCCGACTCCACTAAAAACGCAAAAATTATCCAGGTGTGGTGGCACACGCCTGTAGTCCCAGCTACTGGGGAGGCTGAGACAGGAGAATGACTTGAACCCAGGAGACAGAGGTTACAGTGAGCCAAGATTGTGCCACTGCACTCCAGCCTGGATGACAAAGCAAGACTCCATCTCAAATAAATAAATACAAATAAATTTGTAGACTTTTGGTCTCTGGGCTGGCATGTAAAGGGCTTGGACGTTGTCATTCCATCCTAATAACAACTAAAAAGAACAAACTAAAAAATCAACAACTTATCTTAGATCTCTCAGAGAAGTAGAGTCACAGAGCAAACCAATGTCCCCAAAACTGGAGAGGAACACAACTTAGCTGAGGTGATTCTCGTGAATGGACACCTCCACAGAAACCAGTAACAGGGTAGAAAAAACATAACCTGTAACTGATAAATTGCTGGCATCTCAGTGTGGACAAGTCAGAGTTAAAAAGGCTAGGGAAGTCCAGTCGTAGGAGGCCCCCACACTTTTGTAAGCTTTACCTCTGGGAGTTTGATCAGGTTCTTATATCAGTGAATATTGCAGAAAATTTGCTCATGCTTTCCAGCATAAGGAGACAAAAAGTAACCATTTCAATATGCTCCAAAGTATTCTCTTTTTAACAGGGCTTGCCCTAAAAAGAACGTTTTACCAGAGTCTAAATTGAAATCGATTTTTAGAGTATAACCAACCTGGAGGAAGGGAAATTGCCAACTGTAGTTCACTCTAGCCTTTCATCTGGGAGAAGAGAAGTACCCAACTTCAGGCCTTTCTTCCTTTCAAGTGGGGAAAGGAAAATACGCACTCAAGCCATCCGTTCTCAATGGTATTGGGGGCAAGGGTGACAAAAGAGCACTTGCGAAGTTCGCAGTCCAGAGTCAACGAGTTTAGTAAAAGACTGAGCTCTAATAAAAAAACTAGAGAATGCCTTCCCTCTCCACACCTTACCACCACATTCCTAAAGACCTATTTACTTCAGTTATTTTTATCCAGTACATCATGTTTAGTCATCAAGAAAAAATTACAAGGCATACTAAGTGACAAAAGCTGTAGTTTGAAGAGACAGAGCAAGCATCAGATCCTGACTCATATATAGCAGGGATGTTGAAATTATCAGTCCAAGAATTTAAAACAATTATTGTTAACATATTAAGGTCTCTAATGGATAAAGTAGACAGCGTGCAAGAACAGATAAACACTATAAGCAGGAAGATGGAAAAATCTAAGAATCAAATAGAAATGACTACTCAGATAACTCAAGGAAACGTTTTAAAGTCAATTGAATTAGTAACCTGTTGCCTCTGTAAAATCTGTTTTGCCATATTAAATATAACATATTTACGTACATGGTAACACATCATATTCACAAGTTCTGAGGATTATGGTGTAATATCTTGGAGGGGTGATATAATTCTGCCTATGACAGGCTTCTGGAAATAATATAGATAATACCAATACAGATAATATCATACTTAAAAGTGAAAGAATAAATGCCTTCCTCTGAAGCTTGGGGTCAAGGTAAGGATATACACACACACACCCCACTTTAATTTAGCATCATACTAGAAATCCTAGCCAACATAATAATTTGTAAAAGAAATAAAAGGCATACAGATTGGAGAAAGACCAAATTAAAATTACTTCTACTTGCAAATTACATGATTATCTATATAGGAGATCCCAAGAAATGTATCCCAAAAAGGTAGAATTAATAAATAAATTTAGCAAAATCACTGCATAGAAGGTCAACACATAAAAATAAATCATATTTCCAATTTTCCCAATGAACAACTGGAACCTGAAATTTAAAATATACTGTCATTTAAAATAGCTCCAAAATATAAAACCCTTATATATATAAGATCTGTACCGAAAAGTATACAATGCTGACAAATTAAAGTATACCATTAGTGCACACCAAATAAAAAGAGACATACCATGTTCATGATTTGGACATATCCATGTAATAAAGATGCTAATTCTCTCCAAAGTAATCTATGGCTTTAACATGATCCCTGCCAAATTTCCAGCAGGGCTTTTAACAATAGATATAGACAAGCTGATCCTCAAATTTATTTAAAAGGAAAAAGAATGAAGCCAAAAATATTGTGAATAATTGGAAAAATAAAGTTGAAAGACTCATAACATCTCATTTAAAGACTTACTGTACAGTAACAGTAATCAAGACTCTGTGATATTGCCAAAGGGAGGTATGTAATAGATTATTCAGAATTAGCCCCACCATAATGTATTCGGTTGAATTTTTCCCTTACATTTCTTGTATTTCTCATATTTCTTTTTAGTAGATTATTTTGAAATTGTATTAAAAATGACTATATACAAAATATATTAGTTATATTAGTACAATATTATAAACATATAAATATAAATGCTCAGAATGATGTTTTGTATGCTACCATAAGGCATAAGCTTTTTAAAATTAAACATTTTATTTAGAGATAATTGTAGATACATATTTAGTTGTAAGGACAGAGAGATCCTGTATACCCTTTACCCAATTTTCCAGTGATAACATCCTCAAAACTATAGTATGATATCACAACCAGAATATTGACATTGATAAAGGTATTTATATATGTATACCTTCTTCAGTGAAATGTTTCTTTCTGTCTTTTTCCCATGTTCTAATTGGATTGTTTGCTTTTTTGCTGTCGAGTTTTGAGAGTTCTTTACATATTCTAGAGACCAGTCTTTTGTCAGATATGTAGTTTACAAATATTTTCTTCTGTTTCCATAAACACTGTATATACACTCGACCCTTGAACAATGGCAGGTTTAAATTGCACAGGTTCACTTACATGCAATTTTTTTTTCAATAAAAGTTAACTGAGTGTGTCTGCCTCTCATGCCTCCCCTTCCATCTTCTCTACTTCTGCCTCTGCCACTCCTGAGACACCAAAACCAAGCCCTCCTCTTCTTCCACCTTCTCAGCCTAACATGGTGAAGACGACGAGGATGGAGACCTTATGATGATCTACTTCCATTGAATGAGTAGGAAATATTTTCTCTTCCTTATGATTTTCTTCATTTTTTTCTCTAGCTTACTTTACTGCAAGAATACAGTATATAATGCATATACAAAATATGTGTTAATCAACTTTGTTATTGGTCAGGCTTCTGGTCAACCGTAGGCTATTACTAAAGTTTTGGGGGAGTGGAGATTTATATACAAATCTTCCACTGCACAAGTGGTTGGTGCCCCAACCCCTGTGCTGTTCAAGGGTCAATCATACATATAAACATGTATATAAATATGTATATACATTTAACAATTTATGCATATTTATATGCATTTATATATATGCATACATTCGTGCTTCATTTTATAAGATATTAACAAGCTGTTTTCCAAAATGACTCTACTATTTGACATTCCCACCAGCAACATATGAGTGATCCAGTGATCCATATGTATATATACATACATACATTGTATGAAGCATAGGCATACATTGTTAACTTATAGGACTAAAATAAAATATAAAATAGTCTGTGTATATTTATAGAGGCTGTTTATTTTGTCCCCATAATCTTAAGGACAAATTTTGTCATAGAACTTACATACTATTTTGTAAAATCTGGTAACAGTCTCAGCTACCATTCTTAGCCTCATTCTCTTTCTTCAGGGATTATCTCAGTTAAAAATCCACGGATGATC
>NW_012114744.1:769687-776713 GCF_000951035.1 Colobus angolensis palliatus | reverse complement strand
TCCTTCCTTCCTTCCTTTCTTTCTTTTTCTTTCTTTCTTTCTTTCTTTCTTTCTTTCTTTCTTTCTTTCTTTCTTTCTTTCTTTCTTTCTTTCTTTCTCTCTCTTTCTTTCTCTCTTTCTCTCTTTCTTTCTCTCTTTCTCTTTCTTTCCTTCTTTCAACTTTTTAAGTCCAGAGTAGATATATGTGCAGGATGTACAGATTTGTTACATAGGTAAATGTGTTTCATAGGGGTTTGTTGTACAGATGACTTCACCGCCCAGGTATTAAGCCTAGTATCCATTAGTTGTTTTTCCTAACCCTCTCCTTTCTCCCATCTCCACCCTCTCATAGGCCCCAGTGTGTGTTGTTCCCCTCTATATGTCCATGTATATTCATCATTTAGTTCCCACTAATAAGTGAGAACATGGCAGATTTAATTTTCTGTTCCTGCATTAGTTTGCTAAGAATAATGGCCTCCAGCTTCATCCATGTCCCTCCAAAGACATGATCTCATTCTTGTTTATGGCTACATAGTATTCCATGGTGTACTTGTACCACATTTTCTTTATCGAGTCTATCATTGATGGGCATTTAGACTTGGAATCCAGTCTATCATTGATTACCTGTCTTTGCTATTGTGAATAGTGCTGTGATGAACATATGCATGCATGTGTCTTTATAACAGAATGATTTATATTCCTTTGGGTATATACACAATAATGGGATTGCTGGGTTGAATGGTGTTTCTGTCTTTAGGCCTTTGAGGAATCACCACACTGCCTTCTGCAATGGTTTAACACATACAATCCCATTAACAGTGTATAAGCATTCCGTTCCACCCCCAGCCTCACCAGCATTCATTATTTTTTGACTTTTTAGTAATAGCCATTCTGACTGACCTGAGATGGTATCTCATTGTGATTTTGATTTGCATTTCTCTAGCAAACAATAATGTTGAACTTTCTTTCATATGGTTGTTGCTAGCATGTATGTCATCTTTCAAGAAATGTCTGTTCATGTCCTTTGCCCACTTTTTAATGGGGTTGTTTGCTTTTTTCTTGCAAATTTGTTTAAGTTTTTTGCAGATACTGGATATTAAATCTTTGTCAGATGCATAGTTTGCAAAAATTTTCTCTCATTCTGTAGGTTGTCTCTTTACCCTGTTGATAGTTTATTTTGCTGTGCAGAAACACTTTATCAATGAGAATTATTGTCATACAATAAAATTCACCCATTTAAAACATACAGTTCAATTATATCCCATTTGTCAATTTTCACTTTTGTTACAATTGCCCTTGATGTCTTTGTCATGAAATTTTTGCCCGTGCCTATGTCCTGAATGGTATTGCCTAGGTTATCTTCTGGAGTTTTTATAGTTTTGGGTTTTACATTTAAGTCTTTAATCCTAAACAGCATGACACTGGTACAAGAATAATCATATAGACTAATGAAATAGAATAGAGAACCCAGAAACAAGGCCGCATACCTACAACTCTCCGATCTCTAACAAACCTGACAAAACAATGGGGAGAGGATTCCCTAGTCAATAAATGGTGTTGGGATAACTGGTTACCCATATGCAGAAAATTGAAATTTGGCCCCTTCCTTACACCATATAAAAAGTTAATTCAATATGCCTTCTGTTTTTCAGTTTTCAAAGGGTCATTTTCATTGGAAGAATTTTGGTCAATATATTATATTAGAAGCAATTTGGGGGGATGGGACATGAAATGTAACGTGTATGAGCACTTTTGTTTTAACATTTTTATTGGGGAATCATTGTTATACAATAAAACACATCCATTTTAAATGTACAGTGTAATGAGTTTTGGCAAATGTAGAAATTACTGAAACCACCACCACATCAAGTTATGAAACTTTCCATCACCCCCAAAATATCCGATGTCACTTGAAGTTGATCTCCTTTCCTACCCTAGGCGCAGGTTCCTACTGATCCGCATTTTGGTTGTGTAGTTTTTCCTTTTCTAGAATTTCAATAAATGGAACCATACAGCATACAGTCTTTGTGCTTGACTTTTTTCCTTTAGCATAATGTTGTAGCATTTCATCGATGTTCTATAAATTCATATTTTACCTTTTCATTTCTGAATGACATGCTTTTAAAAGATATACAAAATCTGTTTTGCTTATTGTTGGACATTTAAGTTGCTTTCCACTTGGAGCTCTTATGATTATGTTCCAGTGAAAATTTATTTACAAGTCTTTGCAGATGCATAAGTTCCCATGCCTTTTGGGTGATTTGCTGGGCCCTATACTAAGTGTAAGTTTCCCACTGTCGTTTCCAGCCCTGCGTTTTATCCTTAGACACCTCGAGCCAGTAAGGCATTCGCTTTTTGCCATTAGAGTTGTAAATGGGTTGGAAAATGCACTCAGTCAAAGATGAGCATACTCTCAAGTCACACCAGCAGTTAGTTTTCCTTTCAAAGGTAGATCCTTTAGTTTCTACCTGCTTTTTAACAGACTTTCTGTGTTCTCCCAAACTCTTGTGTAGTTTAGAGACAATCGAAATTTTAAGCAGACTTTATATTTAGATTTTTAAATTACAGCTCTTTTGTGGCTATTTTGCTTACAAGATATTCCTCTGAAATATCCAGCTAATCTGTTGCCTTATTCTCTATCATCTGCCACCTTCAGCTGCTAAGACTGCGGTTCTCCACCACCTCGTTTGAGCAGGTGGGATAGTTTGTGAAGCATCCAAAAAAAATAAAAATCTCAAATTCACAGTACGTACCCAATACCACAGTCATCTTTAAGAGAAAATTATTCTTAGATTTTTACTTGATTTTGGTAATTTCCAATACCTTCAAATAGTTATTTTTAATAATTTTGTCCAGATTTAAAAATTGCTATTGTAGAAAGGATTGTTTGTTATTACCAGAAAGGACTTATTTTCTTTTAAATTCCAGAATTACCTAGAAAAATAATCCTCAAATGTTAACTAGACACCTTTTGATAATGGTAGAATTTCAGATAACTTTTATTTTCTTTCTTATGTTTTTCTCTATTTCTTGATTTTTCTGCATGGGTGTATGTTATCTTTATAATCAGAATAAAAAGAACATTTTGCTCTATTACTTTCATTTTGTAACAGTTTGCAAGAACAAGAACACCAAAAGTTGGAGCTGAGATGTAATTTTAGAGACTGTTAAAGTGCTTTAACAAACAGAAGAGAGTTATTTTGTAATTAGTATAGTTTTATGTCTAATGCAAAATCTTCCATTAAGTTGGTACTTGAAAAGATTTCTTGGGCTTTCATTCTTAAGTTATGTACCATTTTGTCATATGTATGCTATTAATTTATATTATAATGTACTTTTTAATAATACAAAATAATGTAAGTTTTTGTTCTCTGATCCATTTCAGTCATAATTAATATAATTTATCTGTTTTTTAAAAAGGTTTCATTATTATTTATTTTGGGAGCATCTCCTGACCTGAGAAAGATACAAGGAGATAATAATAGTTGCTACTTATTGAGAATTGATAAAATACCAGCCACTACTCCAAATGCTTTATACATTTTTAAACTCTTTAACCCTCTTAACACCCCCACAAGTGAGTTCAAATATGAGCCCCATTTTATAAATTAAGAAGTGGAAATTTGAAAAGATTAAGTATTTCTCTAGGGTTATTATGTTAGTAAACGACAGAGCTGGAATTCCTTGAATTTGAGCCCAAGCAGAAGACTGTATGCTTACATTTTTATCACCACTACACTATACTGTAGAGACATACACAGTAGAAGTGGTGAATGGGATCTTACGGCCCTTCTCTAAAATTAAATAGCAGAAAATATTGCAAAAAGAAGCTAGAGATGTCCTTCAGAGATCTAAGAAGGCTAAATTGGGCTAACATTTTTCCCAGGGTGTTTTAGATGTGATCTAAACTAAAGGCAAGATGAAGTCTGAAAATTTCTTCCAGATCTATAATTCAGTATCTTGGTTCTCAGCTGTTTTGACCTGAGGGAAAATTTGGAAATAAATATCTTCTCACACCCTACCCCCCAGAAACTACTTTTTAAAATTCAACCTTGGCACTCAATTCTCTCATCATTTATATTTCCAAAAAGCCAGGCTATTTCTCAAGGTCAATTTAGTGAAAAGAACAGTGGAGAGGAATACAGCACCTTCTGATTTTTCTCCAGTAGCCATTTCCTTCTTCCTCAATGCTAAAACCTCCTACCTGGAGGCTACCTGGCCAAACTACATTTCTCTTTCTCTTTTGTAGTTAAGTGTGGCAATGTGACTAACTTCTTGCCAAAAGAATGTAAGCTGAAGTGAACTTTGCAATTGAAGTCACATCTTTCCATAGGAAAGTACTTATTTTCCATGTCCCTTGTTTTTTGTTTTGTTTTGTACTATTTTCTACTACTGCAGAAAAAAAAAAAAAAAAAAGGATCTAAGTGGAACAGCTCACTTGAATCCGTGTATCAGAATCTTTCATTGAGAATGGCATGGTCAACCTATCTGCCCTGGATCAAGTTCCTCTGAACAGCAAAATGAGAAAAAAAAAAAAAAAAAAAAAGTCCTTCTATTGAAATTGGGTATTTTGCTGTATCTTTTTTACAAGTAGCTCGTATCCTAATTTGAAAATTGGCATCTAAAAGTGGAGTAATGCCATAATAAACCCCAAAATGTGTTACTGGCTTTGCCTTCAGGTGGTGGGAGGCAAGGGACCTATATTGCAGGCTAAAAAGCTGGTGGTTCTTGTTATATTGGGGCAAAATCTAATAAAACAGTTAACTATGATAATTTTAGAGGTTGAACACATCTTTATTAGAATTGAAGCTCTAGGGTACATGGTTAGAAAAAAAAAGTTAAACCGTCTGTGTATTTTTAGCAGATTCTTTCTCTTTTTAGTAAGTTACTAGGAAAGAAACTTAAGTCAATCAATAGCCAGATTGAGGCAGAGATGGAAGGGAAGAAATCCTTTCTAATGGAGCACTCTCTGTCCCATTAATCACAACAGGCACTGATCTTGTTATATGAAGAGACGATATTTTCTTGCAGGGATTTTTTTTTTTTTCTGTTTTTTTTTTTTTTTGCTTTTGTTTTTGTTTTAATCATAAAATTTGTTTGTTTTAATCATAAAATCAGAGTTAGGGGTCAATAAGAAGCCTGCAGCAATGGTCTTTCAAAGTCACGGTTTTATCTGAATTAGACATAGGCCACTTTGGTTTGAGAGAGGAGACTAGTTGAAAGTTTCATTTTTGCTTCCTCTTCTAGCTTGCCAGCTTTGTGGGTAATTTGCTTGTCAAAGAATACATTGCTAGAGAAAAGGGGAAGTGGAAGTGTCAAGTTAGCCTAACAAAAGAAATTTAATATCTCTTACACAACAAATCAATGTTAAAATTGTAACCAAAGCAAACCTCTTACATTACATATATATATGTAACGTATACTCACAGACTATATATATGTATATATATAGTATATTCACAGACTATATATATATATAGTCTGTGAGTTCAGAAATTTGAAACCTTAAAAAGTTAAAAAAGCCAAATTCCAAATATATCTGAAGCCCAAACAGCAGAAGAGAGCATGGTGGCTGAGAGCCTTTCTAGAGATTGCCATATTAAATTTCCTTCAGCAAAAAATTGGAGCAACCCAGCATTTGAGGTCAGTTTAATATTGTCCTCTCATTCGGCTAATGCTACAGATGGTCTCAAGGGAGCTGCCATTAAATTGAGATGGGTGGGGAATATTCTGAGCCTAGGAACTAGTGTATAAATGCAAGTTTGAAGTTATAAAATCTATAACCAGAGAAGATTCTTTCACTTTGGTTTCTTCACATGGAGCTGACAGGAAGCAAAGTGGTGAAAAGGAAACATTGCTCACCATAGTCTGGCTGTCAAAAGCCTGTGGTACAGAACCTCTAAATTAATCTTTGTTTCCCAAAGTCTATGCAAGCAGTATAAGACCGCTAGGATGTGTTCTTCAACTCCATTTTCATTTGTGGCCACAGAGTAAATTTTACAAAAGGACAAAGACAGAATTA
Source organism: Colobus angolensis palliatus (assembly GCF_000951035.1). Lineage (NCBI taxonomy): Eukaryota > Metazoa > Chordata > Mammalia > Primates > Cercopithecidae > Colobus > Colobus angolensis. The sequence continues at coordinate 770,712 of NW_012114744.1, read as the reverse complement.
CAGAGAACGCTGGACAAAGGAATCATTTCCAAAACCCAGAGCTAACAGCCAGGCTAACAAGAGAACTTTCACAGCATGATGTCTTCAGAATTTACAATCATCAGGATTTAATGACATGTGTGTTTTACCTTCTTTCCTCTTTAGAATTTTTAGGTATATTATTCCTACTGCACCATTATATGTAGATTGAGCATGTGGAGGGCCTGTGCCTTTTAGTTTAAAAGTCACAGGACAATAGGTAGTCACTTCCTGCACTGGGGAGTACCATGTTTCACCATGATACACAGACTTTTTGTTGGTTTTAACTCTAGATGCTCTTCTGTTGGGAAGGAATGAGAATGTTGTGTGTGTGCAATACAGGTATATATTGATATGTGGATGGTCAGAGGGAGGCACCCTAGAATTGCCTGCTAATTGTCTTCAATATCCATTCTACTCTCCTGCTTAATAGAATCTTCACTGGTAGAACATGAATGATCAGGTAGAAACTACATTTCCCAGCCATCCTTGAATGTAGGTGAAAGCGTGTGACTAAAATCTGGCCAACAGAACATGATGAGTAAGTAGATCAGCAAATGTGATACATGCAACATCTGGTCACAGCTGTTAAATGGAAGTTACTCCACCTTTCTGCTGTATAGAGGATGAAGTCAAGTAGATTTTGAACAAGTGGAGCTTTGTTTTAAGTAAAGTTCTCTTGCAATAGCTTAGCATGTAGCCTAAGCATTAGTAACTTCTGGCCACATGACTTGAGGGCAAACCATGAACCTTACTGAGCCTGAGTTTCTTTATCTCCTAAAACAAATATCTTTTCTTTAAACTCTCCTGATTTATGTGTGATTCCTATATGACAAATATATTCTAAGAACTCTGAAAACATTTTACTGTATACAAATTTAACATAATTTTTAATGAATTACAGTTCAAATACTCTAAAAATGATACAGAAACACAAATTATTTTTCCACATCTCCAGCATCTGTTGTGTCCTGACTTTTTAATGATCACTATTCTAACTGGTATGA
>NW_012114744.1:764254-769637 GCF_000951035.1 Colobus angolensis palliatus | reverse complement strand
AAATGATACAGAAACACAAATTATTTTTCCACATCTCCAGCATCTGTTGTGTCCTGACTTTTTAATGATCACTATTCTAACTGGTATGAGATGGTATCTCATTGTGGTTTTGATTTGCATTTCTCTAATGACCAGTGATGATGAGCTTTTTTCATATGTTTGTTGGCCGCATAAATGTCTTCTTTTGAGAAGTGTCTATTCATATCCTTCACTCGCTTTTTGATGGGGTTGTTTTATTCTTGTAAATTTGTTTAAGTTCTTTGTAGATTCTGGATATTAGCCCTTTGTCAGATGAGTAGATTGTAAAAATTTTCTCCCCTTCTGTAGGTTGCCTGTTCACTCTGATAATAGTATCTTTTGCTGAGCAGAAGCTCTTTAGTTTAATTAGATCCCATTTGTCAATTTTGGCTATTGTTGCCATTGTTTTTGGTGTTTATCCTGAATGGCATTGCCTAGGTTTTCTTCTTGGGTTTCTAAGGTTTTAGGTCTTACATTTAAGTCATTAATTCATCTTGAGTTAATTTTTGTATAAGGCGTAAGGAAGGGGCCCAGTTTCAATTTTCTGCATATGGCTAGCAGTTTTCCCAAATTAAAACAATAGGTATTTCTCACATGAAACTATCCTTTTCCTGAGAAACAATCATATAATTTTGAGTGTCATTTCTTATGAATTATTCAGGTAAAAAAAGTATTGTATAACAAGATATTCATAAAAATGTTGCTCATTTATTTTTAAAAGGAAAAATTTAAAAGCTTTATAATGGAAGGGTAACTAATTTCACAATGACATGCCATCTTAATAAAATATTATGCAAATAGGTGTTGCTGGATACATATATTCCTTTTTCCTTCCAGATCCACCCTGCTCCATGTCACTGGAGGCTGACCTGCTTGGACCTTTATCAGCAGGTTATTTTTCCCTCTGGTCATGGCAATGAGAAGCACTGGCAGGATATCAGAAAGAAGGAGAGTAGGGCATTGGTATTTGTTCTCCCAAGTGCCTCTTTGCATGATCACTGAAAGCTGTATGGGGTCCTCAGTCCAAAGTGATGATTTCTGTCACCCAGACCTCTACAGAGGACACTCTCTGTATCTGGATTGAGTAAACATTCTCATCCCTGGCCTCTTTGTCCTTGAGTTGAGAGCAGGACCCTGTTACCAGCCCTGGGATCTCTGGAATCCTGTACTAGGATCCCTATACCTTTGGTTTCCTTATATCTAGTCCACTTCTTTATAAATTGTCCCTTTACTAAACTGTTCTTGAATTATCTAATTTGAGTGTGCCATTTATTTTCTCCTGGACCCTGCATGGTACACAGGCAGCAAATAAAATATTATATTCTATGATCATTATAATATAAAATATAATATATAAGGTTAAAGATCAAATGAAAGACAGAAACCAGTGGAATACCATGTTATGCTGATTAGCTTAAAGGTGTGCATATTTTTCTCCTAAACTACATTTACTGTAAGGTTATTTTATTAGTTAAAAATTTACAAAATTGTTGCTAGGAAATTTTGTCAGGTGGATTTATTTAGCATTGCTTTACTAACTAGGTAAGAATGAGTCATTAACATATTGAATTTATGTAAATCACCTTAATCAACTGCTTTCTCTTTTTCTGCTCCTAGGCCACAGAGAATTGCTAAAGAAAGTTTTGGAACGAGGCTGACTTGATTTTACTCAGACTTCTTCATTTCAAGCAAAGGAAGCAGATTCTGGCTGTTTCACCAGAGAAGAGGCTTAGTAAGTAGATATCAGGAGCTCACATGTTGGGAAGAGAACAGATTCCAGAACAAAGCTCAAGACCTAGCTTCAAGGAGCATGCTTTGAAGGAGCATGCTTTGAAAACTTTTCATCATTAATGTCACTGAGCAGTAGATTCTACAGCTTGCTTTAAAGGAGCCAAATATTTGACTTTGCTACAAACTCAACTACTGCCTGAGTCTTGCTGCTTGTGACTGACGCACAACCACCACTGGCTGGTAAAGCCAAATAGCTCTGGTGCCAGTCTTGCTGCAAGGTGGACTTTGAGTGCTTGTCCATCCTCATGTGACTCCCTTCTGAACCTAAATCTCACTCCAGCTCATATGACTGGTGGGGCCTTTGAAATATTAGCAACATTTTCTACATGGATAATAGGATGGATACTTACAGCTGGTAAATAGTTAAGACAGGTTTCAAAATACCTGATAGAGGTGAAGAAGTGACCAGGAAGTTAGTAGAATATAGTGGTTTTAAAAAGTATAGAAAGGCGAGCTGGTTATATGTCATTTACTTCAAAAGAAAGATTTAAAAATGGTGGATGAATGCCAACAGTATCCTATCTTTGTAGCATGTTGAATAGGAGCCAAGAAGTAGTCAACATTTTGAGATGCAGTACAAGAGAGGGAATGGCCTTAAAAAAAGATCAGAGTTCAGTGGAGCCCAAAAAGTGAAGGGAGGTACAGAAAGAAACAAGTTATTTAAATAATTTGTGGGTCATAGGAGAATTTGTTTTTGATGGGGCAGAGATTGTTAAAAAATAATTGAATGATATTAAACAGAAATATATATGCAAAAATGTCCTCATCATTTTTTTCTATAATTGTCCCATGAAATATTCCAATATTTTTAAATGTCTAAAGCTGACATTTGAGACAGTGTCATGCATGGGATAATGCCTAAAGTTGCTCTCCAAAGCAAAGGGACAAATAATGGAATTTTATTTTCATTGTTGTTAAAGAGTATGTCTCAAAATTGTAGCCTTCAATGGTTTTGTTTCTTTATGAAAATTATAATATTTTCATTTTAATAAATTTACTAAAACTTGATAAAAAAAAGAACAAAATTCAACACAATATAAATTTTTAAAATAGATGTCTTTTTATCGATAAAAGACAATTTTAACATTGGCAAAAAAGAACTCATAGAAGATTTTAGGGAAAAGCCAATATGACCTTAGAGGAATTTGCACTCTTTGGGCTCCACACATGTGCAGTTATCAGAGTTCCCTGACTCCAAGTGTTTATTCAAATCTGTCAGCTAAATCATAGATCCAAATGCAAAACGTAACACTCAGGAACATTATGTGGATTTGTGACACTCCCTGGAGGACTTTGGGTCCATAAAGCAATGAATGGATTATAAGAAGACATAAATATGGTATTTTCATCTATGACAGATACAATCTTACTCCAATGTTATTTATATTATATAAAAGAAACCTGAACGTATTTTCCTTAGTCAGACTGAAAAGAGTCACCCTTAGGGATGAATAAGTGAATAGCTCACCATTAATTTCCAATTTCTATGAATTCATCCTTGAAAATGTCATGTTTTCAAGTTTTTTCAAATGGCCAACGTTTATTGATTTTTACATGTGTTTATTTATTTTATATTTATTTAACAATGAAATAAAAAGGAAAATGGGAGATGAAACTGTGATAACATAATACTGTTTTCTTTTTTTTGCCATGATTCTAAATCATGCAAAATTTACCCAACTTTGAATTTTAATGACCAGTTGGGCACCCAGACTAGTTTCCCATAAATCCTGCTTTCAGTCTTTTAATATATTTTGCATCCTCATCCTTACTCCCTGTTAGTTAGGTGGGTTATATGGCATTCTGGAAAAAGTATGGGTCTTGAATTTAGAGGAGGACTATGCCAGCATTTACTCCACCTAGCTTCTATCTTTATAAACTTGCAGAACTAAAATTTAACCATGAGATTCCTTGAGCTTCTCCAGCTTCAGAATGTTATACTTTGGCCCCGTCAAAATCTATGATTTTAAAAAATTATTTTAGCCTTAAAATTTTGAAAAAGAATCATGAAGTCATCAGTGAAAAAGCAGGAGTTCAGCCATAATATAAAATGCCATTTTCACACTGTATTAAACTTGGGCCAGTGAAGAAACTGCTGAGTTAGTTTTCTGTCTTGAAGACTTAGCTGTTTTCTTGTCCCAAATAGAAAGAAGATGGATACTCTAATTACTTAGGATAACTACCCCTTAGATGAGAACTTTTGCTTTATGTGTAACCAAGAGATTTATAAGAATATGCCTTTCAATATTATGGTAATGAATGGCAAAATACTAATTAGGTAGGATTAGAAAACAATTTAATATTCTTATTGCAAAAATCAGAACTAATCAGAATCATGATGTTTTACTATTTGAAATTGTTTGTCTTCAAATAATTATCCAGTGACAGGTGGCAGTCATATTCTGAATCTCTTAAACATTGGGCAAAAAAAAAAAAATTAAAAGTTACTTAATTAAATAATAATCATAATACTAAAATATAACTATTTATTTAATTTTATCTGCCCTGCTCCCACCCCAAGTCATTTAACTTAAAACTCTGTTCTGAAGAAAAATACAAGGATTTGTCCACAAGGGAAAAAATAATCCTCAATTAAATTCAATTCAGCAAATAGTTATAGAATCTCTTTTCATGTTATTGAACTGATGTTCTTTTCTTTCTTCCATCTTGTTGAAAAAGAAAATCATAACACATACAAATAGAAAGCGTTTTCATTTTAGGTTGTTGCAAAAGTGTTTGCGGTTTTTGCAGTTACTTTTGCACCAATCTAATAAATTTGGTAAAACAAATTTTATTTTATTTTTTAAAATTGTGTCAATTTTCAAAATAAATTTCCTGTGATTTTTTTTATTGGTGATTTTAACTAACGAAATGGTCAGTGTGAAATATTTTTGTTGTTGTCATTACTTCAAAGTAATGAAAACACTTCAGATTGTTCCACTGTGTAGAAGGTTTGCCTTCACATAATTTTATAAATTCTTGTTTGTGTTTCCCTCTAAGTTTTCTCGAAGACATGCAAAATAATGTAGTAAGTAATATGAATGACTGACTTTAAACTTATACTTAGTTATCTATATTTTTTAAAACAATTTCAACACTTATTTTAGATACAAGGGGTATATGTGTAGCTTTGTTACATGGGTATATTGTACCCAGCTAGTGAGTATAGTAACCAATAGGTAATTTTTTCATCCCAGCCTCCCCTCCCTTCCCCCTTCTAGTAATCCCCAGTGTCTATTGTTGCCATATGTACGTCCATGTGTGCTCAGTGTTTAACTCCCATTTATAAGTGTGAGCATATGGTATTTGATTTTCTGTTATTTTGTTAATTCACTTATGGTTATGGCCTTAATGGCCTCCAGTTCCAACCATGTTGCTGTGAAGGATATGATTTCATTCCTTTTATGGATTCATAGTATTACATGATATATGTGTACCACATTATCTTTATCCAGTCCACCATTGATGGGCATATAGGCTGGGTCTATGTCTTTGCTATTGTCAATAGTGATGGCTATGAACATGTGTCTTTTTGATATAATGATCTATTTTCCTTTGGTTATATACATAGTAA
>NW_012114744.1:761267-762868 GCF_000951035.1 Colobus angolensis palliatus | reverse complement strand
ATTAGGCCTTTGTCAGGTACATAGTTTGTGAGTATCTTCTCCAGTTCTGTAGGTTGTTGATTCTGTTCACAGTTTCTTTTGCTGTGCAGAAGCTCCTTAGTTTAATTGGGTCCCACTTGCCAATTTTTGTTTTTGTTGAAATTACTCTTGTGGACTTAGCCAAAATTTACTTGCCAAGGCTGATACCAAGAAAGGTATTTCCCAGGTTGTCTTCTAGATTCTTATAACTTGAGGTTTTATAAATCTTTAATCCATCTTTAGCTAACTTTTGTATATGATGAAAGGTAGGAGTTCAGTTTTATTCTTATGTATATGGGTAGCCAGTTAATCCAGTACCATTTATTGAATAGGGAGTCCTTTCCTCATTGCTTATTTTTGTTGATTTTGCTGAAGATCAGATGACCGTAGCTGTGGAGCTTTATTTCTGGGTTCTCCATTCTGTTCCATAGGTCTGTGTGTCTGTGTTTGTACTAATACCATGATATTTTGGTTACTGTAGCCTTATAGCATAGTTTGAAATCAGGTAATCTGATGCCTCTGGCTTTGTTCTTTTTGCTTAGGATTGCCTTGGGTATTCAGTCTCTTGTGGTTTTTGGTTCCATATGGATTTTAGAATAGATTTTCATAATTAAAGAATTATTTTGATAATTTGATATGAACAGTGTTGAATCTGCAAATTGCTTTGGGTAGTATGGCCATGTTAATGATATTGATTTTTCCAGTCCATGAGTATGGAATGATTTGCCAGTTAGTTGTGCCATCTCTGATTTCTTTCAGCAGTGTTTTGTAGTGCTCCTTGTAGATATCTTTCACCTCTTTGGTTAGTTATATTCCTATGTGCTTTATTTTCTTTGTGGCTGTTGTAAATGGGATTGTGTTCTTGATTCGTCTATCAGCCTAGACATTGCTGGTGTATAAAAATGCTACTGATTTCTGTACACTGATTTTGTATTCTGAAATCTTACTAAAATCATTTATCAGTTCTAGTAGCCTTTTGGTGGAGTCTTTAGTGCTTTCAAGGTATAGAATCATATCACCAGCAAAGAGAGATAGTTTGGCTTCTTAATTTCCTATTTGGATACTTTTTATTTCTTTCCTTTGCTTGATTGCTCTGGCAAGTGCTTCCTCCATTTTTTACAAAAACAAATCATTAGTTACTTTGCGAATCTATAAAATATTTTCAAGCTTTTGTACCAGTATTTGTACAAATTTCAACTTTAATACATAAAGAAATCTTTAAGTTACATATTTTTGAATGGTCTGCTTGTTTATCATCATGTAAAATCTTCAATGTCATTCCAATGATATAACAACTTTTTAAACTCCTCCTGAATCTGATAAAATTTGTTAAGAAAAAAACTGTAGTCCAAGACAAATATTTTAATTTATTGGCTATAACTGATTAAAATATTATTTTGATGGACTATGTAACATAGTACAAAGAATAGCAGCTTATCAATATATCTGAAATTCATTTTCATCTTCTGAAAAATATAACTAAGAATGCTAAATCTTCTTAAGAGAAAGAAATGATCTATAGGATATAAAATGTTGTCATCCTTTGAAAATATTGAATTTTTTCTTTTTAGTATTATTTCTGA
>NW_012114744.1:757980-759102 GCF_000951035.1 Colobus angolensis palliatus | reverse complement strand
TACCTGTGCTAGATCAATACATTTCAATTGCTAAACTACATCAAAAATGAGGCACTATTTTCTTTAGTTATTTTCAGTTCATGAATTTGCTGGGTTTATTGAAGACAAGTATTATGGCATTTCTCTGAGAGAGAGAAATATATATATACACACACACATATATACATTTCTATTATATATAGCCGATACATAATATATAATGAAGAAAATCATTTTGATAGCTCTATTGCCTTCTGCATTGTAATTTCACAATACAATTTTTCCATCTGTTTATGATTAATATTTAATTACATTTTATTTATTTAATTCTACTTCAAGCAGAAAAATTGTGAAGTTTAGAGAAACATTAATTTGATAATATTTCCCCCATGAAATTTACACCTATTAGTTTGGTGCAAAAGTAATTGCAATTTTTACCCTTACTTTCAATGTCAAAAACCACAATTATTTTGGAATTAACCTGATTTTTATTTTTGAAAAAGTGTTAGTCATCTTGTCTGAGCTTTGTGCTATTACTCTTGCTCTCTTCCCTGTTACCTAAATATACTGACTTCATTCTTTGAAAAACCCCTCTTCTTTGTACTGCCTGTCCCTGAATTCTGCTCAGGTCTGAACAGGTTCTTATTGGTATGAATAGATATTTTAGATCACCTGGCTCTGGGTCTGGCACACAGAGGGTGCATAATAATTGGTGGCTATTATTTTATTTTATTTCAAGGTAATCATGACTGGAACATTTAAAAAATTTTAAATGATACTGTATTTGTTGTCACCTCAATATTCAAGATATTTTGCAAAAAACCTTATATTTATTCTGTTAGCATTAGCTTTCTATCATATAACACCCATATAAACTATTTTTAGTGTTTCCAAATGAATAATTGAGACTTGGAGTAGGTAAATAAGTGTACCTTTAGGAGTAGAAAGAAAGAGTTTTTATCACACATGTTGTGCTTTATATTAATTTAAGAAGTCAAAGCATGAATCTATACAATTTTCTGAATAAAAATATTTATTCAAAATGCAGATGATTTAATGCCTACCTCAAAATGGTGTTTTATATAGAATGAGAAAAGAAAAACACAAAAATTTCCACTGCCTTTTGGGAATTTATTAATTACA
>NW_012114744.1:745724-751686 GCF_000951035.1 Colobus angolensis palliatus | reverse complement strand
TAATAATATGTATATATTATATGTATATATGAGACACCTCTTCCTATATTTAAATTTAAATGGTCAGTTAATAAATTGAGAGAAATGCATTAAGTCATATTTTTGGTAAATATGAAACAGTCAAACCATAATTATCTCTGTATATAAGCAGATTATACACATTAGCAAGATAATAATTGTCTTTCAATTATAAATGGACAAGTAACATGAAGAGAAAATTCTCAATAACAAAAACAATAAATATAAATGAGATGTAAGAGGTTAACGTAACTACCAGTGCTAGATTAAAATATTTATGTTGCTAAATTACATAAAAAATTAGACACCATTTTCTTTGGTTATTTTCAGTTCTTGCATTTGCTGGATTTATTGAAGATGAGTATTATGGCATTCCTCTGTTATTGACAAGGAGTTTGTAAATTCAGAGGTTGTAAGAACAGAGCAAACATGCAAATGGATTGTTTATTAAATGAAAAAAATGTAAATAATAATACTGACAAAAATAATAAATGGGCATGGCTATTTATCATAGGTGGCAGGAAATATTGGTTAAACTCTTAGAAAATGATTTAGTGATGTGGAGTAAAAGCCAGCATATTGATTATCTTACACTCATTCACTAGCCTCACCAGCAACATTTAATTTCAGTTAATAATCCAAGCAGAGGAAATGTGCATTTTGCTATTGCACTATTTACAATTGCAAAATACTCCAAATCTAAGGATGAAAAAGTAAGGATAGGAAATGTGGAAAATGAAATCTGGATTTTGCATGTTCTGTTGTTTGCCTCCCTGGGTCTTCCTTCCCACCTTTCTGTCTAACTCTGTCTTACTGGTTATAGAGTATGCTGAGTATGTTCTGTTTGAGTAAGCTCTCTTATCCTCCAGCTTTTACTTCTGTTCAGCCAATGCAAAGCATGGACAAGAGATTGGAGAAAAAGGAGAATGAGGTTGGGATACTTCCCCCCAACTCTCTCCCCAGTGATGGCTGTGGCTGGCTGTGTCCCTTCACCAAGTGTCCTCACTCCTGTTAGATAACTCTTGATGAAGCAGTCACTCGTGGCTCAGGAGCTTTTCATTTTTCTTTTCCTTAAAATCCTCGAATTGATAAGGGATCCTGAGGTTACTAGCCCAAGGTAGGTACTGCAATAGCCCTTGTTTTTCCTAAACCCTGATCACACTGTTGTTTATAAAGCTCATCTACTGCCCATTTCAGTGTACCATGTATCCCAAGATTCTGATACAGAGGAAGTTTCCCTGAATTAAAAAAAATAATAAATTCCTGTTAATGATGGCATTTTTATCAATGTTGACAATATGTGTTAAAAATAAAATATTTTTTTAAAAATCTAAGTCATCGTCTCATTATCATTACAATTCTAACTGGTTTATATAAGTAATATTTGTAGATTGCCTGCCCATTTCCAGGTACTGTCTTTGACACTTGAAATACAAGATACAGGTTCACAAAGGCATATAGAGTGATGTGATGGAATGAATTTGGAGATCCAGAAGGGGAAGGGTGGAAGGGAGTGATGAATTTAAAAAAAAAAAAAGTGCATGTTGGATACACTCTACACTAGTTGGGTGAGGAGTGAACTAAAATCTCCTACTTCACCACTATACAATTCATCCATGTAATCAAAAACTACTTTTACCCCAGAAGCTATTTAAATTTAAAAAAACACAAAAAAACATGGCCGGGCACGGTGGCTCACACCTGTAACCTCAGCACTTTGGAAGGCCGAGGCAGGTGGATCACCTGAGGTCAGGAGTTCAAGACCAGCCTGGCCAACATGGTGAAACCCCGTATCTACTAAAAATAAAAAAAAAAAAAAAAAAATAGCTGGTCATGGTGGTTGGCGCCTGTAATCCCAGCTACTTGGGAGAGGCAGGGGTTGCAGTGAGCCGAGATCGCATCACTGCACTCCAGCCTGGGTGACAGAGCGAGACTCCACCTCAAAAAATTAAGAAATATGAGATATCCCAATAAACTGTACTATATAACACATTATCACTGGTAATGAATGCAAAATATAAATCTACCCTGTTTATGACATATCTATAATTAGTAAAAATACTGCCAACCTATTTTCTAAACATCATTTGCCAAGGATGAAACATTTATGTTCTTTATGTTTTAATAATCTTATATTTAATATTGCTAGAAGTTATTGTGTAGCTTTATATTAGCAAAGTTGTTTTCATGCTTTGGAAAAGTTTTAAAAGTCTATATGAGCCTTCAAAAAAGGGTATGAAAAACAACCACATTTGAATCACCAACTTTCCAGTAAAGATAAGAATTTGTATTAGGGCAGATGGAGCTTCAAACCCCTAAAACTTGAATTACAGATTGCAAAAACGTGTCGCATAGCTTAGAGATTTATGTTTTGGCTTTTTTTCTTTTTTTTTTCCAGTTGATACATAGAGGAGCTTTATTTAAAAACAAACAATCAAAAAACAGAGCTTTGGGCAGAATTTGCCTCAACCGGTTATAGGATATAATATAAGAGATCAGTTTACTATTGTGGCTCAGTTTGACTCTTGGGCCAAATTATCACTATCAGACTCTCAAACGCAATAACTGTGTGACCTTTCGTAAAGTAATAAAAGTACTTATCATGTAAGGTAGTTTTGAAGATTAAATGAAATAATACCTGCAAAATGATCAAAATAGTACTGGGAATATCACATACATTACTAAATGTTAACTATCTTTTTCCTAGCATCACTACAGTTGCAGAAGTAGAGATGTTAAATATTTCTAATTCCACTGACACAATATCAAAACCACTAACACCTTGGACAAAAGATTGTGTTAAGGGTGTTGTGTATATGAGTGGCGCAGTCTTATAATTGTAACTTTTCTAGTACTTGAAGACAAGCAGACCAGGATTGATTTTACAGTGTTTAGATTTAACAAAATCTTCCTTTCTTCTTTCCTTCCCTCCTTCCTTCCTTCCTTTCTCCCTGCCTTCTCTTTATCTTTTATCTTTCTTTTGTTCTTTTTCTTTTGTCTTTCTCCAACTGGCTCTTATTCTTCCTAATGGCTGCTAGTCCAGTTAGCTTAGTATATGTGCATGTTACATGTGTGTGTAAATGTGGAGATGTATGGAAAAACAAATAGATGTACTGAAAAGATTAATGAGGCATATCAATACAAACTAGTAACAGGGATGTGTTTTGTTTATGAAGAAAGCTACAGCTATATGCTAAATACATTATAAGTTTATATTATCATAATAATGCATTTCTCCCTAGCTATTAATCTAAGCTACAGAATATCACATGTATATTTAATCTTCCTTCAAAGGGATCTAAGCTTATTTACATGTTCTCTACATAGTATAGTTTTAAGGACATTTTAATACTGGCCACTCATTTTATACTGTCAGAATGTTTTAATGTAATTACAAAGGAATGTAGCTACAGTCTAAGCTTATTTAATCTACATTCTCTCTGTTTGACCTCTGCTGTAGGAACACATGAAAAGAAATCCATACCATCCTACAAAATTCCCAGTGTGAGGGAAAGAGAAAAAATAACAAAAATTTCAGCAAGAGTTATTTTGTGTAGGAACAACTTGCAGTCTGAATCATATGGCAGTGAAAGAAAGACTATAACAAAGATAAATAAATGGCTTTCTTGTTGCTCACCTTCTTAATCCCCTTAAAATAAAATAAATAAGGCATTTCAATGAAATAAATTATTTCCAAAGAGCACAGTACCTTCTGTATGATGACTGTATTTACTTTCAAGTAATAATGCTTAGAGATAGTATGTACAAAAGTCGACATAATTATTTTCTTTATTTGACTATAGTGTCTGGATCTTAGTCAAAGGACAAAGTGCAATTGGTTTGTTTTTCAAGTTATTTCTTATCCCGGTTGCATGTTGGAAAGATCATAGTGTTACTGTTTTAATTTTGATTGTTAACATAAAATTGGAATCCAAAGTAAAGGAAAATTGTGAAAATTAACTTGTTACAAGTATAAGAGAACAAAGCATGGGCATTATGATAATGTAATCACTGAGAATCTGTGAAGTAAAATGTATTTTTAAAGACACAAAGTTAATACTTTCCTTTGAAATCTCCATGTAAAAATTGAAAACACAACTTTAATAGCAGACAGACACAGGTAGCATATGAAGAATTACAGCTTGGGAAATTAATAAAAATAGTATCTAAAACAGTATTAGTAAGATATAAAGCTCATTCATTAACAGTCTCTATGATAATATATCACTGAAAATGTTGCATGAAGGACAGTCTTTGATAGGATTATGTACAGTATAATAGCAAGATTCTGGAATTAAATTTCACTGAGAAGATACATCTTGTGAACTGAAGGGTAAGAAGATAATAATTGTAACATTAATAATAGTAAATAACAAGAATAAAATGATTCACATAAATAGAATTTCCATCAGCAACCATTATTGTAATTATGGGAATGATAAGCTAGTAATCTGGAGAAAATAGCTAATCTTTATTGATTCATTGTTTAATTTCTTTTCATTTTAAAGGCTTTAGAACTGCTGTCAATAACAATAATGTGTACGGGGGAAAAAGTTAGACCAAGAAAGAATAGAAAAATAATATATTGCATTGTGCAATCTACATCATTTCCAAATGATCTTTAAAAATACATTTATATTCTATTGTTGAGGAAAAATGTATTCAAAAGATTTCCCCCCTTTTAAAATGATCATTGTGAGAGTTTTTTCTAACACAGTGTATGGGAGTTCCAGGAATGAAGTGGGAAAATGCAGCAATCTCAGCTCTGGCTCCTTAATCACACTGAATTGAGGTTTATTCTTCATCAATAACACCTGGGAGAAAAAGGCCATCAGCGGGCTGACCCTACAGCAGCCCTAGGGGCAGTTCCACCACCACTAGGAAAGTTACAGAGCAGTTATCCAAGGTCCAGATAATAACAGGAACAACAAACTCACTTCCTGATGGTAGAAAATAAATTCCATGTTTAGCTCATGATTTCTGGCAACCAAGACTCTTCTAGAAAATGAGATTAATTTTCTTTTAACATAAATGAAAAATGAGAATGTGAAATGATGAGTCACTGAAGCACTCCATCGATGGCATTGGTAAGAGGAGAAATTGCTATGAGATGGTTTTCAATTTTCCTACAATTGATACAAAATTCTGGTACAAAATTCAGATCATATGTTTTATGATCTAAAAACATAAGGTATAGTAATTACAGAGGGGAAATCAAATTGTATTTCCATTTGCAATATGTTTTTAGTTAAAATCTAGGTAAATTTTAGTAAACTGAATCCTACTTGAGTGTTCTTTAGTTATCTGTTAATTATTATAAATTGAAAAGTTTTTTTAAGATTCAATTAAACCATTTCCTTTCATTTTGTTCTCCACACATCCTGTCCTGTCCATCCCCCATTTCAGAAACATCTTAGCTGTGTAATCAACGTATAGTATCTATCAGTGCTGTACATTTTAGCAGTCTTCATATCAATTTGAACGTGGGAGTTGGTTAGTTCTATGCATTCTTTCAATTATAGAATTTCTGATTTCTACCATTAAATACAAGACCCATTGGACTACCTCCAAATCTCCATGTTCCTCTATCCCAAGAATATACTTGCCACACCTTAAATAACCTACAGAGTTTCATGTTTCCACTCTTCTTCTTCTTTTTCTTCTTTTGAGACAAAGCCGCACTCTGTTGTCCAGGCTGGAGTGCAGTGGTGCAATCTCAGCTCACTGCAACCTCTGCCTCCTGCATTCAGGCGATTCTCCTGCCTCAGGCGTCTTAGTAGCTGGGACTACAGACATGCATCACCACACCAGGCTAGTTTTTGTATTTTTAGTAGAGACGAGGTTTCATTATGTTGGCCAGGCTTCTGACCTCAGGTGATCCACCCGCCTCAGCCTCCCAAAGTGCAGGGATTACAGGAGTGAGCCACTGCACCCGGCCCTAATG
>NW_012114744.1:723122-745674 GCF_000951035.1 Colobus angolensis palliatus | reverse complement strand
AGGTTTCATTATGTTGGCCAGGCTTCTGACCTCAGGTGATCCACATCAGCCTCCCAAAGTGCTGGTGTGAGGCACCACTGCCCGGCCCATGTTTCCACTCTTGTCCATTTTCAACTTCTCTCTCACTAGAGTCTCTTACCCTCACTCGTAAGCTTTTCTTTGTCTCCAGTAAACCATACTTTCGTGCTCAAAATCTTTTCACATTATCAATTTCTTTACGTTTTCACTTTCTCCATAACCAGAAACATGGTTTCCCCCAGAAATCCTCATAATCTTTACAACTTGTCTTCATTGGTAGTATTTTTTTCCTGGTCTTCTAGTGTCTGGAGTAAAGAAAGGAACTGTCATTGTCATTGGCCACCACAGCGGTTTGAAAACAATTGTTCAGTCACTGTGGACTCCTACTCCTCCCTCCTTTGACATTCACAACAACTTCTTCTATCAACCTTTTTCCTTCCTTGTCACCATGACAAACCAACCATCCAGGTTCTCCCTGAAGACCTTCCTTAGTGACTTCCAAGTTATTCAACTATATCTTGAGACTAATTTTGCAAGACCTGTCATTAAACAGTATAGAGCTGATGCTGAAGAAGAGAAGTAGGAGTCTAAGATCTAATAAAAGGCCATACTGAAGAATAAACATGATAATCCATTTATCTATGGCTCTAAATCTGTGACTACTCCGTTTAAATCATTCAATTAATCATCTACTATGTATCTATTAGCCATATATGGGGTGATTGCAATGCTGCAATTGCAATGCTGCTGCTATTAATTTAATTATTCATCTACTATGTATCTGTAAGCCATATATGGGGCAACTGCAATGCTTCATGTTTATACACTCCGAGAGGTATGCACTCAGTAAAGGGCATTTAAAAGTTGGGAGAAGAAGCAGGGGTCCAGTTATGCCTGAAGAGATATCAGGGGCCTCAAGGAAGCCTTCACAGAGAAGATGATGCTTGAAGCAAGGCTCTGAGGATAAGAAGAATGCCAAACAGTAAAGAAAAGGAAGGCCTTTCAAAAGTAGGAAGACAGGTAGTTCCAACTGTACAGCCATGAGAGAGTAGGCCAATATGGGTGAGAATGTAGGGTACCTAGGAGAAAGTACCAGGAGACAAGTGACAAGATCTCTTCATTTCCTGCCACATTCTCTCCTTTGACTTTACTAAGATGCAGATCTGGTCATCCCATGCTGATCTCAATATACTTCAACTGTGTCCCATCAATGTCAGATCTACTTTGAAAAAATTAGGAATAGAAGGAATTCAGCAGAGAGGAAAGGCAGTGTCATGAGTTTGGAGTCACATTGTGTATTTTCATTCTCCTTAGAAACCTTTCTAATCTCTATTGTCTGGGGACTGTTTCAGGCCTTTACCCTTTCTTTCCTGGACCTGCAACTGTCTCCTCTCTGGTTTTCTTGCTTTTAGTTTTTTCCTTCTCCATTTTATTTTTGCCTTTAATTCTTAATAACACAAATTTAAACATGTCACTCTTTCAGTTTTTCAGTGGTTATGAATTACAGGATAAGGTGTAAGCTCTTTAGCTTGACAAAAGTTACTCTTTATGACATGGTTCTGGTATTTATTCTTAACCTCATTTCTTCACTCTCTCTACCCTTAGCAATTTTATTCCATAGATTCTAAATTATCTGCAGTTCCCCAAATAGAGCATGCTATTCTATACTCCTACATCCTTGTGGATGCTGCTCTCTCTGTCTGAAATGCCCTCTTCTCCTTATGTGGTGATATGGCAAACTCTTACGTAGTCTTCAAAACCCACATCAGATGATTACTTTTCTATAGCATTGTTACTGCACCCTTCATGTACAGAATTTATAGATTAATAAGATTTATCTATACAATATCAGTGCTATTTCTGTACCTTATATTTGCAATTACGTTACTAGTCTTCAAACCATATCATAATTATTTATTAGAAAGTTTGTTTCCCCTTCAGACTGTGAGCTTCTTGAAAGCAGAAGCTAGTATGTATGTTTATATATAGCCTCATGGTTTAACACTATGCTGACCTACAGAAAGCAAGTCATAAAATATTCAAATGAGTTGAATTGCACTGAATGAAAGAGAGACTTACAGCTTCTAAGAAAAGTTGAAGGAGGCTTATTTTGTTAAAAGTGACTGTTGGAGTTCATCCTAATAGTCATATCTATCTAATCCATTCAAATGACTGCAAAGCTTTCAAGGACTTTGTAACTGCAAGGAGGCAGAAACACAGCAAAAATATCTCCAAATAATTCAGAAACTACAATTAATTTAAACATCGTGGAAGAATATATTCTGCTTCATTTTGTAGCTTTTCTGCATCCTCCTTTTCCAAATTTCTATGCATTTTATAATAATACTATTTTTAAAATAATCTACCAAGATGCAGCACAGCTCTATCATTTGATTCTCATCCCAACAAGTTGCCAGCAAATCCTTGTGATGACAAGTAAATATGATACAAATTTACTTTTCAACATCCTACATCCTACTCTTACTGGAGTATTATGTTTGAGTAAAGTGATCAATATTGTTTAATATAATATAAACTATATCATTTGCTGTCAGAAAACTCTAACATGTAGATAAAATTATTATGAATTATCACATTGAAAATTTCTAGGGCCCCTAATAAGCAGATATGGGTCCAAAAATTGCACTCAGATTTCTTACAGAGCTACTGAGTTATGTTCCTGTTTCCTCATCCAGGTGAAATAAAGACTGAATGTATGTATCTGATTCCTTTGAGGGGAAGATACAGGCTTGATTTAAAGAGCCAACTTTCATATTCTTTTGACAATTGCTAATAATTTGGGACTCTGAAATTAAACATCATTCCTGCTCTGAACATGCAAATATGTATTTTTCCATTTTTGTGCTGCTCAGTGGTATTCACTGGAGGGGCCATTAACATTTGTTTTAACTTTTTAATGAGGGGTGTGTGTGTGTAAACATAAGTGTTTTAGTACTTCTTTCTTTCTCATAAAACATGCAAAAATGCATGTCCGGAATAAGGTGAGAATATTAAAGAGTAGGAAGGAAGGCACCTACAGAAACAGAATTGATGCATTATAAAAATACACACAAATAGAAGACTCTGTGAATACATAAGAAGCAATGATACACTCTAAATGGAGCATGCAGTTTTTGAAAGAATCAAGTTCTAAAATCTAGCTGTTCAGACTACTGTTAATTAGATAATTCAGGACAAAAATTAACTACTGAATTTAAAGTATTCCTTTATCTATATTTTATATCTGTTGTTGATTTCCTGTAAGAGTAAAATGATCTTAGAGCTATTTGATTGCTCTACAGTCTAGTCTGGGTGCTTTGTATAAAACATAATACAGTACAGATGTCAACTCAAGAACTAAATAGCACATATTTCTAAAGAACCATAAAAAATATTAACACTATAGAAACAATGACTCTGTAATTACTTTTTGCTGTGGAGTGAGGTTAGGCATTTATCCTAATAGAGTCCTAATACACTTAAAGTCAGATCTGCCCCTGTGGTCCTTTTCCCTTTGTTGATAAATGCATTGTGCAGGTACTTCGAATGGCCACTACAGTATGTGAGGTCATCCTATACTGTTAGCACAAATGGTGTGAACAATAGTTTATATGCCACTTAACTCCTTGGAAAAAACAGTTAACCTTGCTAGAGAGGACAGATCAGTCATGTATAGTTATTAAAGTCCAGAAGGTTTTGTTATGCTCTAAAATACTTTTGTAAAACCACAGTATACTACTATATAAGGCCTATTCAAGCAGAAAAGCAAAGGAAGAAGAAATCCGCCTCAGAAGTTTTATAAAATATGTACACAAAATAGGTAATGGAAACTTCTCAAAGATCCATTCCATCAGTGATACCTACACTGCAGAGGTGGCAAACATTTTCCCCTTTAGAAACAGACTTTCTAAAAATATGGTAATGAATCAAGAATAAAGGCTTTGTGGATGTAAAATGAAAAAAGCTTTTGAAAATTCTCAGCTTGCTAAAAGGAATTCAATCTGATCGTTTTGTTTAAAGATTTCAGATTCATCTTATTAGGTTTTAAGCGACTGCTTTTGCTATAAAATGGAGAGCCCTTATTAAATTTACTCCAGGTCATTACCAGACTTCATTTAAAATTAACTTTCAGCCACTGCCCTTAGTAACTATGTATTTTTAATCTCAAGGGTCATCTGATGATAGTCTCAAAATGAGTCAGCTGAGAACACCTGGACAGACCTTCAGTTTTCCCTACTTATAATAAAACCGTAAGGCTTGCAGATCCTTACTCTTGGCAAGTAAAGGATATTCAGGAAAACAATCGTGAATTCATTTTTTATATTGAACAGTACCGTATTTAACATTATTTTCTGAAATAAATTAAAATGCTCTTATAATATTTGGCAAATGTTATATTTGCAAAATATAATATTATATATACCTTTAAATATAAGCAGAAAAGCATGAGATGAGCAACAGTTTTTTTAAAAGGCCATGGTACAGAAGAGTAGATGATGGAAAAACCTTTGTTTCTTATGCCTCAATAAAACATTTGTGCAATGGTTTTCTTGTGTATCATTAAACTAGTAACAAGAAAAAGTGCGTTTACATGGCTTTTTGAAACAGTAGAAAAAGAAATCAGTTTACCACCACTGCTGTTTAAATATCTTCTAACTGGCAAAATTAAACCATGTCTCTTTATTTATTTATTGCACTTGTAAAAAGATTAATGGGGATGTGATTCCTCGAGGCTTTTACATATAACCCCTTCACAAAGAACAAAATTATACAGTTTGGCAAATGAACTAAATTAGCTACATTTATTTAAATAATCACTATAGAGGAAACAATAAATCAACAACCTTCTGCACAAAAAAGTGTTTACAGAGTGTCTTGTAATTTGTTTTATCAAGGACACAGACTTTTTGCTCTTAGCTAATCTTGCTTCTAACAGTCTATTATCACATCAACCATTAATGAGTATTTGCAATAGAAATTTAGCTGAAGCTTAGGAACAGAGAAGTAAGAATAACTTCCACCTTTGTCATGGGCCCAGTTGCTCTGAAATACATTCTTCTAATAAACATTTTGTCAAAGGTTCCTAATAATTTCGGAGACAATCAAAATTAAATGGCAGAGCTTTGTTAAATTAGGAAAAGAGATGATTTGAATGGTCATAATCATGCAATTATCTCAGCCTCTCTATATTTCAAAGGGCTCTGTCCATATCTGGGTCTATATCAGAAGTAAGTGAGTAGGGGGAGCTCTAATGCTGAACCTGTGATATATTCATAAATCAGGACTTTCAGAGCCTGTCACAGGCACCATAATGAGGGTCATTATTCAGGCAGAGTGTCAAAACTACTATCAAAGGACCTTCTCAGAATTACAATCATTCTGTTTCTTGTTAAATAAGCAATGTAGTACACAAAAATGGCAAACAAGAAGCAGGTCAATTTGATACAGTGTGAGGGCACAGAGATCTCTAGAGTAATTTACCCTCTGGGAATTCTGATGGCTGGTGAGATGAATTATACACACCCTCAAAAAAGATTAATGGTAATAAAAGCCCTGGAAGATTTTCACCAAAAAAGCCCTACAAATTTCTCATAAGCAACTTTAGAAACAAAGATGGAAAGAAAATACTAGTTTTGTTTTCATTAAACCTGCAACTCCTTAAGATAAAAAATATCATCATGGAAAATTGTCAGTGGTACACCAAAAAAAGGTTATAAAATCAATTAACATAGTTTTTGATCATTCAAACAGTAAAATTTTACACCAGGAAAATGTTCATTTTATCTTAACCACATTACCACATTATAAGGTTCTGGTAGACTTACACATATAAAAGCATGCATCCTTATATATATCCTAAATATACATATAAAACCCAAAACATCACATAGTAAGATAGGGAAGTAACAATTTCCTGCAGCTGGTATTTCTCTGGTAAACACAGTGATGTAGTTGGAGAAAGATACAACAAGTAGGCTTTTACATGCTCTCATTCTTTTCGTATCAAAAAGACAGAAACTAGTCTTTAGAATTATACAGATAATAAGTATTTAAGTAAATGGATATACACCTCAAATTTCATGTGAAATTAGTATCTCATATCCCTTTATTCACCCTAGTGAGTAAATGCTTTAATACACCAGGAAAGCATGTCATTAATAAGAACTTTCATAAAAATATAAGAGTCTATTTGGGCAAAAGTTTGGGAAAATTTTATCTACCTGTTGAGAGTAGAAACTCATATAATCTGTTTGGAGGGAAAATTTGACAATGCGAATAAATGTCTTTAAAATATTCAAATCTATATTCAAACTTTATCTTGTAGAAAACAGTTTGAAAGATATAATGTACAGATAAAAAATCAGAACTCTAAATATCTAAAAATAAAAGATTTGTTAAACCTGTTACATTTGAGCCAAATGAGGAAATACTATATATCCACTGAAAATATGATATGGAAAAATATTTAAGATTGTGAGGAAATTTTCATTAAATATTGCTAAGCAAAGAGATTTAAAAATAAAATCAAGGTCTGGATGATGATGACTCTAATATAAATGGCAATAATTTTCTTTTTGTCCTTCTATGTATGTTTCAAACTTCATGCAATCAACAACTATTAGTTTTGTCATATATAAATATTACAAGGATATTTGCATGATTATTTATATATTTATAAAATAAGATATTTTTATTTTAAAAGAAAATTTTGAAATCTAAGCAGTAAGTTTTTTATAAAACATCTATCTAAGTAGACATTTTCTACTACAAATGAAGAATTTTCTTTTACAACTTTTTCAATCAAATGCACATTTAAATAGGTAATAGTTGTATTTAACACATAATTTCCACAGTCAGGACTGCTTGCAATCCATAGATTCAATGATTCCGGTTTTTGAAAAGACAATAGTCTTTGCTTGATGCCAACTTTTATATGAAGATTTGTACTTATATTATGTAATCCTGGAATAAATTATGTTGAAAGGAAGGGAAAGTGAGATCTCTGAAATCCTTAAAAAGTATTTTAATTCTTATGTTTTGTTTATCTCCATATACTTTTACTATTGAGTTCAAATACAACAACTCCTATTAAAAACAAAGAAATTGATCTAAAAAACAGTTTGTCAATTTTTAAAGGCTTCATTTTTTAAGCCTGTTCTTCTACAAAATAGGATTATCACAATCGGATAAAGTAGATTTGACAACAGAGGGCAGAGCACAGTCTTAGCAATTGATACGTTATTTTAAAAATTGTTATGTTTAATCATCAAGCTAATTTACTAATCAAAAATGAAAATAAAAATAATTAAAATCTTGTCTATTAGATACAGAGGTATTCCAAGAGACTTTAAGAACCTTTGGGGACAATAACTGGTAGCATTGCTTTTAAAGGAGCATGAACTTCACAATAAGTTAAAATAAAAATAAATTCCAATCCAGCTTTCACTATTTGTTTCCTCTGCAGCTTTGAGGTACTCTATTTCCTTGAGTCTAATTTTCTTACGTGTAAAGTGGAGATAATGACATTCTCTTCCCTACAAGTGTGAGTGTATGTGTGTGTATTCACACATATTTCACTGACTTCTATATTTCTTGAAATTTCAAATTTTATTTAGAACCCTTACATAAAACATTCAGGATTATATAAAATACTGTAATTTATATAAAACTTGGAATTATAGCTGCTGTTTTAAAACTATTCATCAATGATTACTTCTCATTTCTTTTTTAAATGATGTTCTGCAGTTATTAAAAAGAATTATAGTAGGTTGATATCTATTGTGAAACCAAGAAATCCTGAAGAAGATATTAAATAAAATAAGATCGATTTGTGTTTTATCAAGTGTTTGTAGTAGTCAGATCCAAGCAAAGACAAAGCCAAACATTTGGTCAAAATTTCATTTTTACCCAAGCTTTCATGAGTGGAAATTGAAAGAACATTGCTGAATCTTTTAGCATCTCCCTGTCAAACTAAGTATTCTGTGACAATAAATCCTGCCTTGTCCAGATTTACTCTTTAAGTAAATTGGTATCAATGAAATAATCAAAAGCAAACCAATTATGTTCTGGCATCTTTTATCCATCTGTTTGGATTTAACTGTCTATTAAATGGTGTTTGCATATGAGGAAATGCTCTATTGTATGCAGAGGTACTCAATTATTTAGATTATACATTTGAATAAACTGTGCAGTGGAAGGACTACCCTTGTAATGTAGGACAATTACATTCTCTTGCATAGTTACAGATTATTAAACGAATATCAATTCGACCCACTCTACCAGTTACTGGATTCTAACCTTTGCCTTCGAGACTTAGCTACTTTGCGGGTCTAGTTTCTACCCCAATAATTAGCAACCTGTGTCAATCATTTCAAATTATACCAAATTATGCAAATTGATTTTGGGAAAGGGATCGTATAAGAAGAGACCACAAAAATTTAAGTTCAATAAAGATCATAGGTGAGATTTGTAGCTGCTTGCTGCTGCTTGAAGACTTCCAGCTATCTGTGGTTAATAAGCAGTGTGTCTCTTGTTTCAGAGTGACTTTCCCTCACACATGTAAGTGAATAGAAGCCTCAGCCCAAGCCTCCCATAAATAGGGATGTCAATTCAGCATCAGCTGGGCACCTAGGAAAGGCAACTAAGATTTCCTTTAATAGAATGTATTTATTTAACTTTCCTAAAACTGGGATTAGGTCATTAACACACACATTCATTATGACATGTAATAAACAATAAATACAACAAACTATCAGGTTTAAACTCTGTATTCACAGAATTCCATTTTTATTAAGCATTTTCAATGAGGCAATTTTTTTCTCACTTCATTGTGCTTTTCAACTGCAAAGTAGTGTCTATTTACCACAACAAAACAAACAGAAATACTTCTCTCTCCAATCCTACCTGCCACTCTCTTATAAGTTTGGTGTGGATGTGGATTTTTTATGTTTATAAATGTGAGCATAATTTTAAATATCTACATTTTATAAAATAGGATTAAAGAACTTGGGAGAATATAAGATGTAGATATGGCAAACTGGTGACTTGATCCCCCAATATGGCTGGTTTGCAAAATTGGTTGTAATGCTGTCTGTCATTTTCATATGCCCAGTCTTCATCACTTGTTTGTATTTTCCCCTGGCCACAGAATGAATTTGAGATGGCTGTTGGAAACTCTTGATTGTTAAACTGTTTTTGTTTTAACAGATAAATTGAAGGTCAGAGAGGTTAAGTGGATACTCAAGATCATACAGAGAGTTAATGACACATAGGGGAGTAGGAGTGCATATTCTTAACTCTTTGTTCAGTGCGTTTTTCTCTAATCTCCACTGGTTCTTACATCATGAATAGGCAAGCTGGATATTTCACATCATTTTTCTCTCATGCTTCATTTAAATGATGCAAATTCTAGAAATTCTTATGTTAATCTAAAGTGCGTTCCAACCTTTAGATAAATGTACAAAGGAAAAATGTTTTCCTTCTAATAAAAATTGAGTCTCCTCAGATCACAGACTATATTTATTCATTTTTATATATCCAGTACTGATGACCAGTTTTATTTGTCAACTTGGCTAGGCTATAATACAGAGTTACTCAATACATGCTAATCTAGACGTTACTATGAAGGTATTCTGTAGATGTGCTTAACATCTATACTCAGTTGATTTTTCGTAAAGGAGATTATCTGGATAATCTGCGTGGCACTGATCCAATCAGCTGAATGACCTTAACAGCAGAACGGCAGAAGTTTCCCCCAGACTGCCGTGTGAGCTCCTATCCAAGAGGTTTCAGTGTGCTCTTCCTGACAGCCTGCCCTACAGATTTTTGACTTGCCTAGCCTGGCCCCCACAATCATATATGTAATATTTCAGGAAGTTAGCTTATATACATAAATATATATTAGCTTATATACGTTACAGATATATAAATACTTGCTAGAATAATCAGTAAATATTTTCTGTTTTCTAAATTTATGACTGTATGAATAACTATTGTTTCATTAAAAATAGATTTTTTGATTTGAAGTGTTATCATATTATAAAACATTTTGTTAGTTTTTCTAATACATTTACATTCATTAATATTGAAAAACAAGACTCCTTCATGTTTAAGGAATTGGATGGGTTACATATTATTAGGAAATATATCTCATTGTCTATCATTAGTTAAGTGGACTCACTTCCTTGGTTACCTAAATTGTATGAGGAGACGACTTTCAGGAAATAATATTTGTAGGAAAGACTGTACATATCTGTAGTCTACTCTCAGCTGCTGAAGAAGAACCTGGTTAAATCTTCCCAGATCTGGTTAAATCTTCCTGGACCATTATGAATCCCTTATTTTAAATCTCTAGTGTTGTAAAAAATAAAACAGCAATATCTTCCAAGGATTATATTGACTACAGTAGCTTTTTGAAGTAAAGATCTAGCATATAGATTACTCAGATTCTGTCTCTCACTAATTCAAATTCTTATATATTTTTCAATGGGGTGGGGATGTTCAAAAGTTTTCCTAGTGACAACTCAATTACTTCATTTTATTACTCATCAACTCTCCCATAAGAGCAATGACAATGTCAGGATTGTCACAAGCAAGCAAACAACCACAAGCAAGCAAACAACCCTTCTCCATGGGTGAGAAACGGACAAATGCAGGTCAAGTCTTTTCACATAGTTTATCCAATACATGGCTTTGCTAAGGGATCCCAATGTCATACTTGTTCCAGCTGATGGAATATATAACTCTGCATAAAATCTGTCCTGTATTCATGAGTAAAAAAAGTATATACCAAATAAAAGACTAGCTGTACAATCAAGACTTTTTACACTACAATGATTTGCATTTCCAATAAATGTTGACTGCATACCATAGTCAGGTAATGTCAGGGTGACAGGTGTTCTGAAGATGATTCTGATTCATAATTCATGTAACTCAAGGTGCACTTGTGCACATCAGACCATATAACGCTGTTTATCAGAAATGTTCTGGGACAGCAAAACATTCAGGTAAACAAGGTTTTATGTAATCAGGGGAGTTTCAGGGTAATTGATTCATGTCAAGAGACATAACTTAGATTTGGATATGAGGTAGTTTCGAACTGAGGATTTACGGTCTGAGGAACTTTAAATACACAAACACAGGATTCCCAAATTTCATTAGCAACATTAATGTGTATGTTGGTTTGCATTTTAAACACATCAAAATAAGAAGTTATTTGGAATCCTCAGGTAATCCCCGAGACAGTGAAAAATTTAAAATGTAAACATTCAAATGTTTGATTAAACAGGGATTTTTAAATATAATTTCTATTGAGGCTAAATTCAGGCCACAGTGAAAAAAAGAATCTGCCGGTATATGGGAATTTGGGCTGTACTGCTGGGTTTCCTAAATTCATGCTTTGGTCTTCAAATATTAAAATAATTCTGCACACATACAAAGCTTTCTACATAATTATTCATTTTGCACTTCAGTTTTTCCTGTTTATTCCTGCCATATGAATTCTAACATGTGGTTGATGATTGCTTTGCTGATAGATTTCCTAACAAACTTGGGGCTTTCTGATGTTCACTGTGTTTCACTTCATGAGTATATAATCCTTTCTTCTACGAGGAATAGTAGTCTCTTCTATATTGCTATTATACCAAGAATCATGGGCATTGAGTTGGAGATTTACTATTTAGAGTTGTAAATTTTACTTAAAATGATCCCTACATCCCTTTTTATGTTTAATGACATCTCCATACTCTGGCATAGGAATGAGTCCATTGGCCAGATTCACAGCCCGTATTTTTGTCTCTGAGAGGTGGCCCACTGAATTCCTTGGCTTCACCTAAGGTAGACAGTTGTGGGGAGATCCTTCTTGGGGATAGCACAGCGTTAGCAGGTGACTTCCGGTTGGAGTAACTTTGGTGGTCTGAAAATTGTTTTAGACATTGTACAGTCTTTTCTATTCAGTCTTGAGGTTTCTTAAATAATACCATTCTCTCTAATATTGAGAATATTTTTAGTCTATCTACTTTCTATCAAGCACATTGGATAATAACTAGAGTCAGAGGTTTTATCTAATACAGTCTTCTGATTTCTGTGTTTAAGCCACCAGCATCAGTGAGGTACCCATTCCTACTTTAATGTACAATCCTTAGTTTAATGTATTTTGATTTAATTTAATTTAATGTCTGGGTTTGTTATTTCTACGGTAAAATATATCATGACTTCATATTGATTTTCCAATTCAAAGTTAAAGCTTCATGAATTTTCTTAATTTTTTAAATCTCATATGCCTATTTCCTCGTATCTAAGAAGTCTCATTCTCAAAGAAATAAGGAATAGAGAATTAAAATAATTTATGCACACAACAATCTCAGAATGGCAATAGAAACACTATGACTGATTATATGCCTATGGAAAACAACCTAAGAATTTGTTGCATTTCTGTATATCACACTAGGAATGTACCATCAAATTATTGTTTTAAAGTCACTTATAGTTTTTGTTTGTGTGGCTTTGCCAGCAACTCAGTGTATATTTAGGTTCATTTATTTTCATTTACTTTTGAGTTTTTAGAAATTACTTTTTAAAATCAAACTTTATGCTAATGTAAAATATTCATAGAGTTCCAAAATTAAATCAACAAAAGTAGGTGCATTTAAAGAAGACAATCATTTAACACTGTCTCCTTCACCTTGTTCTTTCCTTCTTACTTTAGGTGACCACACTTCATAACATCCATTTTTTTTTGATACTCACACATTCATATTTATCTCACTGTTTTTGGATAATAGTTGCATACTATTAGTTGCATATCTATAAAATATATTAAATATTTTCATATCTGTAAAATATAATACATGACAAAAGCTACTTGGAGAAAAATCATTTAATATATTTTACAGATAACTCCTTAGTAGAATATAAAGACATTCCTTATTCTTTCTATGGCTGCATAATATTCTACTATATAAAGCAAGGATGGATAATTAAGTTTACCATTAAAAACATTTGAGTAATTCCTATGTCTATTACAAAGAATCACTCATACATATGTATTTTTATGTTTTTTTCAGTGTATCTTTGGTATAGATTTCTAGAAGATGAATTAATGATTCCAAAGACACACTGGTAATATATGCAAATGCTTACTTCTCACTCTAACCTTGCCAACATAAATTGTCAAACTTTTGGATTCATGCCAATAAATAGATGAAAAACATTGGCATCTTGGTGTAGCTTTAATTTGCACTTCTCTTAATTTGTGTAAAGTTAAATGCCTTTTGTATATTTAAGTGGTATTTACATTTCTTGTAAACCATTCATTTGCTAGACCCCTTTATATATAGTTGTCATTTTTTTCTTCTGTTTCTGTAAAAACAAAATTTGTATTTGGAAATTCTAACCTTTTGGCCATGACATATGTTTGCAAATGTTTTCCCTGGTTTATCCACTTGCTTTTTATTGTGTTTATAATGCCTTGTGCCACCCAGAAGTTTATGCACTTCTGCATGGCAAAATAATATGTATTACATTATATGTAATATGTACAGATTACATGCATGTATATACATGTGAATTATATGTACATATGTAAATATCTAAGATAGTTATGAAGCCACACTTACATAAATAAATGATCAGATGAATAATACAAGGAAAAAACCAAACTTTTTTACAGAAAAATTTCCAATAATAAATGTAAATTCTCTCCCCTGCTCCAGGAGGTGGAGCTTAATTTCCTGTCTCTTAAATATGGACTGCATTTACTAATTTGCTTTTAACAATAAAAAATAGGAAGGGAAAAGGACTTTACTAAGGAGAAATTTATCAGACATCCCCTCAAACAAGCAATCAAGGTTACCATCACCACCGGTGAGAAGTCATGTTGATATTGTGTACCCTCTGATATAATATGATGAACAGGGCAATTCACTTCTGTAGTGTTCTTCCCCAAAATCCGTAACTCCAGTCTAATCATGAGAAAATATCAGACAAATTACAATTGATAAATATTCTAAAGACACCCAGCAAGGACATTTCAAAAATGTCAAAGTCATGAAAAACAAGGGAAGACTGAAAAATTGTCACATATTAGCGGAAACAAAGAAAATATGGTGAATAAATGCAATGTGGTGTCCCAGATGAGATTCTGGAACAGAAAAAGTACATTAATGGGAAAACTGGTGAAATATGATTAAAGTCTATAATTTAGTTAATGGTGGTGCACTAATGTTAATTTCTTAGTTTTAACAAACTCACAATAATTATGTAAGATGCCAACATTAGGGGAAGCTGAGTAAAAGAATATATAGGAACTCTCTGTACCATGTGCAACTTTTCTGTAAATCTAAAATTATTTCAAGATTTTTTTTTAAAAAAAGCTTGAGAATAACAAAAAATTACTTGGGTAAGAATTTTACTAAAAAGAAAAAAAAATAGAAGCACAATTAATGACAATACTACATACAGGGACAGAAAGAAAGAAAAATACTTATAGTCTCTCTCTCTCTCTCTCTCTCTCTCTCTCCCTCCCTCCCTCCCTCTTTCCCTAGACAGATGATAGACAGATAGAGAGATAGATAGACAGATAGGTGATAGACAGATGACAGATAGATAGATAAAACACCCCTACAAATCAGTAAGAGAAAGGCAAAAAATCTACTACAAAACTAGACAAAGTATATGGATTGGAAAGCAAATACAGAGGGATAAATACCTATGATCAATATTCTACAGGAGGATTCTGAATAATTAGAGAAATGCAAGGGCTCAGTGACTCTAGCCTGTAATACCAGTACTTTGGGAGGCCTAGGCAGGCAGATCACTGGGGAATTCAAGACCATCCTGGGCAATATGGTGAAACCTGTCTCTACTAAAAATACAAAAATTATCCGGGTGTGGTGGTGGGCGCCTGTAATCCCAGCTATGCAGGATGCTGAGGCAGGAGAATCTCTTGGACCTGGGAGGAGGAGGTTGCAGTGAGCCGAGATCAAGATCACACCACTGCACCCTAGCCTGGGTGACATAGTGAGACTCTGTGTCAAAAAAAAAAAAAAAAAAAAGCAAATTAAAACAAAAGACAATATCAGATTGACAAAAATTAAAAGGAATGCTACTAATGAGGGTTCCGGGACATAAGAATTCACCCATATGGTTGGAGGAAAGGAAACTGATGCCCAGCGTTTCAGTAGGCAATGTCAAGATCTATCAATATTTTAATTGGGAATATACTTTATTTAACAAATCAACAATTGGGAATATACTCTAGAGAAATGCTCTTACTCATGCACATGGGTATATGGATGGCAATTATAATTTTGGTTCAGAAAATTGCAAACAATCTAAATATCCATAAAAGGGGAAATAGTCATAAAATTGCAAGTAATCTAAAGGTTTATAGTAGGGGAATTTAAAAGAAATAAGTACAAGAGTATATAAAATAACATGCAACTCTTAAAAGTAGGAAAGAGAGAGAATATTTTGTTGTCTTTTTCCTTCCATTAATATTATTGTCCCTGTAATTTCCAAAACATATAAGCAACAAGCAAGGGGGATGAGTCTTACAAGTAATCCACTTATCTTCTGATTACTTATTTGGTCAAAATTTATATGTTCACAAAGTAAGTTAGATAATAACCATTTGCTTTTTGAATTGATAAATATTGAGATAATTTGTTACACCATAGTAATTAACTAATACATTCCACCTATGGATGAGTCAATGTCATGCTGTTTTAATTATAGAGATGTTACACTATGTTTTTATTGCTCTTCATTTACCAAGTCTTGAAAACTACCTTGCTGTTCATCAACAGCAGATTCATCAAATTGCATCTTGCAGATTCATCAAATTGCATCATATACTTACATTCTTTAGCTCCTGAGAAAAATATATTGGTATTTTTTATTAGGGTTACATTAAATGTATAAATTAAGCAGAGTTACCACCTTTACATTAAATATTCACATCAACATAAATGATAAATTTTTCCGTGTATTCAGTCTAGTTTTGTGTGTTTAGGAGTGTTTTCTAGTAAATATTTTGTACATTTCTTGTTAAATTTATGTCCAAGTCCATGTATTTTTTCCTCTTAACTATGATAAATGAGGACTTTTCTTGAATTATTTCTTCTTCTTCTTCTTCTTCTTCTTCTTCTTCTTCTTCTTCTTCTTCTTCTTCTTCTTCTTCTTCTTCTTCTTCTTTCTTCTTCTTTCTTCTTCCTCTTCTTCCTCTTCTCCTTCTTCTTCTTCTTTCTTCTCCTTCTCCTTCCTCTTCCTCTTCTTCCTTCCTTTCTTTCTTTCTTTAGACTTTTATGTATGAAAATTATTGATTTTTGGTATGTTACTTTTATAACCTGCAGGGGTTATGCAGAATAAGAGCCCTCCTCACAGACGTCTGCATCCTAATCCTCAGAACCTGCAAATATATTAGATAAGATAGCAAAGGGAAATTAAAGTTGCAGATAAAATTAAGGTTGCTAATCAGCTGGCCTTAAAATAAGGATATTATCCCTGTTATACAGGTGGGACCAATGTAATTATGAGAGTTCTTAAAATGGACGTGAGAGGCAGAATAGTCAGTGTTAGAGTAGCATGATGTCAAAAATAACCTAATTAGCTATTTTAGACTTTGAAGATAGAAGGGGCCACAAGAAAATGAATGAGGGTGACTCCTAGAAGCTGACAATGGCAAGAAAGTGGATTTTCCCTGAGAGCCTCCAAAAGATACACAGTGCTGCCAATATCTTGATTTCAAACCAGTGAGATCCAGATCTGTAAGACAGTACATTTCTATTGTTTTAAGCTGCTTTGGTAATCTGTTACAACAGCAAAAGACACTAATACACCTGTAAATTTATTAAAATTTTCTAATTTGTCAATTCTCAGTGGTTTTCCTTTTGCCTATTTTAGATTTGCAGATATATAATCATGTCATCTAAAGACGTGTCATTTTCAATTGGTATAATTCTGAGAGTGTTTTGGCTAATATCCTCCAAATAATAATATATTAAAATAGGTGTAATGAGCATCCTTGTTTTGTTCCTGGATTTACTTGAAAATCCTCTAGTGGCCTCAAACCAAGGAGCTAGATTTTAGTTTAAAGCATATGTATGTTACAAACAAAGTATCCATTCCTTCCTATTTCATTTAGTATTTTCAATAAATGATGTTAGATGTTTTTCAAGTGTTTCTCTGTATCTAGGGAGATAACCAAATGGATCTGCTCCTTAGTTCAATAAATAAGATTATATTGCGTTTGCAAATGTTTCACAAAATATTTTTACTTTTAAAATTAATACATAATATTTTTCCATATTCATGGAGTGCATGTGATATTTTGCTATATGCATAGAATGTTTTTTGATCAAGTCAGGGTATTTAGAATATCCATCACCTGGACTGGGTGCATGCCTGTAATCCTAGCACTTTGGGAAGCCGAGGCGAGTGGATCACTTCAGATCAGAAGTTCAAGACCAGCTTTTCCAACATGGTGAAACCCTGTCTCTACTAAAAATAGAAAAATTAGATGGGCATGGTGGCACGTGCCTGTAATCCCAGCTACTGGGGAGGCTGAAGCACGAACATCACTTGAACCTAGGAGGCAGAGGTTGCAGTGAGCTGAGACCGTGCCACTGTACACCAGCCTAGGTGACAGAGCAAGACCTTGTCAAAATAAATAAATAAATAAAAGAATAAACATTACCTAGATCATTTATCATTTCTATGTATTGGGAATATTTCTAGACATCTCTTCTAGCTATTTGAAATATATAATACATTGTGTTTAACTATAGTCACCCTACTCTTCTATGGAATATTAAAATTTATTTCTTCTAGCTAACTGGGTGTTTGTACACACTATCCAATTTCTTTTCATCCTCCCCACCCTTAAAAACACACCCTTCCCAGCTTCTGGTAACTATCATTAATAATTTTTACTTTAATATTTATGAATGAGGTTTATCTGTAGTTTTATTTTTTGATTAATTTTCAACATTTCAGATTTTGAAACCATTATTATACTTCATTTTCAAAGGTAATTTGAAATATTGGTATATGCTACAACATGAATGAACTTGAAAAACAGCATACAAAATAAAAAGAAGACACAAAAGGCCACAAATTGTATGAATTAATTTATATGAAATGTATTACAAAGCCAAATCTCTAGAGCCAGAAAGTAAATTAGTAGTTGCCTAGGGCTAGCAGTATGAGGATTAGCTATAAATGGGCAGGAGATATCAAATCAGAGTGATGCTAATGTTCTCAAACTTGGTTGTAGTGATAAGAACACAACTTAGCAACTTACAAAAAATTGTTATATTGTACATTTAAAATGAAGATGAATTTTATGGTATGAAAATTATACTTCAATAAAGTTGCTAAAGACACAAATTTTTGAAAATTTAATTATATTTCATCCAAAACATTAAGTTTTGTTTAATGGAGAAAATAAAGTTGGAATTTTTCTTCCTTTCTATGCTGTAGAATAGTTTAAGTAGAATGGAAATTATGTGATAAATAATTGGTGGGATAACCAACAGAACTATTGGGTCTGGTGATATATTGTTTATTGGGGTAGTAGGGGAAGTAGGGGGAGCTCTTTAACAATTTTTTTGGTTTCCTCTATAATGATTCGCCTGTTTAGATTTTTCTCTCTACTTAGGTCAGTTTGGTTAGTTGTATATTTCTTTTAAAAATTACGTTTTTCTAGGTTTTAAACTATACGTAAATATATTCTTTATCTTATAATGTAAGTAATTATTCATCATATGATTGTTTTCCTCTTATTATTGTTAATGTTTGTGCTTTTTTCCTTTTTCCCTTGATTAGGTTAGATAATATTTTGTCTGTTTTGTTGATCTTATTTCAAATAATGATATGTGGATCCACGAAATATGTCTTGGTAGCAGTTGTTCTTAGTTGTTCTCACATATATATATGTGAGATTACACAAATATATATATATGTATATATATATATGTATGTGTATGGTGTGTGTATATTATATATATGTGTGTGTGTATATATATGTATGTATGTATGTATGTATGTATGTAAGAAAGATTCTTGAGTTATGAACTTCAGTAATCATTCTGCTCCATTGCTTTGGTTTTCATCTTTAAGGAACTCTGTTGTACATATATCACATCTTCTACACTCTATATCTGTGAACATCTCTTGAAACTTACTAACCCTTATATTATCTTTTTAGATAACTTTATTGGGGCATAATTTATATACCAGAAGTTCACTCACTTTAATTATAGAGTTTCATAAATTTTAGTAAATTTATAGAGTTGCACAAAATCAACATGGTCCAATTTAAGAGCACTTTCATCATACTAAATCGTTTCCTCATGTCTGCTTGCCATCTCTTCCCTCAGGCAGAATCAGATACCATAAAACTGCTTTTACTCCATAGTTTTGCATTTCATAGGATTTTTACCTAAATTAAATCATGCCATATGTACCTTTTTGTGTCTGTCTGCTTTCACATTATATAATATATGTGAGGTTCATTTGTGTTACTACATGTATGTTGTTTCTTTTTGTTACTGAGTAATATTCCATTGTATGAATATATCAGATTTTACTTATCTATTCATCAGTTGATAGACACCTTGATTGCTAGCAATTATTGGTTACTATATATAGTGTTGCTATGAAAATTTGGCACAAACTAACACTTGGCAACGTAAGTCTCCTGGTTATAGCCATTTTAGTGACTATGTAGTAATATCACATTGTGCTTTCAATTTGCATTTTTTCTAATAAATAATGATTTTAGAGTCTTTATTGTGCTCATTAGCCATTAGTATCTATTATTTGGTGAACAATAGTAAATTTATTTAGCCATTTTTATTGGGTTGTCTTTTATTTTTGAAGAGTGAGAGGTCTTAACACATTTTCAATACAATCCTTTACCAGACATATCATTTGCAAATATTTTTCCCAGTATGGATTGACATTTTATTTTATATCATTTATTTAAAAATAGAGACAGGGTCTTGCTCTGTCACTCGGGCTGGATTGCAGTGACACAATTATAGCACACTGCAACCTCAAACTCCTGGACTTGAGCAATCCTCTCACTTCAGTCTCCTGAGTAGCTGGGACTATAGGCACATGCCACTGCACCCAGAATTATATTTTTTATTTTTGTATTTGTTAAGATCAAATCTCACTATGTTACCCAGCCTAGTCTCAAACTCCTAGCTTCAAGCAAGCCTTCTACCTTGACCTCCCACAGTGCTGGGATTACAGAAATGAGCCATAACCCTCAGCCCTGAATTGTCATTTTGTTTACTTGATATATCATTTTCTTTTCAAAGCATACATTCAGTATCAGATCTAAGAAATCAATACCTAAACTAAGAAATCAATACCTAAACAAAGCATACATTCAGTATCAGATCTAAGAAATCAATACCTAAACTAAATATATACCCACACACACCTTAGTGTGTAGTTACATAAAAAATAGATAAATAGAAAGACAGATAAATAGGTCCCATGTAATTTTTCTAGAAATTTTATACTGTTAGCTCTTATATTTAGGTCTATGGCACATTTAGTTAATTTTGGTGTATAGTATAAGACAAGGGGTTCAGTCTTTTAAAAAGTATTCGTTTTTTGTTTTGTTTGGTTTTGATGTCTTCCTTTCTGCCTGCTGTTTTTCCTTCCTGTCTTTCTTTTCCTTTCTTTTTTTTGTTCTTTCATTCATTCTTCTTTCTTTTTGGATATGAATATTCAATGGTACCAATACCAATTATTGAAAAGATAATTTTGCCCATTTAATTGGTAATTCAGTTTATTCTTTTAAAAACTAAATTGGCTTCACATGTGAGGGTTAACGTTGGAGCATTCAATTATCTTCCATTGACCTATCTTCCATTGATCTATATATGTATTCTCATGTCAGTCACAAACTTCCAATTACTGCAATTTTTTAGAACATTCTGGAATATATTATCATGTCTTCCAACTTTGTTATACATTTTCAAAATATCTATGAATATTTTAGGACCTTTACATTTCACATGCATTTTAGGATCAGAATATTCATTTCCACAAATAAAAAAAGAAAAATAACACCCTTTATATTTGTATAGAGAACATAGAGATATCATAGGGATTTATAAATTACTTTGAGAATAATTGTCATAATAATATTAAGTCT
Source organism: Colobus angolensis palliatus (assembly GCF_000951035.1). Taxonomy (NCBI): domain Eukaryota; kingdom Metazoa; phylum Chordata; class Mammalia; order Primates; family Cercopithecidae; genus Colobus; species Colobus angolensis. The sequence goes on along the minus strand of NW_012114744.1, from coordinate 724,481 downwards.
TGAATCTATAAATATAGTATAATTGACTATTTAGAGCTTTACTTTCAGCAATATTTGTAGTTTTCAGTAAGGTAGTAGAAAAGAAACCTCTAGACCCCATTTCCCGATGGATACAATGATTTCACAATGACATATTTTCAAAAAGTCTTTACGAGAACTCTAGAAGCCAGTTAAGAAGTCAGAGTATACAAAGCCAAGAACAGTGGCATTGAAATGAAACGCTGGTGGGGAGCTGGCCTACTTTAAATGTCGACAAGCTGTTAAAAATGAAGGAGAGCTCAGGAGTTTGTTACTGAACCTGAGAACATGCATTACCACAAATAGACATGATAGAGAAAGAGAGAAAGAGAGAACGAGAGCGAGAGAGAGAGAGAGAGATCCTGAAAAAGAAACTGATAAACCGCTTTTCATTGGGAAATTACAAACCCAAGCCCAGAAAAGGTGAATCCCCATAAAATATTTGAGAATCCCCCAAAATCTGGTAGAGTTGACTGGCAAAGGCCATTATCTGTGCAAATCCAGTCCTTAAAAACTGGTAGAAGTGATTTTTTCTTCAAATGCAAAAATCTCAGAAAAAAATAAGAAGACATACAAAGAAACAGGGAGACATGGTCCCATGAAAAAAACAACTAAATCTCCAGAAACCTACCATAAAGAAACAGGTATTTATGAATTACCTGACAAATAATTCCAAATAATTTTATTTAATAAACTGATATCAAACATTTTTTAGATATGATATCAAAACACAGGCAACAAAAGCATAAATAGACAAATTGGGCTATATCAAACTTAAATGTCTCTACGCAGTGAAGAAAACAATCAACAGAGTGAAAAGTCAACCTATAGAATTGAGAAAATATTTGCAAACCATATCAGATAAATGGTAATATCAACAATATATTAAAAAAATACTCCAGCTACCATATGTTCCAGCAATACCACTAGTCAGTATATATCCAAAAGAACTGAAAAACAAGATCTTGAACACACTTATATTTGTTGCCCCATTATTCACAATAGCCAAGACATGGAAGCAAAATAAATGTCCATGGACAGATGGTGGATAAAGAAATTTGGTATATACTTGCAATAGAATATTTTCCAGTTTTTTTTTTTTTTTTTTTAAAGGAGGACCTGAAATATGCTACAACATAGATGAACCTTGAAGATATTATGCTAAGTAAAATAAGCCAGTAGCGAAAGCACAAATAATACATGATTCCACTTACATGAGGAATCTAACAGAGGCAAACTCTTACAAAAACAAAGTAGCATGATGGTTTACAGAGGCAAGAAATAATGGAAAGGGAGAGTTGTTCCATGGGTATAGAGTTTTAGTTTTGTAAGATGAAAATG
>NW_012114744.1:693199-723072 GCF_000951035.1 Colobus angolensis palliatus | reverse complement strand
ACAGGACAAATACTACATGATTCCACTTACATGAGGAATCTAACAGAGGCAAACTCTTACAAAAACAAAGTAGCATGATGGTTTACAGAGGCAAGGAATAATGGAAAGGGAGAGTTGTTCCATGGGTATAGAGTTTTAGTTTTGTAAGATGAAAATGATTTAGATATTTGTTATACAACAGTGTACATATAGTTAACACTATGGTAATGTACATAACAGTTAAGATAATAAATTTTATGTTTTTTACTATAATAAAAATATTTTATAGTTTTCAGGATAAAAATGTTTTAACTTTTGTTGAATTTATAAATACATATCTTTTGGGATGATTTTATAATGGAATTTTTATTTAGTTTTGTTTTTGAAATGTTTATTGGTTATATTTCAGGACTATAATTAATTTTGTACCCTTGCTAAACTTACTTATTGGTTCTGATAATAGTTTCCATAAATTCCTTAGGTTTTTCTGTAAACATAATTATATAGATTTCAAATAAAGACAATTTCATCTCTTCTTTCCAGTATGTTTGCCTTTCATTTCTAATTATTGTATTTTTGCATTGGCTAGAACCTTCTAGATGATTTTACAAGAACTGAGCAGACATTTTTGCCTTATTCCCCATATTAAGTGGAAAATGTTCAATATTTCACCATCAAGCATGTTACCTGCATGTATCTGTAGATACTCTAATCAGTTGAGAAAGTTATCTTCTATTTCAACTTTGAGAGGTTTTTTTTTTTTTTTCAAAAAATGGTTGTATTTTGTCAAACGCTTTTTTCTCATCCCTTGTGATGATTATATGAGATGTATCCTTTAAGAATATGATGTATTACATTCTGTAGTGTTAAACCAACCTTGCATTTCTGGATAAACCTCTCCTGGTCATGATGCACAACTTTTTTGTTTCTAGACTCTGCTAAAATTTTGTTAAAGGTATCTAAACCTACATTCATACATGGCATTGATGTAGTCTTCTTTTCTTGTGGTGTCTGAGTTTATTGGTATGTTAACATCAGCCTCATAAAATAAGTAGGAAATTCCACCTTTTCTTAGTCAATTTTGCATTGTTATAAAAGAATACCTGAGGCTGGGCAATTTATGAAGAAAAGAGGCATATTTAGCTCATGGTTTTGCAGGCTGTTCAAGAAGCATGACACCAGCATCTGCTTCTGGTGGGGGCCTCAGGGTGCTTCCACTCATGAAAGAAAGTGAAAGGGAGCTAGGGTGTACAGAGATCACAGGGAGAGAGAGGAAGCAAGAGATAGAGGGAGGAGGCGTCAGGCTCTTTTGAATAACCAGGTCTAATAGTAAACTCACTCACCCCTAAGGGAGAGCATTAATCTATTCATGAGCGATCTGCCTCCAAGACCCAAACACCTCTCAGCAGGCCTCACCTCCAACATTGGGGATCAAATTTCAACATGAGGTTTGGATGAGACAAACATCCAAATTACAGCAGATCTCTTCTCTTTTCTGACATAATGTGTGTAGAATTGATATTATTTCTTCATTAAGTGTTTGATAGAGTTCACCAGTTAAGCCATCTGAATCTTAGCTTTTTCTTGTAGAAAGGTTATTACTAATTCAATTTTCTCACTTGAAATAGGTAAACTCAGATTTTTAAAATCTTCTGTGTTACTTTCGGTAACTTGTGTCTTTCTACTAATTTGCTCATTTACACTTAAACTGACTAATTATTGACATAAAATTGTTCACAACAGTTTTTTGTAATCATTTTACATTCTGCACGGACTACAGTGATATCCATTCTTTCCTTCCTAACCTTGGCATTTTATTTTTCATGATTGTTTTTTCTTTTCATTTGATCAGTCTATCTAAGTGTTTATTATTTTCATTATTTTGCCAAAGACCCAACTTTAGGTTTAATTTCTGTTGTTTTCTGACTAATATCTATTATTTTCTCCATTCTACTTACAGTGAGTTTGATTTGTTCACATGAGCTTTGTGAAATGGAAACTTAGATTACTGAATACAAATCTTTTTTTCCTATTTAAAGAAAGTGTTTGAAGTCATAAATGTCTCCCTAAATGCTACTTTAGCAGAATTCCATACAGTTTAACATATTATGTATTTTTCATCCAGTCCATTTAAAAATTACCTAGCAATTGCTTTTAAAAAATGCTTGTATTATTTAAAAGTAGATTGTATAATTTCAAATATTTACAGTTTCCCAAATTTCTTTCTATTCTTGAATTTCTAACTTTATTCTGGTGTACTTATAGATTTTTTTTCCTTTTATTATTTTATCTTTAATATTTATCATGATTTGTTTGATGCTCTGGTATATGGTCTAACCTGTGGAATGTTCCACATATACTTGAAAAGAATGTGTATTGTACTGTTTGTGGTGGAGTGCATTCTATGAAAATTAGGTGAATTTATTCTGTTATTAATCAAGTCTTTAATATCTTTACTGACTTTCTGTCTGTCCTAAAAATTACTGAAAAGGAAGTATGAAAATATTCAACTACAATTGTCAATTCTTTATTACTGTTTTCAAATCTATCATATTTTATATGTATTTCAGGGAGTCTGTTGTTAGTTGCATACGTATATATAACTGTTATATCTTCTTAATTTGTTGAGACTCAACATTTTGATACGTTGTTCTTTGCCATTAATAACATTTCTTAAGTCTATTTTGTCTGATAACAATATTGTCACTTGTCTTTGTTATTTGTTGCTATTTCGGGATATCTGAGACTGGGTAATTTATTTGAAAAAGAAGTCTATTTAGCTTATGATTCTAGAAGCTGGAAAGTCCAATAGCATGACACTGGCATCTGGTGAGGGCATGGTGACTGTATCATAACATAACAAAGGGCATCACAATGTGAGAGAGCAAGAGTGCACCCAGCTCAGGTCTCTCTTCTTCTTATAAAGCTGCCAATCCCGTGATGGAACCCTCACCCTGATGACTTTATATAATCCTAATTAACTCCCCAAAGCTGCATCTCCAAATACCAGTAATGGCACCACTTAAGCTTGATTTTCATTACTGCTTCCATGGCATAACTTATCTCTTCCTTTTACTTTAAACATATTTGTATCTTTGGATTAAAAGGTATACAGCATGTAGCTGGATCTTGCTTTTGTATTTAGTCTGACAATCTCTTCCTTTATGTTATTTAGTCCATTTTCATGTAATCATAGAAAATGTTCCAGTCATAGAAGTGTCCACCCCCATCTATTGTGGTGCAGCATTCCCCCTTTATTTGCATTTTCACTTTTCACAGTTTCAGTTACCAGCAGTCAACCGTGGTCCAAAAATGTTAAATGGAAAATCCTAGAAATAAGCAATTCATTAATTTTAAATGTGCAGACTATTCTGAGTAACATGATTAAATCTTGTACTGTCCTACTTTGTCCCACTCATTTTGCCCAAGACATAAATCAGCCCTTTGTCCAGTGTCTCCATACTGTATACACTACTCATCCTTTAGTCACTGAGAAGTTATAAGATTGACTGTTGCAGTATCACAGTGCTTGTGTTCAAATATTCTTTATTTTACTCAATAATGGTTCCGAAGAGCATGGATAGTGATACTGGCATATTTTTATAATTGTTCTATTTCATTATTAGTTACTATTGTTAATCTTTTGCTCTTTCTAATTTATAAATTAAACTATACCATAGTTTGTATAGAAAAACGTGTTCAGGAAAGAACGTAGTACAGACATGTGTCACTTGATAGTTGGCATACATTCTAAAAAATGCATTGTTAAGTGATTTTGTCATTGTACAAAAATCATAGAGTATACTTACACAAATCTAGATGGTATAGCCTACTACACATGTAGGCTAGGCTATCTGGTATAGCCATTTCTCCTAGGCTACAAATCTGCACATGTTACTGTATTAAATAGGCAAGCTAACACTAATGGTGTTTGTATACCTAACATAGAAAAGATACAGTGCAAGTATGACATAAAAGATAAAAAATGATATACCTGTATAGGGTACTTACAATAAATGGAGCCTGCAGGACTGAAAGTTGCTTTGAGTGAGTCAATGAGTAAGTGGTGAGTGAATGTGAAGGGATAGGACATTACTGTGCACTACTGTAGACTTTATAAATATTGAATACTTCTTGATGATTTGGCCCCTTTATTATTATATCATGACCTTTTTGTTTTATTTTGTTTTCAATTTAAACACGATTTTATGTTACTTAAGTTTAGCTACTCCTGCTTGCTTTTGGATTTTATTCACATGGAATGCCTTTCTTCATTCTTTCACATTCAATCTATGTGTGTCCTCAAAGGTGAAGTGATTCTCTAGTTTGGTCTCATTTTTTTATCCATTCAGCCACACTGTCTTTTGATGAGAGAATTTAATCCATTTACATTTAAGGTAATTATTGATAGGTAAGAACCCACAACTGCCATTTTGTTTATTGTTTTCTGATTGTTTTGTCGATCCTTTGTTTCTTTCTTCCTCTCTTGCTATCTTCCTTTGTGAATATGTGATTTTTTTCTAGTACTCTACATGGACTCCTTGCTTTTTTTCTTTTGTGTATCCACCATAGGTACCACGAGGCTTACATAAAACTTCTTATATTTATAGCAGGCTATTTTATGTTTATAACGACTTAATTTTGACTCCACTAGAAAACTCTGCACTTTTACTCCTGCCCCTCAGATCTTATATTTGTAATGCAACATTCACATATTTTAAAATTGCTTTCCTTAAATTATTGTAGATACCACTATTTATCTTTTAACTTTCATACTAAAAATAGAAGTGATTCATACACCACTTCAAGAAGATATAATAATTATACATATATATGCACCAAACATCAGAGCACCTAGATATATAAAGCAAATATTAATAGATTTGAAGAGACAGATAGATGGGAATATAATAGTAGGGGACTTCAATACCCCACTTTCAACAATGGACAGATTAGACGACAGAAAATTAATAAGGAAACACTGGACTTATACTACAGTTCAGACCACATGGACCTAAGAGAAATATAGAACTTTTAATCAAACAGAAGCAGAATATATATATTCTCAAGAACACATGGAACACTTTCCAGTTTACATCACCTGTTAGGCAAAAATAAAATTTAAAAGTATGTAAATGGGCACAGAACATACCAGTACTTGAGGAATGCACAAAAAGACAGTTCTAAGAAGGAAGTCTTTAGCAATAAATGCGCATAGAAAAAGAAGATTTCAAATAAATAACCTAATGTTGCACATCAAGGATCTGTAAAAAGAACAAACTAAGCCCAAAGTTACTAGATGAAGGAAACAATAAAGATTAGAGCAGAAATAATAAAATAGGCACTAGAAAAGAGACAGAAAAATCAATGAAACTGAAAGTTAGTTTTCTGTAAACACAAACAAAATCAATAAAACTTTAGCTAGACTAAAAGAAAAAAGAGAAAACTTGAATTAATCAGAAATGAAAAAGGAGACATAACTTATATCACAGAAGTACAAAAGATTGTAAGAGCTGAATATAAACAATTATACACCAACATATTCAGTAACATAGAAGAAATTACACAACTTACCAAAACTGAATCATGAAGAGATAGAAACTCTAAACAGAGCAACAAGTAAGAAGAGAGAATAAGTAATAAAATTTTCCCCATCAAAAAAAGCCTAGGATCTGATGGCTTTACTGATTAGTGTTATCAAATATTTTTTTTAAAAAAAACTAATACCAATGCTATTGAAACTCTTCCTAAAAAATGGAAGAGCGGGCAATACTTCCGGAATCATTTCACGAGGCTACTATTATCCTGATAACAAACCCAGACAAGACTATTACAAGAAAAAAAATTATGGGGGAATATTCTTATTGAACATAGATGAAAAAGTCCTGAACAAAATAAATGAAATTTAACAACACATTAAAGGATTGCTCACCATAATCTAGTGGAATTTATCCCTGGCAGGCAATGATGTTTCAACATGGGCAACCAGTAAATGTGATACATCACATTAACAGAATGGAGGCCCAAACCATCTCAATAGATGCACAAAAAGCATTTGAAAAAGCTCAGCATATTTTCATGACAAAACTCTCAAAACAATTAGGTATAATAAGAATGTACTTTAACACAATGAAGGCCATATGTGACAGGCCTATAGCTAAGATCAAATTCAACTATGAAAAGTTGAAAGATTTTTCTCTAAGATCAGGAATGAAACAAGGATACCTACACTTGCCACTTCTATTCATTGTAGTATTAGAAGTCCTCGCCAGATAAATTAAGTAACAGAAAGAAATAAAAGGCATCTGAATTGTAAAGAAAGAAGTGAAATTGTCTCTGTGTGCAGACTGCATGATTTTATATATTTTAAAAACTCTAAAGACTTCACCAAAAAAACTGTTAAAACTAGTAAACAATTCAGTAAAAGTTGCAGGATACAAAATTAACATACAAAAATCAGTAGTGTTTCTATACACTAACAACAAACTATCTGAAAAAGAAATTGAGGAAAGAGTCCTATTTACAATAGCTAAAAAATAATAATAATAACACAGAGTCATCTCTTGGTATCTCCAAAGGATTGGTTACAGGACCTCCCCACAGATATCAAAATGCACAGAAGATCAAATGTCTTATATAAAATGACATAATATTTGTACATAACCTATGCACATCTTCTCATATTCTTTAAATTATCTCTACATTACTTATGCTACCTAATGCAATATAAATGCTATTTAAATAGTTGTCATGCTGTATTGTTTAGGGAATAAAGACATTTTTTAAAGTCTGTACATGTTCAGTACAGATTAGCTATTTTTTAAAATAGTTCTGCAGTTGACTAAATCCATGAATGTGGATTTTACAGATACAGAATGCCAACTGTACATTGTTTACTTGAAAATTGCTTTGCAGATGACAAGATTGTATATTTAGAAAACCCCATCGCCTCAGCCCATAATCTCCTTAAGCTAATAAGCAAATTCAACAAAGTCTCAGGATACAAAATCAAAGTGCAAAAATTAGAAGCACTTCTATACACCAATAATAGATGGAAAGCCAAATCATGCGTGAACTCCCATTCACAATTGCTACAAAGAGAATAAAATACCCAGAAATACAACTTACAAGAGATGTGAAGGACATCATCAAGGAGAACTACAATTCGCTGCTGAAGGAAATAAGAACGGACACAAACAAATTGAAAAACATTCCATGCTCATGGAGAGGAAGAATCAGTATCGTGAAAATGGCAATACTGCCCAAGTAATTTATAGATTCAATGCTATCCAAAGCAACCTACTATTGACTTTCTTCACAGACTTAGAAAAAAACTACTTCAGATTTCACATGGAGCCAAAAGAGTTAGTATAGCCAAGACAATCCTAAGCAAAAAGAACAACGCTGGAGGCATCATGCTACCTGACTTCAAACTATACTACAAGGCCACAGTAACCAAAACGCATGGTGCTGGTAGCAAACAGATATATAGACCAATGAAACAGAACAGAGTCCTCAGAAATAACGCCACACATATACAACCATCTGATCTTTGACAAACCTGACAAAAATGAGCAATGGGGAAAGGATTCCCTATTTAATAAATGGTGTTGGGAAAACTGGCTAGCCATATGCAGAAAACTGAAACTAGACCCCTTCTTTACACTTTATACGAAAATTAATTCAAAATAAATTAAAGACGTCAATGTAAAACCTAAAACCATAAAAATCTTGAAGAAAATCTAGGCAATAGCATTCAGGACATAGGCATGGGCAAAGATTTCATGACTAAAACACCAAAAGCAATGGCATCAAAAGTCAAAATTGACAAATGGGATCTAATTAAACTAAAGAACTTCTGCACAGCAAAAGAAACTATTATCAGAGTGAACAGGCAACCTATAGAATGGGAGAAAATTTTTGCAATCTAGCCATCTGGCAAAGGGATATTCAGAATCTACAAGGAACTTGAACAAATTTGCAAGAAAAAAACAAACAACCCCATCAAAAACTGGCCAAAGGATACGAACAGACACTTCTCAAATTATGTGGCCAACAAACATATGAAACACAGCTCACTATCACTGGTCATTAAAGAAATGCAAATCAAAACCACAATGAGATACCATCTCATGCCAGTTAGAATGGCAATCATTAAAAAGTCAGGAAACAATAGATGATGGAGAGAATGTGGAGAAATAGGAACACTTTTACACTGTTGGTGGGAATGAAAATTAGTTCAACCATTGTGAAAGATAGTGTGGTGATTCCTCAAGGATCTAAAACCAGAAATACCATTTGACCCAGCAATCCTATTACTGGGCATATACCCAAAGGATTATAAATCATTCTACTATAAAGACACATGCACACATATGTTTATGGCAGCACTATTCACAACAGCAAAGACTTGGAACCAACCCAAATGCCCATCAATGATAGTCTGGATAAGGAAAATGTGGCACATTTACCACATTGAATACTATGCAGCCATAAAAAAGAATGAGTTCATGTCCTTTGAAGGGACATGGATGAAGCTGGAAACCATCATTCTCAGCAAAGTAACACAGGAACAGAAAACCAAACACCTCATGTTCCCACTCATAAGTGGGAGTTGAGCAATGAGAACACAGGGACACAGGGAGGGGAATATCACACACCCGTCGGGGGGTAGAGGGCTAGGGTAGGGATAGCATCAGGAGAAATACCTAATGTAGATGACGGGTTGATGGGTGCAGCAAACCACAATGGCATGTGTATACCTATGTAACAAGCCTGCACGTTCTGCGCATGTATCCCAGAACTTAAAGTATAATTAAAAAAAAAAAAAGAAAATTGCTAAGACCGTAAATTTTAAATGTTCTCACTCCAAAAAACTATGTGAGGTAATGCATGTATTAAATAGCTTGGTTTAGCCATTCCACGATTTATAACTATATCAAAACGTCATGTTTATACTATTACTCTGTATACTGTGTTAAACTATTACTATTATAATCTCATACACATGTTATACTGTTACCTTAATATGTTTATACTATTACATGATGTTTTTATATATACATAATTTTTACTTGTTAATTAAAAAATAAAAATAAACAAAAACTAATAAGCAGACTAAATTATTTTATCTTATCATGCTAAAGAAAAGAAGTTGCTTTTTGTCTCTTTGCTGCTTGCAAGGTTAAGTTCTAGTACTATAAAATATTTAAAAGTTTATCTTTTATCTCCACTACAATGTAAGCTCCATATTGATAAGAGATCTCTCTCTCTCTCTTATTTTCTTTCTTGTTCTCTCGCTCTCTCTCAATGTTGTGTCCCTAGTATTTTAAAAAGTGCCTGTCACAAATACGGATTTAATAAGTATTCAGCATCAATTGAATTATTGAGAAGATCATTATTCATTAGTTGTATGTGGGTCTATTCTTCCACTAAAAAAAATAACTTATCTAGAAAAAGCAGTACACAAAACAAAATCAACAAAGAATGAGAACATCGTAGAAAGAAATGTGATTATTTTGGGGTCTTTCTATTCATAAAAAATCAGGAGAGCTCTAAATATTGTTATTCAACTAAGAGATACAGATTAGAATTCATTTTTGTCTACAAAAGCATGTGGGTGTAGAGGTATAAATTTCCAAATTCACAGATTTGCTGAATCCAAAAATGTCTTTCAGCAGTTCTTCCCTTTAGTGAACATTACAGAATATTTCAAACACATATTCTGTGAATCACAGCATATGTCCTAAGCTTATTTAGGTATATCCAAATCTAATTCAACCCTGATGACAGTCTGATTTTTAGAATGATTCCACAATTAGCACTAAATGGCCTTCCAAACAGTCATACAATGGCATATGAATCATAAGAGTCATACAACGGTTTAAATTATTAAGACATCACTTACACCAACTTATACTGAGAAGTCATAGAAGTCTACTTCAAAATCTCATTTCCGAAAGCTGATTGTTCTGTATATGTGCTATTGTTTTATTTGAAAAGCCATTTGACAGAGGGCCTCTAAAGAGCAGAAGAATCAAGTATTTCCTGTCTAAAGTTTTCAGAGAACAGTTTAAAGAAATGACCAGTTTTAGTTTGGAGCTCTCTAAGGGGTTTACTTCACCTTTATCATTGATCTTTCTGTTTGAAGCATTCATTTACCATCCTGACATAGTCTAGGTCTGCACTGCATGATGTTGATGATACTTTTGTCAATGTGAAGAATGCAGTGCCATTGTTACAGAAACTGTGCAAGAAACAGAGACCTTAATATGTACCATCTGTTTTACAGAAAAGCTCAATGTGGTAATGCATTTGCAATACCAGAAGCAATATCTCTAAGACATGAAATGAACATATGTTGTCTAAGAGCCTTCAGGCTGACATTGAAAAAGAGAAAAGATAGTACTTCAAGGCAAATACTGTCCCAGTAGAAAGACTGCCAGATCCAATATGGCTCAGTCTATTGACAAGTCTCTGGTGAACAACTTCATATAAAGATTTTCGCATTGTTATGGGCTGTACAGCTCTCTGGCCCATCTTTTCAGCGTGGGTAAAACAGTAGAAAACACCCTCTTTGTCACTCTGGGTACCTTTCTGTTTCAGAGCAACAGATGTTGTCAGAACAAGTCACACTATACAATAAAGTGTTTGAATGATTATTTTTTAAGGCTGGAGTGAAATTGAGACTGTGACTTCTGATGAGTGAGTAGGTAGTTTCAAAAACAGAGCTTGAAATGCAGCTACTGGATGCTGTACAGAAACACCTAGATATTTAACATCAATGCAAATTATGAATTTTGTTAATAGCAACTTATATTATTATCCTGTATATGCCAAACTGTGTTGAATATCAGCTGAAGAATTCTGACCTCAATTTTCTAAATAAACTCTAATATAAAATTATAGTATTTTATAGTGTACATTCTAAATATATATACAGTAGATACACACATATATGCTGCAGTATGAACATAGCCGTAAGTCTGTTTATGTGTGTTATATATGCATAAGTGAGCATTACCATGCATTACAAAGGTCAAATGATGGATTATTAAACACATTAGAAAGAAGAATCGTTAATTAGCTTAACAAGTGCTAGTTTGCTTATACTTTAGTTCCAAAGACTCAATATGGGTATAAGTAATATTATGCTACAATCAGGCTTAGCTCTTCATAAACATGTCAATATGAAATATAAGCCTTACATTTTAAAAACAGTTGAAAAAATACAGCAGTGGACTTGGAGCCAGGAGCTCTGTCTTTGAATGTCCAGTCTTCATTTACAAGGTACATGACCTGAGTCTGACCTTGGGTCACCCTTCAAAGCCTCAATTACTTCATCTATAAAGACATGAATTGAACTAAGTGACTTCTAAGTCTCTTTCTAAATCCAAGTATTAAATTCTTTTTACAAATAAACAATCTTTAAGAAAGTTTAAAATGGGGTGGCGGGAGTGTTTGAAGTATAACTTCAAGATAATTAACCCTCTTATTTTCTATATTTTATGTTTTAAACTATATACTTATCTATAGTAAAATTGGGTTAAACAAACTATACATGGAGTATCTAATTTTTATATTTATGAATTTCACAATATTACATAAATTATTGCTCACATTCCCTCTAAATCTTACCTAGGAAAGAAGAGAAAAGCCTTGTTTGTGAATAGCCTGTTAAATACTTGGCAGATAAAACGTAACAGGAAGCCCCCTGGCCCAATCACAACCATACTCCTGTATTTCCAAAGCTGATTTAATTGAATAACTTTTAGGATTTAGATTTAGTTCTGTGATGATCTTTAATATAAAGTATTTCTTTTGAATGATCTTTATCTTCTATTTAAATGAACTTGACATGATAACTCTCATGGCCTGCCAAGGATCCAGGACTTACACCAGACATCCTGATCTTGTTCACACTTATGATCCAAGGATGACATTAATTAGGAGATTCTGGCTCTCTTCAGAGTGGTATTGTAGGCACCAGGTCAACTGTCTTCCCCCAACGCACTCACCTCCAGCGTAATAACAATTTGAATTATGTTTCTCATAAGAGGAGGCTGACTGGTTCACTAATTGTTCTTTGGTAATTATGCTGCAAATGGAAACCCCCAACATAGAAACATATATTCAGTGTTTGAACCGAGAGTTTATATAGACTTTTCCACACACTATTCTAAAGTTGCACTCTCACTTTAATTACTAACTTCTACTTCCCTTATCACATCCTAAATCCAGTCTCTGATCACTATCACCTCCTTATTGTTTTATAACCCAGTTTCTGCTATTAATGGCATATATTATGCTATCTTTGAGAGCTGCACAGAGCAGTGAATGCTCTGGTTACCCTTGGATTTATAGAGCTTTATTCAAACTGCCGCCTGGTCTCTTGACCTGTCAGCAGTCAGGGGCGGATCAACAGAACTCTTCTCTTCACTGTGGGTTAGACAAAAGCCACTGATGAAATTCACTTCCAACCACATAAAGTTCAAAGGCACTGGCCTGAGTGGTCCAAGTGTTTATTCAGGAACATGTGGATCTGATGAGTGTGAGGAGATTGGTGCAGTATGGCTCAGATGCAAGTCATTGAGTATAATTGATTTTTAATGGGCTGGCTACCTGCCACCAGATGTTCATCAATTAGGTACGCTTTAAAAATCAACACAGCTGCTTATTTCATGCTGACTATCCAGTCGCTGAGGTATTGTTACATAGAATAAGTCGTATCTGTGCTGGGTGATCATACTTTCAGTTTGCTCTTGACCAGTCATGATCTAGGCCTATACTTATTAATAGTGTCTCCTTTCTCTCTCTCAAGATGTCTCAATTTGAATAATAAATCATATGGGCATTCTACCTATTTGTCACACTCTTTCATGCACTGTACAAAGTAAACTAGACATAGGTCTTGCCCTCTACCATCAAATAATTCATGTTAACATCATACAAAAACCAGGTCTTATCTCTGAAAATCATTAAATTTCAGCACTAACAGGAACTTTGAGATTGCACTTAGTCTAATGCTTCTTAAGAACTGGTTTGTGAATTGATGAATTAATCTTTACCAACTTGCTTCTGCTTGTCCTGCACATATTTGCAAAGCAGCATCTCAGTGTCCTCCTTTGATTCTTCCATGCTGTTTCTCTCAACTCTTCTAGATTCTCTCTTGGGCTACCTTATTTCCTCATGTGACTAGTAAAGCTCATGTCCAGGGAGGATCTTTCTCTCCTTTGAATCAATGTCTCCCCTACAACAATCTGATTAAATGACCTCTTTGTTCATCATATTGGAATACACAATCACTTTTAGGTAAAAGCAAATATCCATCCTAAAATATTTTGTAAGACAATTTTATGTCTATAAGGAAGAAGACAGTGTTTATATAAATGGATTTTCTGCAATCTTAGTTATGTTATTTTGTTTATGTTATTTTGTATGAGAATATTAAAACGGTTTTTAAAAAAATTTAACCCTCTTCATGCTACACTGTGCTATTTTAGGTAAGTGCCTGCTGGATAATTTTGATTAGGTCTAGCCCAGTCCCTACTTAGGAGATCATGTTTCCCTTTGAATCTCCATTGATCTCCAGGAAGTATTTGCCCTCTAGTGGTTGCAGACTCTAATATTTAGCCATATATATATATATATATATATATATATATATGTTACTATTTTTAAATTTAATTTTGATATTTATCAAAATAATATAGTTATACAGGATTTAAAAAATCATATACTCCTAATATCTGTAATGAAAGAGAGAAGTGCCATTTCCCATGGCAATCACTTTCAACCTTTTAGTTATTCCTTTTTGCAGTTACCTTCATATTCCTAAATAATGTATTTAACTGGCTATTTAAAAAAATTTTTCTATTTTAGAATTTTTCTCCTTTAGAAGGGGAAATTTTCTTTTTTTTTTTTTTGCAACAATCGTCTCACAGACATGTTGTCTTTGTTCTCACAATTTTTGGTTAATTTGGTAAATTTGGTTCTCACAATTTTTGGTTAAATACCACAATTTTTTGTTAATTAAACAACCAGCGTCTATACTAGGTTATGACTTGGTAAATTTTGTTGAAGTTTGGCTGGGGAGTAAATGATGATCATCTTTGCTTTTCTAGGCAATCTTTTCTTATCTCAAAAACTAGTGATTATCTTGTTGTCTCTTCAGCTTTAATTTTGTTTGTTTAGTTTTCTGGGTATCTATCATAAATTTGGTAGCCCTAACTTTCTCCCAAACCTATAAATCTCTCCATTCATTCTTGGGTAATCTGTAAGTTCCTTTTTATTTTGTTTGAAATAGCCTCATGGAGAGTTGGTCCTCCTATTCCAATCTGTACGCTCAGGAAGAAGGCTTTGCTGTTGTTGCTATGGTTGTGTTTTCTCGTCTCATCCAGTGTCACTGTTGATAAATCTAACGCCATTTTGATACCTGACCTTTTGAATATGAACTGCTCATTTCATCCATTTAGATTTGTTTTCTTCCACACTGGATACTCTTAGCTGTCTCCCTTTAAACCTAGCATTCTGAGATTTCATAACGATGCCCACTGCTATAGGTCTTATTGCATTCATTGTATTCAAAGTTATTGGGTACTTTTGATTTGGAAATTTACATTCTTTGTGTCCAGAATTTGTCTTTAAAATGATTTAACAGGTACTATCTTTCTCTCCATTTTTTTTTCTCATTCCCTCTTTCTGAAACTTTAATTAGGCAGATGTTAAGAAAATGTGGAGACTGAATCTCTCATTTTTAAAATAATTTTTCTTGTTACATTTTCTTTTTAATACTTGCTTTTTGTATTATCTGTTACCGTTTTACTTATAGGAACATTCCAATTTTTATCTTAAGAAATGCATATTTATATTTTTAATGTTAAATATTTATTACATGATGATATTGGAGTTATAGGTAATATTTATTGCTTTATTTGTCCTTTGCTATATTTTTCTCAAATATTACACAATATAATTTAAAAGTAAGTATGCAATGCATGCTTGTATATGTGTGCTTGGGCCTGTGTGTATGCCTGCATAAATTCAGGGTCATATTAAACTAATGATTTCTAATTTTGTACTGGAATCCTATAAGTAACTGTATAGCTCTTTCATTGTTTTCATATTAGTTGATAAATAACTCTGTCCATTAGTTTTGCCTTATAAATACCTGGGCAATAAATATGTACAATATATTATTAATTATTTCCTTAGATGCATTTCTAGACTGAAATTAATCGATAAACTGTTACGCATTTTTTTACGATTTTGATACAATTCCAAATTGATATACAAAGCAGTTACACAATACTTTTTAGCTTTTTATGATTAACAATTAGTTTATACATATTTCCAGGCTTTTGCATTTCTTCTTTCATAAGTTACCTAGCAACATTACTCTTCCATTTTTCTTTTTGTAGGGGGAACTCTTTTTTAAAAGATATTTAATAGTCACATCTATACCCATTCTCTGAAATGCATGTTGCAAATGCACTCTATTCTAATACGAAATATTTTGGTTCTTAGTTTTGATGTTTTGATTCAAGTGTTTCTGATTTTTGTTTTCACATTAAATAAAATATGTTGATGGATTTTGTGTTTTTTTATATTTATATTTACACCCTTTTTAAACTTGACCTCTAGGACACCATTCTTTAATTCTGCTGCACCACACATGACACATCCTCACTCTCTACTAATTTCATCTTAAATTTCATGTAAATTTATAACAGTGAATATTCTATAGGCTGAGGACACCTGTATTTTTATCTTTAGCTCTAACTCCTTTCTGAATTTCCGTCTCATATATCCAGGAGTGCCCTGGTTTACCAATCAACTTTCTAGAAAAAAAAACGAACACATGTATAGACATACACATTTATTATAAATTTTACTGACATAAAATATGTGTAGTACACAAGTTATAAACAATAATGAAATAGACAATACTATAATTTCTAATTTTATATAACCAGTTTATTCTCATAAAATATTTCTCTTGATTTGTTTTTGAACTTCTGTATCCATAGTAAAATTATGACTGCAACTAATAAATGAGTGTAGAGGCAACATGAATATTTGTTGGTATTTTCATTTATATTAGCAATTAAGACAGAGTGCAACAACAAAAACTTATGTCAGAATTATTATTATTATTATTATTATTATTTTATTTATTTGTTTTTTTTAAGACGGAGTCTCGCTCTGTTGCCAGGCTGGAGTGTAGTGGCGCGATCTTGACTCACTGCAACCTCTGACTCCCTGGTTCAAGCGATTGTCCTGCCTCAGCCTCCCGAGTAGCTAGGATTACAGGCATGCCACCACACCCAGATAATTTTTTGTATTTTTAGTAGAGATGGAGTTTCACCATGTTGGCCAGAATGGTCTTGATCTCCTAACCTCATGATCCACCTGCCTCAGCTTCCCAAAGAGCTGAGATTACAGGCGTGAGCCACCGCGTCCAGCCCAGAATTTTACTCCTTCATCAGTGCTGTGTGGAATTTCTTGGCTGAATCAAAAATACTTTTCAAATACGGCAAGAATATCTTCTTGTGTGTTTGTTTTGGTGGTAGTCACAATGTAGCAGTCACAAACAGGACACATATTTAAGGTTAATCTGCCCTATTAACATTTTCTCTGCCACTTTGGGAAGTATAAAAAAAAATTAAAAGTTCTGATTTGTAGCATTCGATACTTTCCATGGTCTAAATATTCGCAGCATGGCTAATTTCAAGTCACCAATATGATACCACTAAATGTGGAGCTGGGAAAATATATACACTAGCACACCATTGTATAATGCTTCTACCATATAGATACAATAGAAGTAAATAACTTCAAGGACATGAACATTTTAAAAATCTAGTTAAAAGTTAGGAAGTAATGAGTTTTGATTATCTATTACCTTATCTTTGAATATAATTTGGTCAAGGGTAAGTTTATATAATTTAATTTTTAATAAAGATTATGTTGGCAACTAGCTCGTGAAATTCCTAAAAAAAAAAAATGGCTGGTTCCGTATTCATTTACTATGGCATCTGTGATTAGTTAATACAAATATAATGTCTTCAAAATGCAAATTATCTTACAGATCTGGAGGACAGAAGTCTGAATGGGATCTCACTGGGCTAAAATCAAGGTGTCTAGAGGGTTGCTTTCTCTTCCTGAGGCTATAGGGTCGAACCTTCCTTTTCCAGCTTTTAGAGGCCTCCCACTATCTTCCCATGAGCCCCTTTCATCTTGAAAACCAGGAACGGCCAGTGGAGTCTTTCTTACATTGCATCACTCTGACAATGACTCTTCTGCCTCCCATTTCCACATACAGGAATTTTGTGATTACATTGGGCCGACTCAGGTAATCCAGAAAAACTTCTTATTTTATGATCAGATGATGACGAATCTTAATTCCATCTTCAACCTTAATTTATCTTTGCCATGTAAAGAGGCATATTCACAGGTTCCAGGGACTAGAATACAGACATATTACTTTCTGTCCAACGTTGCCCTTTAGATGTCTAATTGGCATCTCAAACCAAATTCAAAACCTAGCTCATGTTCTCCATCTTCCAGAATTCTGTTCTCCATTTAGTCTTCCATATGTCAACTGTACAAGTGAATTTTTAATTGCCAAAACAAATTATTGACATCTTACATACTCTGATATCCCCATCAAATCCATCACCAAGTTCTATTTGCTCTATTTTCAAAATATAGCTAGAATTCACAACTTCTTACCACCTCACTTCTACTACCAGTGCTTCAGAACATTTTTTAAAGTATTATAAGTATTCGCATTTTATGAATGAGCTAATGAATGAACATAGTCTTTCATAATTACATGATCACATATATACATATTTTAATACCTTCTATTCTGGTTTATGATTTTTGTTTGCTTGATTACATTTAAACCTTTAATTAAGCTATAATTTTATGTTAATGATATATATCTCTGATAAAAAAATATTTGTTTTCAATTCTAACAAAAAACATAGGGCTTATTCAGAATTCTTAACTGAAGACAACAGAACTTTAAAAAGAACCCACTTTTTAAATTAGGCTACATGTTGGAAGTCTAATTGTACTTTTTATTGTTAGACAAGTCAATACTGGTTTAATACACATTTTGTAAGCTTCTTGCTGAAATCGTATATGAAAGGGATTGGTTTTCAGAGATGAAAGTATTCTATGTATGTATTTAATCTAAATATTTTATGATTGACCATAAAATGCTGGACATAATGTATACAACTCAATGAATTTGGGGATAATTATATACTTGTGAAAACAAAGAAAGCATTAATTTAAGGATCCAATACATTTATTATAAATACATATGGTTCAAAAAATCAGGAGGAGGGTAGATAAATCAGGTTGTGAAATAAGTAGGACTCTCAGAATAGCTGTAATATTGAATCCAACACTGTCATAACCCTGTTATTCAAATTTTAAATTGGGACATTTTTTCTTCTCTAACGATTTTATGATTTCTAGAAATTTCCTCTTCGCAAATATTATATACTAACCATTCTTAATCTATTCCGTTATTAAATTAGGTGAAAAATATAATCAGTTGTAAATAAAAATGACACAAATGATAAGTGTTTATGATTTGGATTTATTAGAATTCCCGTTTCATATTCTTTCAATCTCTTAAATTTTCATGATGTTATAATCAATGACTCATTAAATTTGCATTTCCTTTACATAGAAGTTGTGTTGCTATACAAAGAAAAGTTGAACATAATATTTGATATTTTTGAACTCTGTATAAATAGCAAAAGTTTTTGAAAATTAAAATCCCCAATATTCAGGTAACTCCCCTTGAATAAGGAGGAGACCAAAGTACAAGATATGGATCTTAATTCTTTGCAATTGAAATGCTCTTCATATTTGATTACATTTACTCTAAATGGCCAAATACAGTGCTGTTCCTTCGTAGTTTGCAATGCATGGGACTCACACAGTTAATAGTGGGTCAAACAGTAGTGACTAATAAGGCTAATAAGACTTATTCTATGTTGGAGCTAACAAATCCTTTATCAGTACTTCAACCACTCTGCTTATGTGGCCTCATTGTTAAGATTATGCCTTTCATCTATGGAAACCAGTCCCTTTCATATACAATTTCAGCAAGAAGCTTATAAAATGTGTATTAAAGCAGTATTGACTTGTCTAACAATAAAAAGTACAATTAGGCTTCCAACACAGAGCATTTCTAATTTGCATAAAAACCTTTCTAACCTATCCCTTTTACTGCAGAATATAACCAAAAGGTTATATTCTGTTCCATGCACCAGTAATTACTTTAAAATCACTAGATAGATGTACCTATGTAATATTGTACAGTTCTTTATGGAGATCATTAAAACTGAATTTATATGCAAGATGTATCAATAGGAAAATACTATTAAAATCATTAGAAAAAAATGACCAAACACAATGGATTCTTTCCACATAATATCACATAATGTAATAATTTCAGATAGTTTCTTCTTGAGAGAGAGCCACTGTCTTGATAAAAATCATCTCAAGGGGAAGACTAAAGACACACTTTTATCACATCTTTTAGTTGGGGCCTCTAATTTACACACTATAATTTAAAATGATAACTTTGATTTATTAGAAAGAGTAATTATGGACCGACTTTACATAAAAAGTAAGTAAACCCATTTGAATGCGTAAGTGATTATTTTAAGAACACTGGAAGTGTTTTTGATGGAACATTTTCGTTTCAGAGTACAGTTTGTTCCCTGGCTATGCATCATCCTTGTCTCATAAAATGCACGTCTCTGTTGTGTACCTGAGAATTTGAATTCTAATTTTAAAACAATGGAAACTCCTGTGATTCTTGTGGTTCTTGTGCTCTTTGATTTCCTTAAGTGACTCCTAGGAGGAATAATTCAGAATGTGGCTGATTCTCCACTTCTATGCAAAAGTGGCATGAAAATGTTTTGTGACCTCTTCTGATAAGCCATCCCCATGGTTGGTTAATAAAGAGCAGCACAGCTCCACCAGGGTAACACAGAATGACATTGCCTCAGGTCACTGCAGGGCATGTCACATCACGTAACACAACATAACCTGATCCAACAGGTCAGGTGCCTGTTGCCTATTTGTAGGTAATACCTTTTATTTCTCCTACAGAAGAGAGGCCATGTCACCGAGTATAACGAAATGTCAATTCTAGCTCTAGGTCCAAGGAATACCAATGGAAATAATTTCCTTCTCGATTATAGTAGACTCTGTTCAGCATTGAGTTACTTAGAGTCATGTCATTAACAAGAATGTAGTTATGATTATTGAAAGTGAGTTGAAGGAAACCTGCTATAATTCCCACAAATTTAAGACTGGACAAAAGTTGTAGTACAGGCAGAATGCCATATTTTTTTTCTAATGGTAATAAAAGCCCCCCCAAAAAAGGAGAAAAAGAGTTATGAAACAAGCAATAATCAAACAGCATTATTTTACAAAAGAGAATTACATTTTTTGAGGAAAAACACATTTATAAATGGCCAAGTGAGTTTTTTTCTTTTAAAATTCGTATTAATCAAGATTATTTATTAGTGACTTATACTGCTTCATTCCTGAATTAATCGATTCAGGATGAATCGAGTGCATTCAGTGCTGAGTGCCTTCAGTTATACAGTAGAGCTATAATATCCCGTGCCTGCCTTCAGTGTGCTTAGCTGAGTGAAGAAACAAAATGAACCTACATTGCACACCTCAGACTGAACACATGTTAAACTCCAGGCTTTCACCAATAAACCCTGGGGAAAGTAGAGAAAGAACAGATCACATGGTCTGGAGGAGAAAAAATGGTCTCAGAGATTTAAGTTTGTTATTATTGGCTGTGAGCTTAGTTTTCTAAATGCACAAGGAGATCCAAGTCTGCTACAAAAGTTTAAAAACACACGTGGCATGAAGAACTTTAAAAAAATCTAACTTGAGTTTACCTACAAAAGTAGAGAGAATTTTCTTTTAAAATATTTCCTAGGTAGGGAAAACAATTATCCAGGAATAAAACTATAGAATTCATCACTAGAAAATTTTTGAAAGGAAATCATATAGCATGACTGTAAAAATTCATGTTTATTGGAGACTCCGAAAGTGGGGAGAGTGGGAGGGGAGTGAGAGTTGAAAAATTACCTATTGGGTACATTGTTCACTATTCAGGTGATGACACACTAAAAGCCCAGACTTCACCATTATGAGATATATCCGTGTGACAAAATTTCATTTGTATACTCAAAATACTAAAAAAAAAATAAATTCATGTTTAAAAAGTTAACATGTGCTTAAAGATCACCCATATAGCCAGTTCTCTTTAATTAATTATTTAATACTTAGTTGGCATGAACCCTATCTTATTTGGTTCAAATCTGTTAGACATTAAAGGAGAAGAATTGAGTAAAAAGAACTTTCATAACTTTAAGAAAGATATGAAACAGCTTTCTTGCAAGAGAGAAGAGTTTCATATTTGTGTTAACTCAAGGGGTAACAATACTTTCTTCCTGGATCTGAGCAGTGAAATGAGAGGTAAAATGGTGAAGGCAGACCTTCATATTTTTACAAAGTAGCTGTGCTATTTTATCAGTAATACTATAAATTTTTCAGATCAAAAATAGAGATAATATTACTTTTACTAATATGTTGTCATCTAAGTCAAATATGAGCCATTTCAGAATTTTCCATCACTTCAAATAATTTGTTATATTACTCACAAATTTTCTCCATTAGTTCATATAATCAAGATTTGACTGTGCATATTTTGTAGGTAAAAGATAGAAATTAATGTATGCACCAAGAAAGAACCCTTAATAAACAGAGTTGTCAGAATTCACTTCATTATTTTATTTTAAAGCACAACTGGTTTTCAGCTTAAATAAAGCCTGTGCCTCCAATACAAGTGTATGATTTGCTTAGTAGCAAATTATATAAATATAAAATATTTGAAGTTTAAGGTATACCCAATATACATATAGGCTTTCCTGCCTTATAATGAAAACTAAAAGCTTTAATCCAAATAAGGAAATTTTCAAAGTTGAAGAAGAAAACTATTCAAAGTAATGGAATGTTGTGGTTATTCATTATCTGCTAATTTTTCTCCATTGTGCCAATGTTCACAACTATTTCTACAATTTTAAATACTTACATAAATAACTCAATTTAAATGAACATTGATGAACATAAAAATAATGTTCTCCTTTTCTGCAAGCAACCTTGCTTTCCCTTAAAGATCACTAAACTATTCTGGGTTGATTCCTTTGAGCACAAAACTGAGCAGAAGTGCCCAGAAGCTGTAAACTATGGCTAAAAATGACTAGAGGAGCTTTGGAGGCTTGTGTTCCGCTAAGATGTCTCAGTGCTTGTGTCATCTTTGTGGACCTCTCTCATTGTTGGCCTCTTTTGTGTTTCCTTCTTTTCTCAAAATATCCAAACAGGGAGGTGGATGAAAAGCACAGTCGGGATGAGATTAGGACACTGGGTCATCTAATTATCTTACTCTCCCCTGTCATCCAAGGTTTGGCATCAGAGTGCAAGATGTGTTAGGTTGTCTGACAAATTACAGAGCACGCTGGAGCTATAAGATGGTAGCTCCTGAAACTTAACTAGTTAATAGTAGCCAAAAAGAGAACCAAAACCATTCCTACATGATGACAAAACTAATGAAGCAAGAATTCTACTTCTCCCCAATTTCACTGCCTTCAGATGGACTAGGGAAATAAATAGCATAGTTCCTTGTAAATTTCACAAAAACTTTTCTTTGGCATAGTAGAGCAGTGGGAGAATGTGAGTGGGCTGTTCTATTTTTCTTTGGCTTTTAACTTAACTTGCAAAGAAAGTTCACACTATGTAAAGATTTTCACAGTTATGTACTAACAAGTCTGCAGGATTTGTTGCACTTATACAAGGAAGTCAGATTTGAAAATAAAACCATTTTTCTGTTTGTGGATGCAATGATGAACATATGGTCAACACCTGGAATTTATAGAGGCCTTTACCTAATAAAACCTTCTGAGACATTCCAAGAATGACAACAAAGTGATGGCATGGAGCAGAGCTGCCAAAGGTAATCTTCTTCACCTCCTGGTTCTTTTAAAGCAGAAAACATAAAACTAACAACTTAGTGCCCCCAAAATGCTTATGAAATGTGCATTAAAGAGGTGGAAGCTCAAGTTCTCTGACAAAGGTGCCGTTATTTCATAACTATGAGTGTCTTTCTGGATTGTCTCCGAAAGAGCTGCTTTATGAGGAAGATGACTGATTGGTAAGCATACTATTAAAAAGTAGAGTAAGACAGAGTGCAAGATGGAGGTTCAAAGTTTATAAAGTTTTACTTAGAATGCTTTTATAATAAAATGCATTCTTAAGTGATAAAACACATACAACACTGACATAATTTTTAAAATCTATTAAATTTAGCTGCAATTTAGGGAAATGTCATGTGCAAGGTAACTCTAAGCTCAGCATAAACTTTAAAACTAAGGTTCCCAATCAGTAAAAGAAAAGCTGATGAGATCCAGATTGAGGGGGGAAAAAAGATTGTTAAGGCCTCAGAGTAGAACTGCATAAAAGCATATAAATGTGTTTACAGATGTAAACGGCAGTAACATAGCCAAAATATTTTCTATGTTTTGCAAACAATATTTGTCAAGCAATGTTATTTTTAAACAAAAATTACAATTAACCACAGTCCTGAGCCTCGCCTTAACCCAGTTCCGACTTCAGAAGTTTATAATATCTAAACCAAGATTCAGTATCTTTAACAACACATCTCCAAGTCCCTCAGTCCTAACACCCTACTCCTTCTCTCCAAGAGCCAAAGTCAGATGGGCAGAAGAAAGAGGTTATTTCTTCCACAAACATGCGAAAATAAACTGAGTGCCAGAAATACCTCTCAGAGACCAAAAGGAAAAACAAAAATAACTCTCCCTGTTTTGCCTCCCAGAAAATCAGCGAGTTGACACCTTCTACAACTGTCAGATAACATACCACCACCAAAACAAGCAACAACAACAACAACAACAAACAGAAACAAAATACCTTGTTTCACCATAATGAAGAGAAGAACCCAAAGCCTACACAGAACTGGGCTTGCTATAAAGAGGATACAGAAGAGTCTGTGGTGTGGCCGGGGTGTGCGTGCTAAGGACAGAAATACAGATGTACTCTGTGGTGGTAGAGAAGACTATCTGGGGCAGAAATAATGGCATTTACGAATTAAGAATGATGGGTATAATATTAAATTACTTTTTCCTAGAGTTTCTTGTATTCTGGGAGAACCATATCAAAACACATTGTACACCATAAATATATACAATAAAATAAATTTAAAGAAAATCTAACCAGTCCCAGAAAAGATTTTTCATCTTTCACGCCCACCTCAATTCAATCACCTATTCCTGGCAAAAGAACCCCCAAAATTTAAAAAAAAAAAAAAAAACAGAAAGAAAAAATATATATAACATTCTTTCCCACAACCTATTGATCATAAACTATTGCCCCGTAGTCAATGTCTAATAAATAAACATTTTTAAATTAATCTGGAGCTGGAATTCCACTCTCCAAAAATGCTACAGGACTGAAACCTTGCAGTTTATTAGATGTCTTCCATTACACATGTGTCCGGTGTTTAGAATTCCTTTGTGTTATATGTTCTAATTGATTTAACTTAAATTTAAATGCATGTATAAGTAAAAAAAAAAAAAAAAAAAAAGTGAAGTATTCATAGCAAATGCTAAATACTGTTCAGAATTGTTTTTGGCAAAAAATTAGAGTTCTGGCCAACCTGTATTAAATTTGTAATCTGTAATAAATTAAATTAATACAGAGTTCTGGCCAATCTGTATTAAAATTCAGAATACAATAATAGCAAATAGAGAGCCCAAAGCAAAATTGTTACAAAGAGTGACCAAAGAATTAGGAGGAGAGTTTGCAGCAAATACTGGTCATGGAAAGCATGCAAATTTTTAGCCACTGCCAATCATTAAAAGTAATGGAAAACTCATAGCAACTGCTAATAATTGACATCAATAGAGAATTGATAGCACATGCTGATCAGCAATGTTAATGGAAAAATTGTCACTCCAAACTGCTCTTTTCCAGATGTCATCTCAGAATAGCAAAAAGCTGTAAGTGTGAGTTTTGACTTGTACGTTGACATTTTTCATTTTTTGAATTAATCACATGTATGTGATATGAAATAGGCACAGCCTATTGTGGTAACAGGGGTTTAATTATGACTCCAAATGTATTTGCAAAAGTGTATTTCTTATGACTTTGGTGCCTCAAAAATGGAAGTGATCACCTGCTAATTATGCACAGGATCCCTGAGAGCTGTCTAACACAATAATCTGGTGTGCAGATTTGGAACTGTAAAAGGCCCCATTTCTTCCTAGTGAATATCAAATGCCACTGGTTTTCTCAGTGCATAAAGAGATCAGCAATCTTACAGATAACAGGTACGATGAAAATGTAACCATTCCTGTACTCTTTCTAAATAAACAAGGAGCTTTTTTACACCTGATCAGTCTCACATTTATTTCTGTTATTTCAAATTTGTGGGTTCAATTATTAGATAGATTTTTCAGGATAAGATATCCATGTACACAATGACCATTCAGGTAATATCAGTAAGCCCTCCAGGAACTGTGTGTGCAAACCTGGAACCAGAACTGATGGTATATACTTAGGTATTATTTGCTATCAAACTTTCTACTATAATCACAGAGGTTCATTTTTACCTAAGTATTCCTGTACCTCCAGTTTCTGCACATTCGCCTCTCCCATCTTCCTTCCTATTATTCAATCCGCTCTCCCTCTTGAGCACCCCAAACTTATTTGTCTACAATGCTCAGTCCCATTCCCACCGCTGTTATGAGACATTTTCTGATTATCATTTGATTTCACTTATTTGCATAAGCAAGCACTCACTCTGTATTGCAGATTTGATACTCATCGTATCCTGTATTACTTGACACATAGTTACTTAAATCTTAATCAGTCCAATCTATATCTCACAATTAGAGAGTGAACTCCTTTTGACAAAAGGAGTCTCATATTTATCTTGCTCACAGTGCCTAAGTATCAGTGGCTTATATAAAAGAAGACAGCATTGAGAAAAATAAATGAGAGGAACACTGGAACTGGAGTCAGCATGTCTAGGTCTAATTATCAGATGTGCCTTTAAAATGCTTGAGAACTTTCCCAAGTTACCTGATCCCCATGAGCATCAGTTTTCTCATCCAGTGAAATGGGAGAACTCCTGATCTGTTAACTTCACATATGGTTGTCAGAAGCAAACATAATCACATATGTTAACAGGCATTGAAAATGTATCTCTTTATTGTAATAAGTGCTTAATATAGATTTGAGCATTGGAAACTTCAGTTTTTAACTTCTTTTGTGGGAAGACAGAGCAGAAAATCTCCAACATATGTAAGCTTGAAAAATAATACCATACAATGTTATAAGTAAAGGGAAAAATCGAGTGTGAGGGGAGTGGGAGACTGTCCCAAATCAAGCCTAAAACCTAACATGAGAAAGATGGTCTATAGCTCTGGATCCTGACATAGCTTGAGCTCAATAAGACCAGCATTTAATATGTCTATACAAACAAGCTAGTTTAAGTGTAAAATTATCTTTGAGTGCCAGTATGATGTCAGAATCTCATTAGTTGCTCTAATGAAAGATAAATTCTTGTCCTCAAGAAATTTCAATGTAAACAGATTAGTCTTCCTGTTATTTTTTAAATCTAAGGTAAAGATTTATTAACTAGAACATGTGAAACAGTTTGGATTCTAAACTTATGAAATCTCAACCTTAAGTTTTCTTTTATTTTGACTTCAAGACAAACATAAGAATAGTCAAGAAGACTCCAGCTTTACTTGTGTATATGTGTAGAATTTCCCATAATGAAACATTAAAAAATAAAAAAGACTTCAGTTCACATATCATTTTGAAATGATAAAATTTGGATTAATTATTGATTCAATGAAAGTCACAAATAACAAGTAAAAGTGAAAACATTAGCCTCATCTGAATAGGGTACAAATCATCTTTAATTTGTCTTTTACTTCTGACTTTGTAAATAATATGATAAAAAAGAAAAAAAGGAAAAGCAACAGAACATTTTTTTTGATATGTAGAATAGCAAAGACAGAAATATGTAGGGTTTGACAAAAATTTGACTAAATTCTAATATCAGATGGGGTATAAAATGAGTGAAATGCTTATTTAAAATGAGTGGAGTAGATATGGTAAGTGGGAGAAAGAATATCTGTAAACAATCGAATTCAAACCTTTGAAATACAACATGCCATGCAATAACCTCCATTACCAAATACCTGTAAACGTTGG
The DNA here is from genome assembly GCF_000951035.1 of Colobus angolensis palliatus. Classification (NCBI taxonomy): domain Eukaryota; kingdom Metazoa; phylum Chordata; class Mammalia; order Primates; family Cercopithecidae; genus Colobus; species Colobus angolensis. The sequence goes on along the minus strand of NW_012114744.1, from coordinate 695,733 downwards.
AAAGACCATTGCAAACAAAGAATCAAATGAACAAAAGTTCATGGCTGAAGATACTAAAATTTGAAAAAGAAAATCACCAAGAACCAAAAATGAGAAAAAACAGCAAATTAGAACTGATAATGTGGTTGTCTTTGGAAGAAATTTTGCACAAGGTAATCCAGAGGCTCGACTTTTAATGTTCAGAAAAGGACAGCAACAAAACCTTAGGCTTGCAAAAGTTAAAATATGATGATCAAGACCTCTTGCAGTAAATCCCAAAATTTAAAAGTCTACATGCCTAATAAAATAGTGAATTGGGAAAAAAATCAACACAAGGAGACCACAAGAATTCTCTATTTCAAACTGGGCTTGAATGAAACAAAAATATTTCCCTGAGAATGTTATCATAGAACTATATCTCTCATGACTGTGGAGATAGATTTTATATTATCTGCATGGTATCCAAATCCCTAAGCTTAAGCATTTACATAAAAATTGCACGAGGGCCCTGCTGAAGCCTAGTATACCTGGCAGAAGCAACCAAATTACCTTTTGGAGAAACGTAGCTTCGCTTCATGAATACTCCATTGAATATACACTCAAAACCTGAAATTACAAAATGTCTGAGAGTACAACAGTAGACATCACCCACAGTAGAATTAGACTCCAAACAACTTAGTATAACTACTAGGAAAATGCTACAAAAATTAGTTTAACATAAATGAAGTCCTAAAAATAATCAAACCACAAGAAAGGATTAAGACTACCTCCATAGAACACACAGATGTTTTAAATAATCAACTCAAATTTTTAGAAAAAATAAACATAGCGATTTGAAAATTCAATGCATACATTAACAGTGGATTGGACACAAGTGAGGAGAGAAATTATATACAAAAATATTACTGAGCAAATTTCTCAGAATGCAGCACAGAAAAATAAAAAGATAGAAAAATTCAAGGAGAAGTTAAGACACAGGGGTGCAAATTGAAGTGTAGTGTAAACGTAAATGTACTTCTTGAAGGAGAAAATAGCAGAGATATTGACATTATCCTTATTCTGAGGCAATGACAGAAGTTTTTACCCAATTAAAAAGGACTCCTCATACTTGAGAAGTGTAAGTCATGAGGAATATAGATGAAAATAAATATACATCACAGTGAAATTCAAGAATGAAAAATTTAAAGAGTAGATCTGCAGATTAAGACTATTTACCACCTATAGATTCTTGATTCAAGAATTCCTAAAGATGAATTCTGGAAGAAAGGAAGCTGTAACAAAGACTTGGGATTTTATACTGAGTGTCACTGGACAGCATTGTAGCGTTTTAAAGAAGAGAATGAATGATGCAATTTAACTTGTATTTTTTTAAATATTGCTCTGAATTCTATATGCCTAATGAATTATAAGAGCAGGAAGACCAGCTACAAAGCAATTGCAGAAATCCTAGATGGGAAACAAGAGTGGGTGGTAGTAATGGGAGAAGTACTCAGAGATGGAACAAGTCTTTTTTATATTATTATTATCATTATTACTATTATACTTTAAGTTCTAGGTTACATGTGCACAACGTGCAGGTTTGTTACATATGTATACATGTGTCATGTTGGTGTGCTGCTCGTCATTTACATTAGGTATATCTCCTAATGCTATCCCTCCCCCCTCCCCACAATAGCCCCCAGTGTGTGATGTTCCCCTTCCTGTGTCCAAGAGATCTCATTGTTCGATTCCCACCTATGAGTGAGAACACGTGGTGTTTGGTTTTCTGTTCTTGTGATAGTTTGCTGAGAATGATGGTTTCCAGCTGCATCCATGTCCCTACAAAGGACACGAACTCATCCTTTTTTATGGCTGCATAGTATTCCATGGTGTATATGCACCACATTTTCTTAATCCAGTCTGTCACTGATGGACATTTGGGTTGATTCCAAGTCTTTGCTATTGTGAATAGTGTTGCAGTAAACATATGTGTGTACGTGTCTTTATAGCAGCACGATTTATAATCCTTTGCGTATATACTCAGTAATGGGATGGCTGGGTCGAATGGTATTTCTAGTTCTAGATCCTTGAGGAAACACCACACTGTTTTCCACAATGGTTGAACTAGTTTACAATCCCACCAACAGTGTAAAAGTGTTCCTATTTCTCCACATCCTCTCCAGCACCTGTTGTTTCCTGATTAATGATTGCCATTCTGACTGGTGTGAGATGGTATCTCATTGTGGTTTTGATTTGTATTTCTCTGATGACGAGTGATGATGAACATTTTTCATGTGTCTGTTGGCTGTTTGAATGTCTTCTTTTGAGAAATGTCTGTTTATATCCTTTGCTCACTTTTTGATGGAGTTGTTTGTTCTTTTCTTGTAAATTTGTTTGACTTCTTTGTAGGTTCTGGATATTAGCCCTTTGTCAGATGAGTAGATTGCAAAAATGTTCTTCCATTCTGTAGGTTGCCTGTTCACTCTGATGGTAGTTTCTTTTGCTGAGCAGCAGCTCTTTAGTTTAATTAGTTCACATTTGTCAATTTTGGCTTTTGTTGAAATTGCTTTTGGTGT
>NW_012114744.1:673993-685736 GCF_000951035.1 Colobus angolensis palliatus | reverse complement strand
CATCCCTGTCTTGTTGCAATTTTCAAAGGGAATGCTTCCAGTTTTTGCCCGTTCAGTATGATATTGGCTGTGGGTTTCTCATAAATAGCTCTTATTATTTTGAGATACGTTCGAGATGGAACAAGTCTTGCTGAAGGATTGGAAGTCACATCTGAGCGAAGTGTTGAGTCCAGCTCGACTCATAGGTTTCTGGTCTGAGCAAGTGAGTTCATCATGGTGCCTTTTATAAAGACCGAAGATAATGCAGGAGAAGTACAGTTGGAAGAAAGGAAAAATCCAGACTTTTCAGCACTTTATTGAGTGTTTCTGATGCACAGATTTCTTATCACTGAAATACATACTAACTCATTCAACCTTCACTACAACCATGGTGGAAGGAACTGGTATTGCATTCCCTTTAAAGATGAGTAAACTGAGGTCTAGAGAAGTTAACTCCCTTGCTGAATTGAACATCACACAGCTGTTTGACTTCAAAGTTCATACTCTCAAGCATTGCTCTCGCCTGCCTCTTAGGATGTCTCTTTCAAGCTTAGATGTATATTTATGCCATCAACCACAAAGAAAGAATAGGTTTCTGAAAATGTAATGATGAAGTATGATAAGGTTTGGCTGTGTCCCAACCCAAATCTCATCTTGAATTATAATTCCTACAGTTCCCACTTGTCACGGGTGGAACCCAGCAGAAGGTGATTGAATTATGAGAGTGGGTCTTTCCTGTGCTGTTCTCATGATAATGAATGAGTCTCACAAAGTCTGATGATTTTAAAAATGGGAGTTCCCTGCACAAGGCCTCTCTTTTAGCTGCTGCCATCCATGCAAGAGGTGACTTGCTCGTCCTTGCCTTTCACCTTCTGCCATGATTGTGAGGCCTCCCCAGCCACATGGAACTGTAAGTCCAATAAACCTTTCTTTTGTAAATTGCCCAGTCTCCTCAGGTATGTCTTTATCAGCAATGTGAAAACAAACTAACGCAAAGTAGAAAAAAAAAAAAAAATGGAGCAGTGGCTCTCAGCTTTTTGTATGTTCTTGTACCTTCTCAAAATGTGAAATTTTTGGCATCAAACTTGAAGAGACTGAAATCAAAGCGATATAACCATCCTATGGCACAGTGGTGTCTCATACTACTAATGAAAGCATCCAAAAGCACAGAATGTTCCCTTGATTGTCCTTCAGCACTGTGCACAAGAGCACAACCTTGTATTGCCCTGGATATTCCTAAGTCTCTGTGAATGAGTCAGCAAGGAAGGGGACACAGATGTCAGGTTGACTTCCCATCAAGTTGATCAGAATATAAGCTCCATGAGGGCAGAGATTTTTCTGTTTTGTGTCCAATATATTCCCAACACCTACAACATCATCTCAAACATAACAAGGACTTAACAAATATTAATGGTATGAATATTTGAAAGTTGTACCCTGCTCCAACCCCAAATGCCTGATGGCTCTCAAAAGTCTCCAAAATATTCTATTTAAAACAAGCACACAAAAAAAGTCAACAATAGCAAATGCAAATTATGTACATTGATCAAAATGTACAGAACCTGTGAAGGTTGGGGCATTCTTGAGTAGCGACAGGATAGATGAACATCGTCAAGCTGGGACATTGCCTTTACCATACACAAAAACCCGTAAGCTGTAGGTTTTGAGGCAATGTAGGTTTTGAGGTCTATGCTTAAGAAGGCTTCAGAGAATGTAGAGTCCTTGATTTAGAGACAGTGTTTGATTTAAAATAAAAGACATAAGTGGATGGCAAGAGGAGGAATGAGAGATAGGAGAGTTTGGTTTTAATGATATGTTCAGAAAGGTCAATAGAAATAGTCACTGGAAGGAGGTCAGTAGTAAAAGGAAAAAAATAATAAGGAATTAAACAGTTGTAGGAGGGGTTTTATCAGTACATGATATGATCGCTAGCCAGGGGGGTTGCACTTGAAAAGGTAGCCAAAGATGACAGATTTAAGGAACATAGTTGTGATGATTTTTCCTTGAAGCTGGTAGTTTGAAGAAACTGAATTGTTTATGGTTCCTGATGATGCTAGCCCCAGGTTTATTGCTCTGCACTCAGTAGGGAATGTCCCTGAGAAGTTCTCCTGGCATCTGTTGAAGACAATTCTACCAATCCATGATATTTGTCATGTGTCTTGGAGGATATAATACCAGTCCCTCATATTCTGACCTTTCACCTTGGGAGAAGATTATTTGGATTCCAGAATTCTCTACTCTAAATCTAACCATGTGACCAGAATTTGCTAGGAGGCATAAGGCTCTCAGGGCTGTAACTCAAGTTGTTTTTTTAGATCCAGGAGAAAACGCACATTGGACAGAGTTCTACACAGATGGTTAGAGATGAGATTTGCAGGAGCCCATATGCCTCCTACCTGGCGGAGTTATAGCAGCATGTGGTGATGACAAGTTTTAAGTCTCTTAAATGGGAGGCCCTGAAGGGGTTTTGAAAGAATTTTCCTCCAGTGGCTGAGGGTAGGATTGAGTGAAACCCAAGTTACTTCCATTTAGGAGGATTCATATTGGTTCAAGATGGCTAGAAAAATGAAGCTATGTTCTTCAACTCCCCTTACCAAGTATAAGTCTTAAAGAGTAAAAATTGCAGAGTACTATATTACATATCATCATCCCAACCATTGTAAGAAAACTGCATTTCTTATTTTCTAATGCTGAACAAATTTGGCCTTCTCCATAGTCATTTCTTAATCTTCAGTGATATCAACACTGTTCTGTATAAGACAAAAATCAGCAAGTGATATCTCCCCGTAGATGGTGAATAGATTCCCACTTTCTTAGGACTAAGAATGTAGGTAATTCTGCACGGGGACGGGTGGGTATATGTGGGGACAGTGTGTAAGCATGGGTATATTTATATGATGTTCTCAGTTCATGGTTTTATTTCTTTAAGTTTTAAGAAAATAGAAAACAACATTAAACAGTTACTGTTTAAATGGCAATGGCATTTTAACTAACATTTTTTTCTGTTCACAGATGTTGAGACACTATAAGGGAAGAATCACATTCAACCTTTCTAAAGAAACGAATCAAGCTTTTCTATCACTTTTTACATTGGCTCCACGCGGGTGGTCTTTTATTTCACAGGGCATATTAATCTCCTGTTATATGTAACAACCACTACTGTGTGTCATCTCAGTACAGTACAATAAAGTGACTCCAGAGTTTCCCTCTAAACTTAGTGATCAGGCTTCTCTTACTGTGACAAATGTTTATGGATTCTTCTAATTACACGTCTGGTTTAAAGCTAAGATACCAAGAGAATACAGTTCTCTTTTGTAAAGTTCCCAAGGTTTTTCTATAATAATCAATTACCATAATGAGTTTTTTTAAAGCTTCCATTCATCATTTTCTTAAAATATATAAACTACCCCGGATAAAGATAAATAGCCATAGCCTGCATACCCTGAGGCACTCTATGAAAGGCCTCCTTTAAATCAAAATCAACTGGCAAACATGTTGGGTTTTATTTCAAAGTCAATCCTGCTTAAGTTAAAAAAAAAAATTTGTACAACAACAAAAAAAGGAGTAAAAGAAAACCCTTGACAAGTCAGCTTCATAAGAGGACAGAAGACAATACATCATTATCACAATTATCTCTGTAGTTCACATATATTTGTTAAACGGGTCTCACCAGCTAGCTCTTGTACCATTAAAGCTAGGAACTAAATCTCTATGTGGGCCTTTCCTTACCTCTTAACTTATTAGTTCCTTCTATTCCTAGTAAAAGAGCACCCAAATTGGGAGTTACTTGGCTCGTCTCTGTCTAAACCAGGACTTTTCAACCGTGACACTATTGCAGTTTTGGGATGTGCAATTCTTTGTTGTATGAAGCTACTTTGTTCATTGTAGGATGTGTAGCAGCATCTCTTGCCTCTCTCCACCAAACGCCAATTGCAGATACCTCCCTCCCCCAAATTATGACAACCAAAGATGTCTAGACATTGACAAGTGTCCCAGGGTGGGTGGGGCAAATGTCCCCTCCTGTTTGAGAACAACTGCTCTGAACGTTCCACAAATATTAAATGTGAGAGGAGGCCGGGCGCGGTGGCTCACGCCTGTAGTCCCAGCACTTTGGGAGGCCGAGACGGGCGGATCACGAGGTCAGGAGATCGAGACCATCCTGGCTAACACGGTGAAACCCCGTCTCTACTAAAAAATACAAAAAACTAGCCGGGCGAGGTGGCGGGCGCCTGTAGTCCCAGCTACTCGGGAGGCTGAGGCAGGAGAATGGCTTAAACCCGGGAAGCAGAGCTTGCAGTGAGCTGAGATCCGGCCACTGCACTCCAGCCTGGGCGACAAAGCGAGATTCCATCTCACAAAAAAAAAAAAGTCAGAGGATTCAGTAAGACACTCTGATAGCATAAAAATGGCATAAAATTGAGAAAACTAAGGTAAGGATCATAGAAAGGATGAAATAGGAGAAATTTGGGTTATGATGGAAAAGAGAACAATAATGGCATGGAAAGATTTCCTATGTTATTTAATCAAGATTGTTAGGTGTTTTTTTGTTTTCTTTTGTTTTGTTTTGTTTTTCCTCATTGCTATTCCTTAAATGTGGACTTTCTACAAAATATATCTTCAAGCTCTTGCTCTTTTTTCCTCTACTCTTTCCCTCTTGCATCTTATATACTCATATCTTTGTCATCTACACTAGAAGGCTGTGTCAGCCTTCACTGCTCTTCCTAATTTAAGACCCTAATCTAAAACAACTGTCATATACTTGCACCCAATATCCTCTATAACACCATGCTTTGTGCTCAGGCTACTACTCTTCCAGGCTTTGAGGCTCCCAAATGTATGCCAATAAACATATAAATAGAAGGATTTTAAACAAAAATTTTAAAGAAAATTTGCATGACTTACACTTGCCCTCATGGTTTTCTTGTTTGTTTTGTTTTATTTTGTTTTTCATTCTCTTATATCCCATACCCTAACTGATTAGGCAGAATAGGTAGTGCAAAAAGATTTGAAATTTCTAAAAATATTTGAGTTGTCTTAGCTTTGCTTTATTTAAGCTGCATTACATCAGATAAATCATATTCCTGTTTGAAATTTTAACATTCAAAATGAGGCTTTCTCCAAATATCTTTTTTGATATGCAGATCAAATAAGATACCACATTCAGGGATGGAAAAATCACCCAATAAAATGTCTGACATTTCATATTACATATTTTATAATTTAATAGTGTTTATTTGCCTGCAAAACTTTCTGTTTTCGAATGAAATGTGGGACATAATGTTAAATCATAATACGTAAGAGCACACTCCCTTAAAATATTTTATATGATTATTACCATAAACAACAGTTTTCCCTGTATTATTGACCTCTGACTTCCTGATTCTGAAAGCTTCTCATTCATAGTTCTCCCACATAATTCTAAAGGAGTATTTTAGATAACCTTAGCCAGAATCCTGAGTTCCAAACCATAACCTCCGAGTTATTACTAAAGATGTACTGTCCCAATTAGCCTTTAAACCAGAGCCATTATCTGCATATCTGAAGGAAAATAAGAATGTCATCTCAAAAGGCAAAGATAAGTTACTAGAACTACAGTTAGCCCCTCTAACTAGTATCTTTTGCATATCATAGGCCGTAGAAGACATAATGTTTAGATAAATGATACTTGATTTGGTACTTATTTATAGAGGAATATGACGGGGTTGCCTCAAAATAAAATATATCCTATGACAGTGACTTATACAGAACACTGAGTTTATGGAAAATGCAGTGGTCCAGGGAAATAACTTCTTTATTTATGTCAAGGATTTAAAAAATGCTACATTTAATTTTAATATCATGATGAGCAGTATTCCCCCTGCTTGACAGGCCTCATTACACTGTAGCATGTACAGTATTTGCCTTATTTAACAATTTTTATCAATCATTTAAGAATAGGAAATGCACTCAAAAAAAAAAAAAAGACAGACAAAAAAAGTGATAGACGTGCAGTATAGAGCCTGATAGCTCTACAAAAATTTGCCTGGAGTTGTAGAGAGTAATGAAAACTAAAAACAGAAAGTTTCTTTGGTAAACTTCTAGGCTCATGATTTTATTCATTTAGAAGCCAAAGACTATCCTTATTAGTTGTATAAGTAACTGCAATTCCTATTTACCATGAAATATCCCTCTGCTTTTCTTCATAGTAATGGCTTATTTTTATATACCTAATTGGATTCATAAATTTGTGTGTATGTCATCTTCTGGTCACTCTTAGACTCTTCCTTGTAGCTGTTAACAATAGTTATCCTTCCCATCTTTTCTGATGTGAAGCATCCTCAATCAGGGAGTCCTCTCTAAAGTTCTCTTAAAATGTGAACATGCAAAGCCTGTAACAAACACAACACTGATGTAGAAGGTTTCTGGACTAATTAACAAAAGGAAGAAAAATTATGAATCAAAACTTTTCATTTAAAATCATTTATTCTTCAAAGTCTTATTTTTATTTCAGTCATATTTTAATTATTCCTCTTCTCTTGCAGGTATTCATGTTTCCATTTTATTAATATTTACTTCACTCTTGTCTTTATCATACCATTCATAGAATCGTATGCTTTAAATTCCTGTTCTATGCCGTTTTAATTATACTTTTATATTACATGCTGTTTCAAAATTGTTTTTAAAACACTGACCTCGTATTAGTTGATATTAGGTACATATAAACTCTGGCCTGCTTCTGATACTGATTGAATATTTTAAGTACTCTAGGTGTTAGCACCTCTGCTGTAAAATAATATTTTTGGGTAAATATTAAAATAAGAATTGATTATTAAAATAAGAATATATTTTGCAAAATAGCTGGTCATTAAATCTCATTTAAATAGAAAATTTTTGACTTTATGACTAATAGAATATTCAAACAATATCTATTTCTCTTTTCAATCCATTTATTATGCCTTCTTCACCCTTACTAAATATAAACTACTTAAAAGAACAAGGATTTTGTTTTACTTACAGTTAAACTCATAGCATTAGAATGGCACTGTGGCATAAGCTCAAAAAGAATAGGTAGAATTGTATTAAATTGACAAATATAATTCACATTCCTAAAATATCTTAGCAATTCTCATCAATTGAATGCACTTTTTTGTTCTCATTAAAATACATTAAAAATTACTTCACTCATATTAGAAATCTGGTAAAAAAGAATCTCACCATAAGTCAACAGTCTCAGAGATTTTTATAGGAATAGCTTTTATTTTTAAAAGAATAATGCTTCAATTCATCTACCTTATTCTGCCACAAAGAAGATCTATTGGAAAATAAAAGGATTTGTGTGGGTAACTCATAAAAAGCCATATTAGAGCCCTCTGGGATAATTTTTCAAAATGGTGTACAGTATTTTAACGGCGTGATTCTCATTGACTTTAATGGGAGTCATGCAGCTAACACCACATTTGCTCTTTCAAAACGTATCTCTAAGTGTTCTGTCACTAATCCTTATAAGTAATAAAATGGTACACTCTATTTCTAGACATACAAACATAATCATGTTTATATCAGTGTAATTATGAACTTTTTGTGCCATCATAGCTGGGTTTTCATTATGCTATCACTCGCTTTTTGTTTGCATAAAGACCCAATTTTTAATGGATGTTATTATGACGTGTGTGTGTGTGTGTGTGCGCTTTACGATTGTGACCAGACAGTGTTGACCTGATAGGAAAAAAATTCTGAATGTGTATTTGTATTAGAAATCACTCATTAAGACACTTATTTATGTCCTTTTAGATACAGCTCTCCAATATAGATTTATCGTTTGGCAAAAAATATGGCAGAATGATGTCTTTTTGTTGCAAAACAAATATAGTTTCAGCACCTTGCTGGTCTACTGTAAATATATGATTTTTAATAAAACAAGATTAAATATTTAAACATTTCTTCACCAAAATATATTAGTTATTACCTGCAACCCAGCCATAGTCCTAAATTTCTCTAAATATAAGGTGTCTACTGTGCCAGATTGTATGATGACTTCACAATATGGGCAAATGTTCACCAGAAACCACAAGGTGGTTTCTAATAAAGTCAGCTATTACATACTACAAAAAGTTATTACATAGTAATTCATTTCAACAGTTCAAAAATGTAAAATAATTGAAAAAGTGAATGGGCTACATACATTGAGCTCTCTGAATATTTTGCAGCACTCACAAGGTGTTTTATTATCACAGGGTCTTAGCACTAGAAAGGGTATCAATGACCTCATAGTCCAACTTTTCCTTATTCCACCCCATTTTCAGATGAGCAAACCCATAGATATTGATTAAAATATGTTGCTCATAATTTTTAAAATTCTATTAATATGTGGTTCTAAAATCATTTTACTTTTAACATCTTTTTTGAATGTTTTCTTGAAACAATTTGTAAAGAGAGTTTGTCAGTTTGTGGACAAGTGAAGGCTTCACACCCTCTCCTCATCTACATACAATTGAATATAAAATGATTAAATAGTAATACCCCTAAGGTTTTACATGTATACAAGATATTTGTTTGGTTTTGAGCAAGTGTTACAGAAGCCAATGTTTCTGCTTAATTAAGAAACCATTTATAGCATAGACTCAAGACAATATTTAAGATACCTATATCATAGTCACAGCTCAAGCAGAGACACAAGAAACTGCCTTTGAAATCAGCTCTGAACATGATGATAAGACAGATGCTTTTTCACTACTAGCAACCAATGAGTCATGTTATTTTCATGGTTCTTAAGTAATCCACTCAGAGACTGGACCATTAAGATCTGGAACTTCCATGTCCAAATGGCAATAAAACAAAATAAAGCACACCAACCACCCTCAGTGGTGACTTAAGGGAAAAAAAAGACATGGTGTATGTAGGATGGCAGGGCAGTGACTTATTGGGTTAGAGGCTAACAATGTGGATTTAAACAGACTAAGAGGCCACACAGGATAGAGATAAAAAGAAAAATATATCAAGGAGGGATTTATATGTGACTGTAAGAGACAATCACTCAAGGTAACCCAGGAGTCCAAATGCAAGTTGAGAGAAAGAGTGAAGTGGAATCCTGAACATACCCTTGAATCATTATTCTCAGGATCCAACTGGCATGCACACGTGTGCGCGCACACACACACACACACACACACACACACATACACACACACACACTCAGAGAGAGTGAAAGAGAAAGAGAGAGGCTCTATGTGGGGTTGAATAGGTCACTTGAACCTGAAATAAGGTCGCCTTTGTATGTTCTTTCACATATTGTGTGAGTGCTTGACTGGCTAATGACTGCACCAGTTTATTTTGGACTATACTACCACATCCCCCCATGGTGAACAATGTTATAGATTACAAAGAAGAGGACCGGTGAAATACAGCTGATGCAGCAGGAGGGAGAAATCTAGGTTGGACTCATTTTAAACAAATTATCTTAATTATATCTCTTAAGAGTGTTGTTCATTCTAATATTGGAAACTCATAATAGAATCTCAATATGAACAATTTAATTTGTTTCATATGCTTACAGTAATTGTAAAATGGATGGTGTATAGTTATTTCTTGGTACAGTAGGTAAATCATTTGTAACTAATATTTTCTTATCTTCATGAAGTTTATGGAGTCCTATATTATGTACTATAAATATACATTATTTATAATATATTGCATAGATTGTATACTACTGTCTTATATTCTTCTAGAAATGCCCTCAACTGACAAATAATGTGATCAGGAAAGCAGCAATTATGTGTAATGAAAACTTATCAATGATTATCTTTTGCTGAAAGTGCACTTATACAGACAGACTAAATTACCATTAAGGTTGATCAACTTAGATAAATTATCTGCATAGGCAATTAGACACAGCATTAAGGATTAACCTATAAAGTTTTATTGAGTGACAAAATCACTACCAGGTAGAGTCAAATATTAGAAGCCTTCTAAGATTTCTAAGAAGTCTTCACTCTCCTTCTGATCTATTTATCAGGTTGTACCATGGAGAGGTACATAATGGTTTATGCCGTGGGTTAAACCCATGCTACATGTAGTATAGCATATGTTCATTAATTAAAATTTTGCCTCCACTACTCATTAGTTGTGTGATTGGGCAAGTTACTTTACCTCTCTAAACCTAGTGAAATAAGGTTAATAACAGCTGTTATCTCATCTATGCAGATAGCGTACCCAAGTGGACAGCACATAGTAGATGCTCAGTAAATTTCATTTTTATTACTGTATTACTTTCTTTGACTACAGACTAAACATATGTTCATAGACTGTGACCTGTGTTTCCTCTATTCCTCTTCATTTGAACTCCTAGAGTCTCCACCTTGAAATTTGTTTTGGTGACCTAATTTAGTTATTACATTCCTGACCTTTTTAAATGTATTTTTTATTATTGTACTTTAAGTTCTAGGGTACATGTGCACAACGTGCAGGTTTGTTACGTATGTATACATGTGCCATGTTGGTGTGCTGAATCCATTAACTCATCGTTTACATTAGGTATATCTCCTAATGCTATCCCTCCCCCCTCCCCCTCACCTCATGACAGACCCCAGTGTGTGATGTTCCCCTTTCTGTGTCCAAGTGTTCTCATTCTTCAATTCCAACCTGTGAATGAGAACATGCGGTGTTTGGTTTTTTGTCCTTGTGATAGTTTGCTGAGAATGATGGTTTCCAGCTTCATCCATGTCCCTACAAAGGACATGAATTCAACCTTTTTTATGGCTGCATAGTATTCCATGATGGATATGTTCCACATTTTCTTAATCCAGTCTATCATTGATGGACATTTGGGTTGGTTCCAAGTCTTTGCCATTGTGAACAGTGCCACAATAAACATATGTGTGCATGTGTCTTTAGAGCAGCATGATTTATAATCCTTTGGGTATACACCCAGTAATGGGATGGCTGGGACAAATGTCTAGTTCTAGATCCTTGAGGAATTGCCACACTGTCTTCCACAATGGTTGAACTGGTTTACAGTCCCACCAACAGTGTAAAAGTGTGCCTATTTCTCCACATCCTCTCCAGCACCTGTTGTTCCCTGACTTTTTAATGATCACCATTCTAACTGGTGTGAGATGGTATCTCATTGTGGTTTTGATTTGCATTTCTCTGATGGCCAGTGATGATGAGCATTTTATCATGTGTCTGTTGGCTGCAGAAATGTCTTCTTTTGAGAAGTGTCTGTTCCTATCCTTCACCCACTTGTTGATGGCGTTGTTTTTTTCTTGTAAATTTGTTTGAGTTATTTGTAGATTCTGGATATTAGCCCTTTGTCAGATGAGTAGACTGCAAAAACTATCTCCCATTCTGTAGGCTGCCTGTTCACTCTGATGGTAGTTTCTTTTGCTGTGCAGAAGCTCTTTAGTTTAATTAGATCCCATTTGTCAAATTTGGCTTTTGTTGCCATTGCTTTTGGTGTTTCAGACATGAATTCTTTGCCCATGCCTGTGCCCTGAATGGTATTCCCTAGATTTTCTCCTAGGGTTTTTATGGTTTTTGGTCTAACATTTAAGTCTTTAATCCATCTTGAATTAATTTTTGCATAAGATATAAGAAAGGGATCCAGTTTCAGCTTTCCACATATGGCTATCCAGTTTTCCCAGCACCATTTATTAAACAGGGAATCCTTTCCCCATTTCTTGTTTTGGTCAGGCTTGTCAAAGATCAGACAGTTGTAGATGTGTGGTATTATTTCTGAGGGCTCTGTTCTGTTCCATTGGTCTATATCTCTGTTTTGGTACCAGTACCA
>NW_012114744.1:656282-673498 GCF_000951035.1 Colobus angolensis palliatus | reverse complement strand
ATTCCTAGATATTTTATTCTCTTTGAAGCAATTGTGAATGGGAGTTCACTCATGATTTGGCTCTCTGTTTGTCTGTTATTGATGTATAGGAATGTTTGTGATTTTTGCACATTGATTTTGTATCCTGAGACTTTGCTGAAGTTGCTTATCAGCTTAAGGAGATTTGGGGCTGAGTCGATGGGGTTTTCTAAATCATGTCATCTGCAAACAGGGACAATGTGACTTCCTCTTTTTAAATTTTATATTATAAGAACATGATCTATACTTTGTCAAACCCAGCCGGACAAGCCAACATTGACTTCTGATATTTGATTATTTACCTCGGTATTCTTGACTGATATAGTTTGTATGTTTGGCCCCTCCAAATCTCATGATGAAATGTCATCCCCAAAGTTGGAGGCAAGGTCTGGTGGGAGATGACTGAGTTATCGGAGCAGATCCCTCATGAATGGCTTGGTGCTGTCCTCATGATAGTGAGTGAGTTCTTGTGATATCTGGTTGTTTGGAAGTGTGTGACACCTCCCCACCTCTTTCTCTTGTTTCTGCTCTTACCATGTAACTTGCCTACTCCTGCTCTGTAAGCTTCCTGCGGCCTTCACCAGAGGCCAGATGTTGGTGCCTTGCTTGTATAGCCTGCAGTATTTCACTACAGCAATGCAAATGGCCCAATACACTGGATCTTATAGTACACTTTTACTTCAATTAATTCTGCTATACTCAAGAAGTAGAAGTCTAAAGCCTTTTGGTTTACCCAATTGGCTGGGGACATAACTGTTTCATTAATTTTTTCATAATTCATATGACAATAACAGTGTTTACTGTATTCTGTCACAGGCCTGGCAGGGAAGTTCTAGATAAAGGGTGATGCCATCAGCTATGATTAACCCACCCTGAAGAACAATCATCCAATGACTGATGGAGGTCATCGATTGTCACTAAATTCCTTAGTCACAGATTATACTTCCAATCCAGTCTGCCATCTACCAATATCTATACTTGGAAACAGCAGATTTAAAAAAGAATGCAATGATAAAAGACAAAAAAAAAGTGAATGTAATGAATCAGTGAAAATCAATCACTGCTATTGGGAACGATTTCTCAAAGTGATTGCCTTTGAGATCTTATAGTACAACAACAGCTTCCATTTATGTCTCAGATCATCCTTTTAGTTATGGCCCTAGTCACTGCTTGTATAACCTGGGTATAGAGATATCAGTTTGAAAGAATTCTGTACCAGGTGTATTTGGAAAAGCAAGTGTACACATAGGTATTATAATACTTCATTTTATAAACCTTACAGGTTTCTTTTTAGTTTTGCCATCATGTGCTATCACTGTTTATTTTTAAATTGTTATTGTATATATGTATCATACGCAACACATTGTTTTGAAATACATATACGAGTTGGAGTGACTCAATTGAGCTAATTAGAAGATGAATTACTTCACATACTTATTTTTTTCTGCTGAGAACAAATCTAATCTTTTAGCAATTTTTAAGAATACATTTTTAACTATGTTGCCATGCTGTACAATAAACTTCTTGAATTTCTTCCTATCTAACTGAATATTTGTATTTACTGTTTGACCATCTCCTCAACCTCCCCTTCTCCATCGGCCCCTGCTCTGCTTTTAAAAGTTTAATTTTGTTAGATTTCACACATAAGTGAGATCATGTAATTTGTCTTACTTTGACTGGCTTATTTCACTTGCCATAATGTTCTCTAGGTTCATCTATGTTGTCACAGATGACATAATTTCCTCCTTTTTAAAGGCTGACTAGTGTTCTCTGTGTCTATATGCCACAATTGATTTAGCCATTCATCCACTGATGAATACTTAGGTTGATTCTATACCTTGGCTATTGTGAATAATGCTGCAATAAATATGGGAGGGCAGATATCTTACTGGCATACTGATTTCATATCCTTTGTATATATCCCCAGTAGTGAGATTGCTAGATCATATGGTAGTTCTATTTTTATTTATTTAATTTTTATTTTGACTCCCCCAAAACTTAATACATTGTTTATTTTTTGAGGAAATTCCATACTGTCTTCCATAATGACATATTAATTGGCATTACTGTCAACAATGTGCAAGGGTTCCCTTTTCTCCACATCCTCTCTAACAACTATTTTTCATCTTTTTGATAATAGTCATTCTAACAGATGTGAGGTAATATCTCACTGTGTTTTAAGTTGCATTTCTCTGACGATTCACAATATTAGACATTTTTTTACATACCTGTTGGCCATTTGTATGTCTTCTTGAGAATATCTATTCATATTCTTTGCCTATTTTTTAATTAGAACCTCACCAACTTTTTACTCAAAAGCTCACTGGATATGGAGGTATGCTCTTGAAAGACAACGTCCAGTGTGCTTGCTTCCCAGGACTTCAAAGTCACTATTGCCAGAATTTGTACTCAGGTTGGGTTCTCCAACCTGAGTTCTTAAACTTGCTTGAGACAAATTTGGAGTGCAAGATATTTATTAGAGATTTCATTCACGTGAAAGAGATGAGAAGGAAGTAGAACTGGGCAAAGGGAGAAACTGAACTATGATGGCGGCTTGACAAAACCTCGGTCAACCCCTGGAATAAATGGCCCACCAACCTGGGAAGGCCAAACCTTTATATTTCTGCATCCATCAGTCACTGCATATGAGCTATCTAGAAAGGGTAAACTTTGACCCTGACCATTAGATTCTGCCTGAAGGCAGAATCCCTAGCAGCTGGGTAACAAACCCTTCCTTGAAGATTCAAGCAGCAAATCACCTTGTGCGATGACTGACTGTCAACTTAATTGGATTGAAGGATGCAAAGTATTGTTCCCGGGTGTGTCTGTGAGGGTGTTGCCAAAGGAAATTAACATTTGGGTCAGTGGACTGGGAGGGGAATACTCACCGTCAGTCTTGGTGAGCACCATCTAATCAGCTGCCAGCAGAAAAGCAGGAATGGAACCAGCATACTTGCTAAGTCTTCTGGCCTCCATCGTTTTCCTGTGCTGGATGCTACCTGCCCTCAAACATCACATTCCAATTCCTTCAGCTTTTGGACTCTGGAACAGACACCAGTGGTTTGCCAGGAGCTCTCAGGCCTTTGTCCACAGACTGAAGGCTGCGCTGTCGGCTTCCCTACTTTTGAGATTTTGGGACTCAGACTGGCTTCCTTGCTCCTCAGATTACAGTTGGCCTAATTTGGGACTTCACCTTGTGATCCTGTGAGTCAATACTCCTTAATAAACCCCTTTCATATGTACATCTATCCTATTAGTTCTGTCCTTCTAGAGAACCCTGACTAATACCCCTTGTCCACCACAATGTATTTTCTATGTATCCACTTTCAGACAACTGATCAATTGTATTTTGATATTTTATACCTAGAACAAGGTATTGCGTATAATGTGCTATATTCAGTCACTTCCCTCTTCTCATCCCCACTTTACAGTACTATCACTTTATCCCCTCCCACAACACACACATATTTCCAGGAGAATGAGAGGTGCAGGATCTGTGCTATGTGATATTACCTATATTATCTTGCACAATTTCTTTATGCAAATGAGAAAAAAATTATACTCAAGGTCATGTAGCTAGTACAAGGATAGAGCCTGATGCCAATTGATTCAAAGTCTGTTTGTAAATTCTATACCTTAGCCCCTGAACTATATTGCCTCCATATGAAGTCATTCAAATGCCACATTCATAAAAATTAGTATTTTAATCAGGAATGTTTACATATCGACACCATAATTTTGAAACCAATATCTCAGAAGACATGCTATATTTCCTAATGTGACTTTTCACCTCCTTAATCAGCAGACATTTTTACAGTACCTAGCCACATTTGTCAAAAATGGACGACAGTTATTAGGCTTATATTGCTGGTCTTAGAAAAAGAAATAATGCAATGCAAGCAGAATTTTACTAGTAAAAGTTGATATAAATTTCCTAATACTTTAGGTAAATTTGCTAGTCTGAAGCACTGTGCTGACTTTACTAAAAGTTTGTAATCTTTGTATGATTTTCTTGACTGCATATTCCTGAGGGGTAGTCATCAAACTACATTATTTTAATGAATGGAAATTCTCCCACATAGACATTATGTAAACCCTTTCTTTCAGTCAGATATTCCTTTTACAGATATTTATCTTCAGTTTCTCTTTTAGCTGGCATTATTTCAAACTGAAAATGTAAACACATGTTCTAAAATACCTGTTGTTCTGAATTTTCCAGTATAAATTTCTATGAAAGGATCACAGATATGTTCATAAGAAGTGTATCTATGCCCCAGTTGAAATTCTAGCTCAATATATAGAGCGGCTGTTCTAATTTTTTACATTCTGATGGCAAACCACTAAGCCTGATCCATTTAAAGATCACAGTAGAAAAAGCAAGCAAGTTTAGTCCTTTTATCCCATATATTAAAATGATTTACAGAAGAGTAGGCAAAGAGAAATTTTTATAGTAATTAATGTCTATTTTGCAAAGTAATGATCATAACTTGCTCAATTTTGACACAATTTTTGGCAAATATAATTTTCAAGTCCTAAGCTTAAATACTGTTCCTTTGCATAATGCCTCATAGTATGGAATTGACTCCGTTTAGCAACTGCAAATCAGAAGATCCTGAGACACTGGTTACTCATTTTCTAATTCAAAAATGGAGTGACATGCAAATAAGTAAAGAAGGCTTTGCCATTTTCTTGGTGTTAAGAACTTCCACATCAATACAGTCAGGAATTCATCAGCTGCCTGCTATCTACTGTTTTTTTCAATGTTTCATATTATTGTCATTAAGCCACTTATTAGCCATGTTCTTTTCAGTATAAATTTAATACCTTAATCCATTTTTTCATGAATTCCCACAGGTGATTATTTCACAGAACATTGTTGAGTGGCATATTCCCTTTTGGCCTTTCTCGGTACTCACGGGAATTTCTGGACTACAGGACAAATGCTCCTGCTATAAAATTATATTAAAATGTTTAATTAATGGGAAACATATTAAACCTATTATTTTCCTTTGTGATGTATCTCTGATTTGAAATTTCCTTCCTTTCACACTACATAGAACTCAACTGAATGACTAGTTGTGCTCCTTTCTGTGGATCACAATGAACCCTCATTCATTCGGGTCTGGTTTTTACCTTTATTTACAAGAGGGTCTGAATCTTGGAGGGTCACACAAAGAGCTGCCCAACACACAAAAATAGAACTCTCTGCCACCATGACCAATCCTCTTCATGTTTGAATTGTAATGAACTCTAGCTATTTGTTTCTGAGACTCTATCAACCAACCCTTGTCAGAACAGGCCATATCAGTTAAATGAATTATTAAAACTATAGATGCCTAGGCACCACCGTACCACCAACCACACTGAATGAGAATCTCTAAAGGTGGAGTCTGGGAATTGGCTTTGTTACCAAGTCCTGTAATAACCCTTGGACGTATTACAATTAGAGAATAATTGAGTCATAATAGGATGTTTAACCTATTTTCAGTCTATTATTCAATATTAAAGAGCCCTAAGACATATGGTCACAATGGCTTTTTCAGTAGCTATTTTGAAGCAAGCCTCTGTTCCAAACATTTAATGGGGAAAGATAAAGTATGAAAAGAAAAAAACAAACAACAACAACAATAAAAACAGCAACACAAAGCCTGACTCAAAAGTGAACCGATATCTCCTTAGACCAGAAAACAAACAAACAACAACAACACCAACAACAAAATCCCATAAATTCAAATTGTAAAGTATGGTTGAAAGTAAATAACTTTTTGGTTCCTGAGTCAGAAGCTGGCAATAAGAGTAGGATATCAGTTTCTGTGTCCAAGTCTTGCTTTTTGAAGCAGGGGATACTGAGGGATCTGAGCTCATGAAGGAAGCTAGAATTCAGGCTATCCAAAATACGACTTTTTGCAAACTACAGGCTTAGGGAGGCAGGAGGACAAAGAACCATCTTGTGACTAAGAACTAAGTCAAGATAAGAAAAAAGGAAACCAAATCAAAATCTAAATCAAACCAAACCAAACTAACAAAAATATTGCTACTCAAAATGACCCCACAAAGTCAAATTCTAAAACTCATGATGAAACCTCATGCAAAGGAAGACAGCCAACACAGTCTGCAATTAACAAAATCAACAAATAAAACACGAATTTACTTCAACAAAAATAAGGTAAAGGGCCCATATGACTGAAAAATGGAAATAAGTGCAATATGATTAGGATGCTAATTTCATAGGCTTAAAAAGCTGAAAGCTCTCACTCTTGCTCTCACTCTCTCCCTCTCCCTCTCTCTCCTCTCCACTTTTGGAGCTGTGTTCTCCAAAGTTTGCCTGAGGATTCGAGGATTCTTATCTATCTCTGTATCATGGTCCTTTATAACAATTCTATTACATTTTCTCCTCAGAATTTAAAAATGTTAACAAATATTTTTACCATGATATTTAAAAGGGAGGCATTACTTCATTTTCTTAAATAGGACAACTGAGATGAAACTAATACTTAAAACTACAACTTTATACTGAAAGAAAAAAAAAGAAAGGTCTCTCTACCTACTTGTTGACTTAGTCATTAGAATCATTTTTTTTTTTCTCTTTACTAAGGCTAAGCCTACATTTTCAATTATATGGTGGTATATACGGTCCTACAGTGTTTGGTTCCTCAATTGTCTGCAGATGTGGAATACTACTTTAAAACAAGGGCACTTTGTAGTAGAATAATTTATAATCCTTTGGGTATATACCCAGTAGTGGGATGGCTGGGTCATACGGTACATCTAGTTCTAGATCCTTGAGGATTCGCCATACTGTTTTCCATAATGGTTGAACTAGTTTACAATCCCACCAACAGTGTAAAAGTGTTCCTATTTCTCCACATCCTCTCCAACACTTGTTGTTTCCTGATTTTTTAATGATGGCCATGCTAACTGGTGTGAGATGGTATCTCATTGTGGTTTTGATTTGCATTTCTCTGATGGCGAGTGATGATGAGCATTTTTTCATGTGTCTGTTGGCTGTATGAATGTCTTCTTTTGAGAAATGTCTGTTCATATCCTTTGCCCACTTTTTGATGGGGTTGTTTGTTTTTTTCTTGTATATTTGTTTGAGTTCTTTGTAGATTCTGGATATTAGCCCTTTGTCAGACGAGTAGATTGCAAAAATTTTCTCCCATTCTGTAGGTTGCCTGTTCACTCTGATGGTAGTTTCTTTTGCTGTGCAGAAGCTCTTTAGTTTAATGAGATCCCATTTGTCAATTTTGGCTGCACATATACACCATGGAATACTATGCAGCCATAAAAAAGGATGAGTTTGCGTCCTTTGTAGGGACATGGATGCAGCTGGAAACCATCATTCTTAGCAAACTATCACAAGAAGAGAAAACCAAACACCGCATGTTCTCACTCATAGGTGGGAACTGAACAATGAGATCACTTGGACTCGGGAAGGGGAACATCACACACTGGGCTTATCATGGGGAGGGGGGAGGGGGGAGGGATTGCATTGGGGAGTTATACCTGATATAAATGATGAATTGATGGGTGCTGACGAGTTGATGGGTGCAGCACACCAACATGGCACAAGTATACATATGTAACAAACCTGCACGTTATGCACATGTACCCTAGAACTTAAAGTATAATAAAAAAAAAATAAAAATAAAAAAATAAAACAAGGGCACTTTAAGATTTCCTACTGCAGAGTTGGAATTATGCATATTGTACCACCTTCTTAGGAATAACAAATTTTAAAGGAGTTTGTTGATTTCCCATGTGTCATAGTCAACTATATAGGATCCAATAGCAAAGCATGTCTTCAAGTCATTGCAGAGGAGGTGACTAAGATTAAACTGGCAGAGAAGACACAGCCATTCAGAAGGCAGCAACTTGAAAAATCTACCCATAGGTGATGTCTTTTCATATGAGAAATAATAACCTCATTGCAGAAAAGGGTTTTCATGACCTCTCACTTCTAGCATATCCAGGGATTAACTGCATGAAGGCATTGACAAGAAGATAGATATGGTGGGCCAGACTTGGTTCTCACACTGAATATGATAAAGACATGTAACACATGATGGGATAGCTAATAAAATATTTAGGTGTTACCTAATCTTTCATAAAAAGTAATCACAAATTTGTTTTAAAAAATTTCAGAAGGCACAGTCAGCTTTTATCTCAATCTCAAAGTCTGCCACAAAATCTTCAGTTCTGGTTTTGTGTTGTATACAAACATAAATATTGCCTATATTGCTGAGCTCTCAAGTTTAAGAAGATCATAGACAAATACTTTATCATGTCATCACCTTGAACTAAACAGGGTGGGTGAAAAATATTGTGAGCAATCAGGAATATTGAAGAGCAAATTGTGGAAAGAAATTAATAATCCTTTGCTTTCTTCTTTCCAATTCTTTTCTTTTTTCTTCCTTCTTTGATTCCTCCCTCTTTTCTTCTTTCCATCATTTGTTATTCAAATATTCATTCAAAACTTAATTTAACATTCAAATTTTTCCTCTATACCAACTATGAGTGCTAAAAAGATACAAACAGAAAGGAAAAAGTTAATCTTTAATGGTGTTACTTTCAAGAGGATGTACACAAAGCAGTGTTTGAATATGGAAGATACACAAAATGCTGCCTTGAGTGGCAAGAAAATTCTAGCGGAAAGGGTAATAGATTACCTGAGACAAGGAAGATTAGTATGAGTTTGCCATGCAGAGAAGTAGGGTGAGATTGTTCAAGGATACAAAGGTGGTTAGTCCATGAAGAAGGTAAAGAGACATGAGAAAGCACAGTTTTCAAGCAATTACAAAGAAGTCTGGTCTTTTCTTAGTAATAAACCTGTCATGGTGAATTTTATATGTCAAATTTGCCAGATTTTGGTGTCCAGTTGTTTGGTCAAATTCTAGTCTAAGTGTTGCCATGAAGGTATTTTGTGGTATCATTACCCTCTATAATATGGTGGGCCTCACTCAGTTGAGGACTTTAAGAGCAAAAACAAGTCTTTCAGAGAAGGTAGAATGCTGTCTTGAGGCTGTAACACAGAAATCCTGCCTGTTTCCAGCTACTGGACTGCCCTACCAATTTCAAACTTGCTAACCTTCACAATAATGTGAGCCATTTTTTTAATTTTCAAATCTCTTTCTCTTTTTCTCTCTTCCCCTTCTTCTAACTTCCTATTGGTTCTGTTTTTCTGGAGAACTTTTACTAATACTGATGCATACTGAGTATTAGCTGTACTATGCACATTTTCATGACTCATTCGATTTACTCCTCATTAAAACCTCAGTATAATCATGCTCATGATGAGTGACAGACAGAAACTGAAACTTATTTAAAAAAAAAAAAAAAAAAAAAAAGACTTGGTTAAGACCAGTCTTAGCCAGAGGTTGAGCTGCAATTTGAACCTCATTTTGTGTGACTCCAAGGCCTTCACTTTTAATCACTACACTGTTTCCTTAGAATATAAATTGTGGGAAGCTAATAAATATATTCAAAAAGGGGGTAATGGAATTTGATCTCAGTATTAAAAAGATAAATTATCCGACAAGATGGAAGACAGATTGGAAACCAATAAGATCTTTTAAATCATGAATATTTACTTTTTTATAAAACAAAGAACTGGTAAAAATTATACACTATCCAAGGCATAAATGGTCTCATCTGAAATCCTATGTCATTTGTCTGCCAAATGGCATCTCCTCTATGTGGCTATGCTTGTCTTTCCTGCAACCAATTGACTTGATTAAGTCTAAACTCTCTGTTCTTTTCCCTCCACTCCTTCATAACACCTGTGTGTTCAAAAATTATGTAAGAAAAAGGAAAACAATTTTTTAGACATCAAAATGTCTATAATGGCATCTATGTGTGTGCACATGTGTGTATGTGTGTGTTTGTGTATTTTCGATAGCTATTAGCATGGTCTAAGGTAATAAGTTCAATTCTGCTAAAACTTGTTAGTCACAGACCCTGCCTGCAAAGAGGTTATAATCTAGCAAAGGATGTTCAAAAGCAATTATAATACAAGTAAATATAAGAAATATTGAATGAGAGTTGGAGATAATACTCTATCACTAAGAAGAGACCATCACATCTTTAATAGTTAAAAATATCAACAAATCAAAAAGCAGACATTTTAGGCAGAAGTTGAAATTAAACTTTAGTTTTTTGCTTGTTTTGGGTACTTTTTGTTGTATAGTGCAGTGATGTGTAAAAAAAAGATAGTTTATTGAATATTTATATTTCTTTTCTCCTATGGTGTTGCTTCCCAAACACCAGGAAAGGCACATATATATCACCAAATTCTTAAGGTTCTTGTTCCATAGCTATCTATTCTTCTGTCTCCTGGTTCTTCCTTTTTTTTCTACTCAAACTCACCTTATTTTAACTATTACTATTAGATTCTTCTTCCCAGTCTTCTGTTGCATCGATAGGGAAAAGGCTGGGTATTAGAGTCAGAAGGATGTGTTTTAGAGTCCCAGATCCGCCGTTAGTTACTTCATGACCTTGAAGAATCTTCTTCTCTGAGTCTCGGGTCTTTCAATTAGAGTAATGATATCTGCCTTTTATGACTATTATTAAGCCTACATGAGATATATGATTATCACTCTCTGGTATATACAGTGAGAGATCAATAAATATTCATTAATTCCTTAACATGTTTTGGTGATTTTCTATTACACATAGAATAAATTTTCAAATGATTTAGTATGTTAGCATGAAAAGAAATGACTTCTGCAATTTGGTCTTCACCTACCCTTCCATTCATTCCCCTGGAACACTTTAACATGAATTCTGTGCCCAATCGAAACTAGCCTATTTATTGACTTAACAGTAAATCATATTTCCCCATAAATTTTGTTTCATTACCCAATAAAACTTGAAATTTTGGGTGGATCTAAAACTTATGCAACTTAGGAGGTGTTCAGGAAGGAAGGAAGGAAGGAAGGAAGGACGGAAGGAAGGAAGGAAATTTACAAATACAACATAAAGTACAGGCTTTGGAAGGGGCCTGTGCCCCCTGCACTTCCTTTGCTTTCCAGTGAATGTGCCTCTGCCCACTGCACTCTTTATTAATCAGCTACCCCCTTTCTCTTTTCTCTGATTATTAAATACAACCTACTCTCAACTCTCAAATAGGGCCTCCTCTTTGAAGACTGGCAATTGTTTCAAGCCCACTGCAATCTTTTTCTCATCTAAATCCTTCTAGTGCTTATTACCTGCACTCCTCATTTAGTCCGCATTACATATTGATTTATATAGTTACTTAAGTTGACATGCATATATGGTTTTACAAAATGTCTGATTTGATCACCAATTCCCTGGGTATGGGTTTTCTTCTAGCTCTACCTCCCCTGCCCAGCCCAACTTAGTGTTTTCTGTATGTAGGTGCTCACTATTTGTTGATTCATATCACAGATGATATTTTCAAGATCCCTTTTTTAGTGAACAGACAGCACAATTTTACATGTTTTACTTGAATATAAATTGCTCCTGTTATAATTTCAGGGCACTAAACCCACCCAATTAAAATTACATAAAGCACTTCTTATTTACATGCTATGTGAAATGTGTTAAATAAACTAAATTGGTACGTATAATAGATTTTCTCTAAAAGTTAATGCTCGTAAGAATTATGGGGCATCTACCTTTTATTTTTTGTTGCATTTCAGTACCTTTATGTGGGGATAATTTTATTAAATTTTTTACTAAACAGTCACCTCAGTGCATTTTATAGTTTCTTTTCCTAAAGAAGTCTAACTCTAAAATAGAGTGTTATCCATATGAAAGAGGGTGTATTTCTAAATGAAGTGTCATTAAAAGCGGCAGCAAGGAGAGCATTTATGCACCATGTCTTAAACCATCCTTCCTTCATTTGTGCTGCTGTTGAAGTATATTTCTTAAGCCCTTGATGTGACTATATCAGCAAAATATAATAAATTAACATGAGTAATCCTTAACTTTTATTATACTGTATCTTTTCACATGAAAAGCATATAAGTAAGCATGAAATACCATGAATTTTCTACCCCTAACTGCATTATATAAAGAGCTGTCGTAGGCATATGAAGTGCTTTTAATCTGAACGAACTTCATTAGCTTTGGATTTAGTTGTGCATTCAGGGTACAAGTTGAAAGGCCTACCTGTTTGCTCAGGCTTTTCTTGAAGTTTGCCTGAGCAACACAGAAAGGATGTACAGAGATGGGATAGAGGTATTAAAAATTATAAGAAAAAACACTTTTGAACACTCTCAGAGATCTATT
This sequence comes from Colobus angolensis palliatus, assembly GCF_000951035.1. Lineage (NCBI taxonomy): Eukaryota > Metazoa > Chordata > Mammalia > Primates > Cercopithecidae > Colobus > Colobus angolensis. The sequence goes on along the minus strand of NW_012114744.1, from coordinate 661,228 downwards.
CAACAGGCTGATACACTTCATCTAAAACTCATCAGGAATATTCCTATGGGGGCTTCTAGTCAGACCTTTAGGAGTCTCCATGAGGAACCCAAGAAGAGGTGCATTGTGACAGGAGGAAAAAGAAAAGTCATAGCAATAAAGACAACTGCCATTTATCAAGGGCTTGCTCTGTGCCAGGCACTGTTCTAACTGCTGTGCACGTCTTATCATGCAAGCCTCGCAATAACTCTGTGAAGTATATATGGTTATTTTCTTCATTTTACAGATGTCATATAAAGGCCACAGAGGTTAAATAACTCGCCCAAGGCGACAGTTAGGTACCAGCAGAGTTGAGATTTGAAGCCAGACAGTCTGGCTCCAAAGGTACTCTTTAGCCACTCTGGTATGCAGAGAACACAAAATAAATAAATTATAGAAAAGACAAGGAGTCAATGTTTAAGAAAGTTGCATTGTATTGAGGAAAGGCTGTTATCTAAAAGCAGAATAACATATTACTATTAATACTACTTAATAAATGCTTATAAGTAAAATTAAGTGAAATTAGAAGATAAAAGGTAAAAGACAATAATTTTTAAAGTATAGGTAAAATATATTTTCCATATGGAAGACAATGACTCTACTAGCCCATAATGGCCCTGGAGTCTCTTTAAGAGCATTGCTAGGCTAAATAGAAGCATGTATTTGTATATGTATATGTGTGTATGGAGAGAGGCAATTTGTGTATGTGTGGCGGTGGTGGGGCGGGGTGGGGAATTTGTCCTCAAAGAATTCCTAATCTCACAATCAGTCATTCATGTAACTAAATAAATGTCTTAAAGATTGGTATAAGTACTAGAATAAGCTAAATAAAATGTAATGATATAATATAAGGCATATGATATAGTACAAGGCATTACTTAGCTTGATTTAGCCATTCTACAATGTATATTTATATCAAAACATTGTTTTGTACACCACAAATACATACAATTTTTATTTGTCAGTTAAACAAACAAATAAAGTAAAACATTAAGTGTTAGGATGTTGTGATCATGAATATAGAACCTATGGGATAAATAAAAAAGCCATCTCTCCTAAGATTAAGTAAATTGGAACTTCTAGGATAAAATATTTCAGCAACAGCATCATATAAAGGATCAAAAAGTGCTGCATCACAAACAATTTGGACAGGAGTGAAAGCTATGTAATCTAGAAAGTGAACTGGATGATATAAAAAGCACCATCAGTGATAATGAATATACTGAGATCAAAGATGCACAGGAAGAGATGGAATAAAATTGTTCAAAGAAATATAAGATATATTAGTCCATTTTCACACTGTTATAAAGAAATACCCAAGCCTGGGTAATTTATAAAGGAAAGAAACTTAACTGACTCACAGTTCTGCATGGCTGAGGAGTCCTCAGGAAACTTACATTCATCGCACAAGATGAAAGGGAGACAGGCACCTTCTTCACAAGGCACAGGAGAGAGAATGAATGCAGGAGGAACCACCAAACACTTACAAAATCATCAGATCTCAGATCTCATGAGAACTCAGTCACTATCACAAGGACAGCATGGGGAAAACCGCCCCCATGATTCAGTTACCTCCACCTGGTCTCTTCCTTAACACGTAAGGATTATGTGGATACAATTCAAGGTGAGATTTTGGGTGGGGACACGGCCAAATCATATGAGGAGAGTAGGAAAAAAAACTACTATTTCTAAATAATCCTGAGAATGTATGTATGCATAAAACAATGCATCAAATATTGTACTTTTAGAAACACTGCAATAGAAGCAGAGCATGAAGACTTTCACTAATGCTGATATTCAGGAAGGACTTCATTCAGGAGGTGATGATGTTTTAGATGTAGAGGTAGTAGCACTTCACTATATAATAATAAAAAGAGGAGGAACGTTAGATAGATAGATAGATACATAGATACATAGATAGATTAGATAGATAGATAGATAGATATAAGAGCAGAAGCAAAATCCAAGTCAAAGAGATGGATAGATAGCCCAGTATATAGTCAGTGAACACCACGTAGTCTGATACAGACTTGAAGGACACTATGGAAGAGTGAGGGGTTAGGAAAAGGTTAAAAGTTGTAGATACAAATCACACAGGTGGGTCAACATCAAACTGTGAAGGTACTGGAATGCCTTGGCAATGCATTGGGTGTTAATTTAGAAATTAAGAGAATCACCTATGGTTTTTCTATAAGGGGCCGCTTGCTCAGAGAAATGCTGCCAAAAGATTCCACTATTATTAGGATATGTACAAATTTCAGAAAGTTTTTGTGATGATTAACAGAGTTAGTCATGTAACAGTGTCTGGGAAACAGTAACTGCTAAAAAAGTATAAGCTAGTATAATTCTTCTGAGTAGTAGCAGGGTTAGTTTCTCTGGGCTGGGTTGTTTGGTCTGATCTAATTCTACTCTTTAACACAACAATTCCTGTGATCAATTACAGATATTTGCCAGAATGGTGGATGTAGTGAAAACTACATATCAGTGGACCCAAATGGAATCCACTGAGATACTCTAGCATCTGCCATCAGCGAGCTTTACAATACAGAAATCAACAAGCGTGTTTAACAAGCTTATTTTAACAGGTGAACATTTGCAAATATGAATACTACATTAATTAGGAAAAACAACATGATGAGGATAGTCAGCACTGTGATCTACAATAAAAGCAAATCATGCTGTCTTTAAGCCAGTGGGTGTTATCCTTGCATAAGAACCCTAGGATCATGCCCTTAATTAGCTAATTATTTAGATATTAGAAAGGAATCACTTAACAAGGAACACAGGAACACACACCCCATGATACAAATGACATGAGTGGTGAGCAAATTTATTTTCAAGAATTAATAAAGAGTGTCAATGAAGTACATATGGCATTCACGTGTAATTAAAAACAAATTACAGTGTAGAGAAACATGAACATGCTAGTAAATTAATCTCCTCAATTAAAACAAAAAAAGTTCCAAAATTTTAAATAGAAAACATATGTATTTTCTACAGGAAATATGGAAATGATTTCCCTCTGCTTGACTCAATGTTTATTTAAAAGAATCAACAAGACTGCAGAATGATATGGGGAATATTTCACTGACGCTGTGGTGAACACAAGACCTGCAATGACAACAACAAAAACAATCCCCTTCCTCATTTGTTTTGGCAATTTTTCCTTCTGCTAATTAAAGATAGTATACTTGAACAAGTATAAATAATCTACCATAAATAAATAGTGCTCCCCCCTTTTTGTAGTTTTCCATACAATAATAAATATGACATTCCTGATATATAACAGGAAGCAGTATCACTTAGATTTATGAAGACTCTCCCATTTTCCTTGCCAAGGAAAAACTCCTGGACTTGGTGGGCTGTGTCCTAATATTTAAACAATCACAGCTTGTGTTCTGTGAACCTCATGGTAAACTTCAGTTAACATTGATACACAACAAAAATGACTCTGTTAAAAAAATATATGTGAATATAACCAAATAATAAGTGTAACACTCTAGGAAACAAACAACAGATTCCCTAAATCTACTCTGTTATATCACATGAATTTATTTAAACCTCATTTTACTAATTTTGGAATTATCTGTTCATTACTTAACTAGCCACTTACTTCATAATCATTATCCTTACTATTTTCCAAATTAAAAAAAAAAAAAACTATAAAGATACAAAAAAGGAAAAATATAAAAAAATAACAGGAAATTGATGGAATAGGTAAGAAAAATTCGAGTAAATGATATAAGATGAAGCCAAGTATAAAATTAGTACACAAATGCCCAATATAATTTCTCATATACTCTATTAGACATTGGCTGCAAATATGTCTCTGAGTTTCCTAGAAATCATTCCAAAAAACATGGTTAGTTTCTTAAAACAGAATTTAAAAAACTAAAAATAGGCATAGCGCATCATTGAAGCACTGGCACTGAAATTGAATTTCAGTGCTTCAATGATGCGTTATGCCTATTTTTAGTTTCAAAAATATTTTTGTAATATTTTTCAATTTCGATTTTATTGAAATTCCATATGATGGAATTTCTCTCCTATGTTTTCATGTACAAAAAGAACCCATGTATATCGTGAGCAATGAGCTAAGATAGAAAAGTAGCCAATCAATACATACCATGTGATACCAACATCCTTATAATAAATGCAAAGGCAGGTTCTGAATGACTTTCTTAAAATGTAATATGGTCTGCTGATTTAAGTCTTCATACCAATCATAATAAATACACTTAGTTAGGGGCCGGGCGCCGTGGCTCAAGCCTGTAATCCCAGCACTTTGGGAGGCCGAGACGGGCGGATCACGAGGTCAGGAGATCAAGACCATCCTGGCCAACACGGTGAAACCCCGTGTCTACTAAAAAATACAAAAAACTAGCCGGGCGAGGTGGCGGGCGCTTGTAGTCCCACCTACTTGGGAGGCTGAGGCCGGAGAATGGCGTAAACCTGGGAGGTGGAGCTTGCAGTGAGCTGAGATCCGGCCACTGCACTCCAGCCTGGGCGACAGAGCGAGACTCCATCTCAAAAAATAAATAAATACATAAATAAATAAATAGACTTAGTTTTCCATGGCCTAGATTATTCCAAGGATATTATTGGGATTATAAAGGACTAAAAAGACTTTAATATTTCTTGAATTGTGGTTTCCAGACCAGTAACATGAACATGACCTGGGAACTTTAATTAGACATGCACATTTGGAGTGGGTTTCCACCTCAACTATTCTGAATCAGAAACTCTAAGGGAGTGAGGCCCAGCAATCTGTGATACTTCCAGGTGACTCGGACACGTGCTCAGGTTTGAGAAACATTACCTTCCACAATATTCTCTATGTACTTTTTATAGGTAGTGTTTTTGTTTTGTTTTGTTTTGTTTTGTTTGTTTTTGAGATGGAGTCTCACTCTGTTGCCCAGACTAGAGTT
>NW_012114744.1:655429-656232 GCF_000951035.1 Colobus angolensis palliatus | reverse complement strand
TCTTATGATCCACCTGCCTCGGCCTCTCTAAGTCCTGGGATTACAGGCATGAGCCACTGTGCCTGGCCACGTATTTTTTCTTTCTTTTTTTTTTTTTTTTTTGTATGTATTGGGAAACAAGACCAAATTCTTTGACAAAATTTTATTATCCAATTGGGGGCTTACCCAAGGATTTAGTTCCTTTCGTTCCTTTCTCTTATTCCTTCAACTGGTATCTTTCTAGCATCTTCCCTTTTGAACAGCAACTCCGCTAGAAAGAAAGAAAAAATTAGACAAGATACAATTGTTAATTTGAACACACCTATTACTAATATTTAATGAGTTCAGATAATTTAGTTAGCAAGGCATGTGTCCAACTGAAGCTTACAATCTAGCACAAAGATAGAATTTTCAGCGTATTTTTTTCAGTGACTTGAGGAAGAATGTTATTCTCATATCATTCCTGTTCTCTTTTCAAGAATAGTCAATAGTAATATAGTATTATTCCATACTGTGCATAAGCCAATTTACTATTCCCAGAGTAAAACTGAAGTAATTTTAAGCAAGACTTTATTTGGTTCAAGAAAATAATTGGGAGAACCTTTTCATCAAGTATCTCTTTTAGTTTTATCAAACAACCTTTGATTATCACTTTCTTTCTGGCATATATATATATATATATATATGAAGTTATATATATATATATGAAGTTATATATATATATGAAGTTATATATATATATGAAGTTAAGTTATATATGTATATAACTTGACAAAGAAAAAAATCACTTTTGACTTTCTCTTGTGCAAGTCTCTACATTAAGA
>NW_012114744.1:653432-654859 GCF_000951035.1 Colobus angolensis palliatus | reverse complement strand
TATATATATATATGAAGTTAAGTTATATATGTATATAACTTGACAAAGAAAAAAATCACTTTTGACTTTCTCTTGTGCAAGTCTCTACATTAAGACTATATTTAGTATTTGGGGTTTGGATCACGTTATCCAAGATCCTAATTTTACAGATGAGTAAACTGAAGTCTATGTGAGGATGCCATGAGAAAGCAGTCATGTACCAGCCAAGAAGACAGCCCTCATCAGAAACCAACCATTCTGGCACAGTGTTCTTGAACTCCCCAGCCTCCAGAAGTATGAAAACAAATTTATTCTGTTTAAGCTAACCCAGTCTATGGTATTTTGTTCTCACAGTTGAAACTGAGAATAACTTTTAAAACACCTATGTATAGCCTTTTAGAATTTAAAAGGACTTTTAGCGCTTTACAGTTTTATGACACAGGTTTTAAATTACTAATTTCTAATAAATTAAGCAAATTTTGGCGGCTATGTTTCAAATAATAAGGTACACTAGATATCCTGACAGTTCTTCTTCCCATGATGTAATAATCAGACCTTGCATAAAATATAACATATGTGGTATGCGTGAGCTTGTGGGTAACAAAGAAAAGCCTGATACTCCCAGCGCCGTGACCACCATCATCATGTAAACTGAAACTCAAATGGTGAACAATACACAGGCACTCAAGGTGAGTTGACACAGAGGGCGAATGTTAATATCAGCATCAAGAGCTATCATGGAAGAGAGGGGAGCTAAAACTGAGGCTCTGAATTAAGCCATGAAAGGATTACCTTGCAGCTCCTTTTAGTTCTGAGGAGTAACAAAATTACAAGCTTTTTGGAGAAAAATATCCTACTTATAGATCACACAATTTTCTGTAGATTAAGATCAATTACATATGAACTCTCAATTATGACCCAATGTGTAATGTATTCACACAGCAGAATATTTTACAGCAGGGTTTGGCAAACATTTTTCTATAAAGTGTCAGATATTAAATAGCTTAAGCTTTGTGGGGCATATACAATCTCACATGTTTTTTACAACACTAACAATATAGAAATAATTCTTACCTCATGGGGTTTACAAAAACATAGGGTTGTTTGGATTTAGTACATAGGTCAGTGGGACATAGATTGCTAATCCCTGCTATATATGTCATTGAAAACCAATGAACATAAGTAATCAGCCTGAACATAAGTAACACAGTAAGACCCCATATCTACAAAAAAATATTTAACACAATAAGACTCTATATCTACAAAAAAAAGAAAAAATCTAACACAGTAGGACCCCACATCTACAAAAAAAATGTTTAACACAATAAGACTCTATATCTACAAAAAAAACTAACACAGTAGGACCCCATATCTACAAAAAAATATTTAACACAATAAGACTCTATATCTACAAAAAAAAATCTAACACAGTAGGACCCCATATCTAC
>NW_012114744.1:610578-652982 GCF_000951035.1 Colobus angolensis palliatus | reverse complement strand
TATAAATCAATAATTAATGTTTAAAAGGATTAGAAATATAAACACAAAATCCAGCATAGTTATTTCTTCTAGGGGGGAAATAAATGAGAACACATAAGTAGATAAAATACTCTCAGTAATATTCTAGTTCTTAAATTGGGTGGTAGAATCACAGGGATCTTTTTGTATTATGTTTCGTTACTCATATAGATGCTTCGCACATTTTTACATTTCAAATTTTATATCATTAGAAATATCACTGTATCTCTAAATGATTTAATTTTATAAAAGTAATTTTATTCTTAGTAGGTCACTGGCTCTCCATGACATCATGCTTCTCACTACTAAAGGAAGAGTCATGGAGACTTTCAGGAGAAATACATGAATAAATTAATTGGGACAGATTTATATAAGTAATTATGAATCCCTTTCACATATATAAATATTATATATATACATGTGGCCATAAAAAATTTAAAATTTGAAATACTGGATAAAGTAATCTATTTCCTGAAGTTTAAAACAGTTCATAAGATTATGTTTATATGACTCAAAGACAAAGGTTCAATGGCTATATTGTACAGCAGGAATAGTTATAACGTCTGTCAACCGTATGTATATATTTTCTAAATATACACATTACGCAAAGAAATTGTAAAACCTCAAAACTATAGTTCACTTAAAATAAATACGGCATTGTATACAGGGTGTTGGCTTGGTGCTAAGTAATTATGGGAAATAACGTGAATGTGATCCTTAAGTTATACAGGCTTATATCAGATTACTGCAAAAATCATATAAAATTCCCTTTTCTAAGGGTCTGCAGGGGAAACACAGAATATTAATTTTCATGGTGTTCCATTCCAGTATTTCTTTAAGAATTATGTGTCTGGATAAGGCAGTTACTACATACTAGCACTAACATAGTTGAAAACATTTCATGAGTTGAATGAGAATATTTCCATCCAAAAAGTGCCAAATAACAGGTCACCTCAAGTGAATGGAGAAAGGTATAATTATGGGTACATTTAATACCTGTAACGAATTGAAACTTTGAAAACTTCCCATTGTTTATATGTCATATACTGGTTATAAATAAAATTTTAAAAGGTATAGCACAAAGAGAACATTAAAACTTCAAAGATGTTATACACACACATATATATATAGTATTTGTTATAGTGTGATGACATACTATATTATTCAGTTGTATTCAATCTCGACTGCCAAGCAAAATATATTTGCCTAATCTGAAATTATGGATTTTTGTTTACTTTTCTCTTCAAATAATTTGGATTTAAGCTAGCATTTATAACTAATAAAGCCTGATAGATGATCAGATAAAGACTAAGAAAAAATTCACATGCTATAAGTTAAAATATGAATTGATGGAGGAAAAACCACTACTCTGTAATAAGTTGAGGTGATAAAAATAATGTTCATTAGGATTTCATGGAAAAAGTGAAGTAATACTACTTTATGTTACTCAGATAAACTAAAAATATCTCACAAGCAATGTTTTAACTTTTAAAAAATGTAAAAATAAACTTTTGGCCAATGTCATAGATCCCCAAAGACAAATTTTTAGAAGTTTAAGTGCCAAAGATATTTAAGAGTTGGAATGAATAGCATTGTTACTGTCTTTCAAGTTGTGATAATAACCTACGTAATAAGCGCTGAGTTTTCAATTATTTTAATGGATTTGCTTGTTATTGATTATGTTGACCATTGCCAAGGAAACCTCAGCAAATAAATTTTTTAAATGTACTTAATTATTCATTCACTAGAAAACAAGATCTAGCAATTACATACTAAATATTGGTCAAAGTAAGTGAAAAGTTAAACTGTAGAATCTTTTTCTATTCTTCGTTTTTCTTTTTTTTAAGACAGAGTCTCCCTAGGTGACCCAGGCTGGAGTGCAGTGGCCAAGCATAGCTCACTGCAGCCTCAAAAGTCCTGAGTTCAAGTCATCATCCCACCTCAGCCTCCCAAGTAGCTGGATTACAGGCATGCACCACCACAAGAGGCTTAAATCATAATCTTCAGAATCACATTGTTTACTGAAATAATATGCTCTTAAATCTTAATTTGCTTTGTTTGCAATAATAAACAAAAAACTGTTAGATGTACTATAAATACTTTTAAATTAAAATATTGTTTCACTTTTTTAACAGCCAGGTTTATTTTCTCAACATTTTCTAACATAGATCATCAAAATAGCACCTTTTCATCATACCTTGACCATCTTATTTTGTTTCTTTTCATGGATATATTTGTAGTGAATATTTATAAGTACTTATAATATGCAATATTTTGTTAAGAAAATGGATGCATGCTCAGTGTAGAGAAATTAGTAAACAGTGAAATATAAATAAGCATTAAATATTCAGATTTCCACTACAAATAAATGATCTCTGTTAATATTTTGGTATGCCTTCTGATCTGGCTTGGCTGCATCCACACGCAAATCTCATCTTGAATTCCCACCTATTGTGGGAGGGACCTGGTAGGAGATGATTAAATCACTGGAGTGGGTCTTTCCCATGCTGTTCTTGTGATAGTGAGTAAGTCTCACAAGATCTGATGGTTTTGTAAGGGGGAGTTTCACTGCACAAGCTCTCTCTTTTCCAGATGCTGTCCATGGAAGACGTGACTTGCTCCTCCTTGCATTCCACCATGATTGTGAGGCCTCCTCAGCCACATGGAACTGTAAGTCCACTAAACCTCTTTCTCTTGTAAATTGCGCAGTCTCAGGTATGTCTTTATCATCAGCACGGAAATGAACTAATACACCTTCTTTGAGACACAGATTTAGATATAAGCATGGGTCTGGGTATGAATATAGGTCAATAGGTAAATAGATATGTCTGAAGCAGGAAGTAAGGATATTCTTGCATGCCTCAGAACCTATAACCAATGGCTACAAAAAAGCATTTTAGAAAAATGCTAGGATGCTGAAGAGTAATATGTGAGTTTATGTAGGATACATGAGTCACGGTGATTGTAATTATTTCCCAGCACCTTCTACTCCAAGTGTGGGCCACAGGCCGGTGTCATCAGCATTACCTAGGAGCTTGTCAGAGACGCAGAATGTCAGGTCTCATTTCTTGCATATGAATCAGAATCTGTACTTTACCATCAGAGTGAACAGGCAACCTACAGAATGGGAGAAAATTTTTGCAATCTACTCATCTGACAAAGGGCTAATATCCAGAATCTACAAAGAACTCAAACAAATATACAAGAAAAAAACAAACAACCCCATCAAAAAGTGGGCAAAGGATATGAACAGACATTTCTCAAAAGAAGACATTCATACAGCCAACAGACACATGAAAAAATGCTCATCATCACTGGCCATCAGAGAAATGCAAATCAAAACCACAATGAGATACCATCTCACACCAGTTAGAATGGCAATCACTAAAAAGTCAGGAAACAACAGGTGCTGGAGAGGATGTGGAGAAATAGGACCACTTTTACACTGTTGGTGGGATTGTAAACTAGTTCAACCATTATGGAAAACAGTATGGCGATTCCTCAAGGATCTAGATCTAGATGTACCATATGACCCAGCCATCCCACTACTGGGTATATACCCAAAGGATTATAAATCATGCTGCTATAAAGACACATGCACACGTATGTTTATGGCAGCACTATTCACAATAGCAAAGTCTTGGAATCAACCCAAATGTCCATCTGTGACAGACTGGATTAAGAAAATGTGGCACATATACACCATGGAATATTATGCAGCCATAAAAAAGGATGAGTTTGCGTCCTTTGTAGGGACATGGATGCAGCTGGAAACCAACATTCTTAGCAAACTATCACAAGAACAGAAAACCAAACACAGCATGTTCTCACTCATAGGTGGGAACTGAACAATGACATCACTTGGACTCGGGAAGGGGAACATCACACACCGGGGCCTATCATGGGGAGGGGGGAGGGGAGAGGGATTGCATTGGGAGTTTTACCTGATATAAATGACGAATTGATGGGTGCTGACGAGTTGATGGGTGCAGCACACCAACATGGCACAAGTATACATATGTAACAAACCTGCACGTGATGCACATGTACCCTAGAACTTAAAGTATAATAATAAAAAAATTAAAAAAAAAAATTTGAAAAAAATTAAAAAAAAAAAAAATAATAATATTCTACTGATTTACCCACACATTAAAATTTGAGAAGCACAGGCTGGGCACTGTGGCTCATGCCTGTAATCCCAACACTTTGGGAGACTGATCACAAGGCAGATCACAAGGTCAGGAATTCGAGACTAGCCTGACCAATACGGTGAAACTCCATCTCTACTAAAAATACAAAAATTAGCTGGGTGTGGTGGCTCGCGCCTGTAATCCCAGCTACTGAGGAGGTTGCAGTGAGCTGAGATCGCACCATTGCACTCCAGCCTGGACGACAGAGCGAGACTCCATCTCAAAAAAAAAAAAAAATTTGAGAAGCACCACCCTAGATGCTTTGTGAGCCATATACAGCAAGTAGAGGTGCTGTATTGGGATCACATTTTTGGTTAGGTACAATAGGTACAAGTGTTTAAGAGCCCACAATAACTTAAGGGACTCATGAAATAGTTTTAATTTATTTTAAAATCAAAATTAAAAAATAAACTTTTATATGGAAGTATTTTAATATGTAATCTTAGTATATTTCATCTTTATTCCAGTGCAACTCTAAAATATAATTGTAATATGTTTCTTTGTGGAGGAAGGGGCCCAGGAAAGCAAAAATTCCTAGGGCCTACAAAAGTCATAATATTACCTTGTGACAAATAACAAAACACCCCCCAAAATGAAAGAAATCCTGGGCAGATGTCTCAGTGACATCTCCTTTTTTTATCTCTGTCATTAACTGTTAGATCTACTTTCCAGAAAGAATTACAGATCCCCCCCAGAAAAGACCTTACTATAAATCAATCATTTGTATGCAATTAATATGCCTACTAATGTCCATAAATGTTCATTTTAAAAGAAAACCTACTGTACTTACTTTTAAAATGTCTTCTGTTTTTAAATTTGCATGACTTCAGAGGTATTTTCAAATGCCAATAAACGTTTCTCTAGCTTGGTTTTAATGATCATGTTAAATTTCATCATATAAAATAAAAACTTCTAGTGAATTAGTTTCTACTTGTTGCTATTATAAGTAACACTATGATAAATAAATATCCTTGTTACAAATCCATGATTATTTTCTTCAGAGAAATTCCTAAAGTGAAATTATTGGTTCATTGCATATATACTTTTTAAACACGTATAATTTTTGCTAACTTTCAATTTTGATACTTTCAAACTTATAGAAAAGTTGCAGGAACCATGCAAGGAACTCCTCCATTCCCTTTCCCTAGATACATTGATTTTGCCCCATGCCCCATTTGCTTTGTGTTCTGCATTCTCTGTCTTGCTCTCTTTCTTTCTCTCTCTGTCTCTCTCTCTTTCTCCCTCTGTCTCTCTATCTCTATCTCCGTCTCTCTCTTCATCTCCCTCTTTCCCACAAGCATTTGAGAGTAAGTTGATAGAAATCTGTCCCTTAGCCACTGAATAAATATTTGGTGTGTTTTTCCCCAAAGCAAAGATACGACCACATGAACGCAATTATGAAAATCAGGGAATTAACACGGGCATACTGCTATTATCTATTGTGCACTCCATATTTCAGTGTAGCCAACTGTGCTACCAATATTCTTTAGAGGTTCCCACTGCCATCTCCTACCTCCTCACCCCAGAATCCATTTCAGGGTTCACATCACATTTGTTGTTATTCAGTCACCTTTAGTCTGGAACAGCTCCACATTGTTATTCTTGTTCTTGACAATTTTTGTTTGGTTAGTTTTTGTTTCAAATTTTTGTGGGCACATAGTAGGTGTATATATTTATGGGGTACATGAGATGTTTTGATACAGACATGCAATGTGAAATAAGCACAGCATGGGGAACGGACATTTTATGTTAGCGATATTTATTACAAAATAACTCTTCAAATACTATTGCTTCTTTTGAGAGAAAGCACATAAGCATGTCCATTTCTTCATATCTTTAAAACATTGAATATTAATGTTCTTTTTCAGCTTTCTCATCTGATAACCACAATATACATTTTGTTTTTCTTTAGATATTCATTTCCTAGATTACAAGTGAAGTTGAATATTTTTTCATATATATGTAACCAATTTTTTCTTTTCACATTAATTATTATTTCATGTCTTTTGCTTATTCTTGTATTTGAGACTTTGTCTTTTTAATTGATTTATAAATATATTTCAATTTTTGTATAATAAAGATTCTACCCTTTTGCTGACAAATATTTTTCCCTAGGTCATTCATGGTGCTTGATAAAGAGAAGCTTTTCATTTGTATGTAGTAATACATAATCAATATTCCTTACTGATGCTTTTGCCTTTGGAATTGGGCTTGACAAAACCTTTCCTACTCATATCAATATCCTTCTAAATTTTCATCTAATTATTTTATTACATGTTTTACTTTTGAGCATTATAAAGTATATTTTTGTATCTAACTTACGTTTCCAAAAAATGTAATTAATTATTCCCACTGATTTGGAATGTCAACTTTAAACTATATTAATCATACTAAATACTGACCAAAATAAATTTGCATCCAAATTCAATATTTTAGAAGTCACAGGAATAATAGAACTTTATATCAGAAGAAATCACAGGATATAATTTATTAATGAAGATAAAGGAAAACATGTGTTTGATGATTCAAAACAGAAAATAATTTTCCTTTTTAAAAAGGAATTTAAAATTGTGTTTTGTTGTTGTTTTGTTTGGGGCCTGACATTTTAAGCTGGGGCCTTACACGTAAAAATTTAGTAATATGTATAAGCATCTGGAGAATATTTTTTAATAAAGGGAAAGAGACAATTTTATTATTTACATTTTAAATAGACCATATAGAAATTAGCTTCTTTATTTGCCCGTTTATTTTTAACTCCAAATCCCCTGGCTTAAAATGTTGATGCTTAAGAGGATAAATATCTCTAGCATCAATTAAAAAGATATCTAATACATTTGGACTGCAGCCTACTAACCATGTACCCCTTATATTACATAAGATGGCACATTCATTGCCAAACATATGTTTTATAAATTAAATGAATTTTAGTGTAAAGCTGTTTAATGAAACTAGCAAATTTAGACTTGTTTAAATGTCAGTAAAATATTAAGTACCATATGTTCTCTGCCAAGTAGTTTTTGGAAGCACATGAAATTAATTGTTAAAAAGAGAATTTATCGACTTAAAGTACTTCACAATCAATGTTATCATTTAATGCATCTTTTGGCAATTATTAAACCCTAGGGAACAGCATGAATATCCTTATCAAGTCTGGAAAGACACTAATGGGGAGGAGAATGGACTGACGCTTGCATTTACATGTGGGTATAAGCTCAGAGAAAAATGAAGGGAAAAAGAACATAAAAATGCCCTCAGGCTCAATGCCCAGGATGGATATATTGTGCAGCCACCAGAGTGTCCAATAGCACCATTTCCTTCATTAATCTGGTGTTTTATTCCTTTTCTTTTGTTTTTTCTTTTTTGGATGCTTTTCAATTTTTAAGATAGCTAGAATTATTTTATACATCTGTATGCATTATTTACTTCTTAGATGATTAGTTCATATCCATGATTAATAAAAATGTCATATTAAGAACTTTATATGGTGAAAAGTGTGTGAAAAGGTTCAGAGTGGTTAAATTTAGAAGTTATTAATGATAATAACGTAACTATTAAGCACTATTATTGCCAGGCACTGTTCTAAGCATTTTACCATGATTATTTTATTTACTCATCCAAGCTATCATATGAGGTGTTTACTTAGTTTTGTCTCTATTTTACAGATGAGGAAACTGATGAAAGATGAAGTTCAATAACCATCTTATTTTTAAAACTTCATGGAAAACTGAAATATGTACTTCTCTGACTTGGGAAGCGTGATTATTAAATATAATTGTTATATTATATTTAATATATGTTATGTTACTTAAAAAATGTAATTTTTTAAGTCTCAAGATCATAAATATCTCTGTTTTTAACATAAATGATACTCACACTATTATAAGTATCAGCAGGCAAATAATTAAATTTGGAGTTTTGTTTGTTTTATCTTTGTTTTGTTTTTAGTTTTGATGTTTGAGTGAACAGCTGGTTGAACTCTCGGTCTAAAAACCTGATTGAAAGAGAAAAAGCTATTTAGATATTTGATGAACCTGCATAATCAGTTTCCAGTTAATCTATTAGGTTGATGCAAACATAATTGTGGTTTTTGTCATTAAAAGTAATGGCAGGCCAGGTGCAGTAGCTCATACCTGTAATCCCAACACTTTGGGAGACTGAGGCAGGTGGATCACCTGAGGTCAGAAGTTCAAGACCAGCCTGGCCAACATGGTGAAATCCCGTCTCTCCTAAAAATACAAAAAATTAGCCAGGCATGGTGGCAGGCACCTGTAATCCCAGCTACTTGGGAGGCTGAGGCAAGAGAATTGCTTGAACCCGGGAGGCAGAGGTTGTGGTGAGCCAAGTTTGTGCCATTGCACTCCAGCCTGGGCAACAAGAGCAAAACTCCATCTCAAAAAAAAAAAAAAAGTAATGACAAAAGCCACAATTATGTTTGCACCTACTTAATAGGTGAGGCAACTTTCTTTTGAATAAGGACAAGAAGACTGCACATAGTGTAGAGGATGGAGGTGAGGAGCTGAAGCCCTGGTGCACTGTGAGGGATATAAATGGAAGGAGTAATGTTTCCCATTAACAACCTGAAACATAGGGATTGTGCCAAAAAATACCCTCCCCTATCTTCTGTTTCTACCATTAATGACATTCACACCATCTCCTCCTAACAAGCAATATGAGATGATTTTCTTCTAGAAGTCTCAGATGTCTTCATAAAACCACAAGGAAAGGCTGTGGCTGATTGTTTAACCAAAAGTGTATGATTGTAAGAGTTTGAAACAGTCATTAACACAAGGTTAAATAGTCTAAGTATGCAAGTTTTGCAGCTGACCTTAATATTTGATGCAATGCTTTACATTATTACCACATGACATAGGTGATATTGTAGGGTGTTTCTGTGAAAGTCATGGCAGGGTTATATTGTTTCACTGGTAGAATCATAAAGTTTGGGCTTTTTAGCACTGCATTTACTGTAATTAAGCTACGTAAGAAATATATAGCTTAAAACAAGTAAAGTTTTTGTATTAGTCAATTTTCACACTGCTGATAAAGACTTACATGAGACTGGGTAATTTACAAAAGAAAGAAGTTTAATAATCTACAGTCCCACATGGCTGGGGAGGCCTCACAATCATGGTGGAAGGCGAGGAGGAGCAAGTCACAACTTACATGGATGGCAGCAGGCAAAGAGAAATATTGGGCAGGGAAACTCCTCCTTATAACACTGTCAGAGAGATTTTGTTTATTCACAAGAGCAGGGAAACACCTGCCCCCATGATTCAATTACCTCCCACTGGGTAACTCCTACAACACATGGGAATTCAAGATGAGATTTGGGAGGGGACACAGCCAAACCATATCATTCTGCCCCTGGCCCCTCCCAAATCTCATGTCCTTAGATTTCAAAACCAATTATGCCTTCCCAACAGTCCCCCCAAAATCTTAACCCATTTCAGCATTAATTCAAAAGTCCAGTCCAACGTCTCATCTTGATACAAGGCAAATTCCTTCTGCCTATGAACCTGTAAATCCAAAAGCAAGCTAGATATTTCCTAGATACAATGAGGGTATAGGCATTGGATAAATGCATCCATTCTAGATGAGATAAATTGGCCAAAACAAAAGGGCTACAGGCCCCATGCAAGTCCAAAATCCAGCAGGGCAGTCAAATCTTAAAGCTCCAAAATGATCCCCTTTGACTCCCGTGTCTCACATCCAGGTCACACTGAAACAAGAGGTGGGTTTCCATGGTCTTTGGCAGCTGCACCCCTGTGGCTTTGCAGGGTACAGCCTCCCTCCCCGCTGCTTTAACGGGCTGGCATTGAGTGTCTGTAGCTTTTCCAGGTGCAGAGTGCAAGCTGTCAGTGGATCTACTGTTCTGGGGTCTGGAGAATAGTGTCCCACTTCTCACAGCTCCACTAGGTGGTGCCCCAGTAGAGACACTGTGTGGGGGCTCCGACCCCACATTTCTCTTCCGAACTGCCCCAGTAGAGGTTTCCCATGAGAGCCCTGCCCCTGCAGCAAATTACTGCCTGGATATCCAGGCATTTCCATACATCCCCTGAAGTCTAGGCAGAGGTTTCTAAACCCCAGTTCTTTACTTCTGTGTACTTGCAGGCTCATCACCACGCGGAAGTTGCCAAGGCTTGGGGCTTGCACCCTCTGAAGCCATGACCCAAGATCTACATTGGTCCCTTTCAGCCACGACTGAAGCTGCTGGGATGCAGGGCGCCAAGTGCCTAGGCTGCACACAGCGTGAAGACCTTGGGCCTGGCCCATGAAACCATTTTTTCTCCTAGAGCTCAGCTCCTATGATGGGAGGAGATGCCTTGAAGACTTCCGACATGCCCTGGAGACACTTTCCCCATTGTCTTGGTGATTAACATTTGGTTCCTCATTACTTATGCAAATTTCTGCAGCCAGCTTGAAATTCTCCTCAGAAAATGGGTTTTTCTTTTCTATCACATTGTCAGGCTGCAAATTTTTCTGAACTTTTATACTTGGCTTCCTTTATAAAACTGAATGTCATTAACAGCACCCGAGTCACTTTTGAATGCTTTGCTGCTTATATATTTCTTCCACTAGATGCCCTAAATCATCTCTCTGAAGTTCAAACATCCACAAATCTCTAGGGCAGGGGCAAAATGCTCTCTTTGCTAAAACATAACAAGTGTCATCTTTTATCCGGTTCCCAAGAAGTTCCTTATCTCCATTTGAGACCACGTCAGCCTGGACTTTATTGTCCATATTGCTACTGAGCTTTTGATCAAAGCCATTCAACAAGTCTCTGGGAAGTTCCAAACTTGCCCACAGTTTCCTGTCTTCTGAGCCCTCCAAACTGTTCCTACCTCTTACCCAGTTCCAAAGTCGCTTCCATATTTTCGGGTAACTTTTCAGCAATGTCTCACTCTAGTGTACCGATTTACTATATTAGTCGTTTTTACGCTGCTGATGAAGACATACCCAAGACTGGGCAATTTACAAAAGAAAGAGGCTTAATGACTTACACTGCCACAAGGCTGGGGAGGCCTCACAATCACGGCAGAAGGCAGGGAGGAGCAAGTCACATCTTACATAGATAGTGGCAGGTAAAGAGAGAGATTGGGCAGGGAAATACCCCCTTATAATACTGTCAGATATCGTGAGACTTATTCACTATCACAAGAACAGCACAGGAAAGACCTGCTTCCATAATTCAATTACCTCCCACTGGGTCCCTCCCACAACACATGGAAATTCAAGATGAGATTTGGGTGGGGATATAGCCAAACCATATCAGTTTTGTACAGACCAAAGGAAACTATGGAGTTTAGTGAGATAATGAGGTAACAGAAAAGTCTCCTCCAGCTCATTCTATCTCCCACTGAAAGACCCATATATCTCCTTTTTGTTAACACTCTGCATGTGAATGCTAAAAGGTGAATAATATGTTAGTGAAGAAAAAAGAGAAATGGAAAGAACTAATATTGGCTGAGCACCTGGTACAGGTCACACCAAGGAACCGGGAAGATCTGTAGAAGACCTCACAATAACCTGTAAAGGAGATGATGGTGTTATCTCTATGACAGAGGAAAAGAAAATAAATCTCATCATGAAGTAAAATAACTTCTAAGTTACTATAAATTGTAAGTTTACACTATGGTTAGGTAGTAGATACATGATTCAAACTCAGGTCTTTTTGTATTCTAAGTTTATATATATATACATATATATATAATATATATATATTATCTTTAGTGCTATAGATTAAATAATTTATCAATTATTTGCCAAATTAACAAATAAATGGAATTACTGGAATTAGCTACCTAGCAAAACCTAGCAAAAAAGGGTCATGGACAAAACTGATAACATTTTGGTCACTACAGTATTTTAAAAATACAAAGAGAGGAGGTGAGAAAGCAGTGGGGTCACTATTGAGTATTGGAAGGAAAAAGAAATAGTCAAAGGAGCAAAAGATGTGCGAGATAAATGTTGTCTCGACAACTTTGTCTATGTGTTGTCATAAGAAAATGTTTGCCATGAGCTAAGTGAAACTGGAATAAAATAACATATATGAAAGCATCTAGCATCGAGCCTGTCAAATAGATGATAGTTAAATATTACTTTTCTCCTCTGAGAAACTCTTTTCGTCTGACTCTAATGTCACTTTGTGCCCCTGGTCCTGCGCCTATATTGCTTGTTCTTTTTGCATTTGTATTTCCAGAAGGCAGTATTATGCAGAGGAAAACCATGAGCTATGGAGTCACAGAAAACCAACTCTGACTCTATGACTTACTATGTGGTACTTACTGTGGCTGTGTGGCTTTGGACAAGTTATGTGACTGCTCTGAGTCTCAGACATGTTTTCTGATTTGATCTACATAGCCCAAATCTCCAATCATAAAGCAATGTATCTTCTGTTTACTCCCTTCCTTAACTTCTAGGGCAGTGGTATCCAATGTGACTTGCATCAGATTCACATACAGAACTTTAAAAATACATATGTCTGTTCCCCACTCTAGATCAGCATTGTCTAATACAAATATGATGCCAGCTACGTATGTAACTTTAAATTTGCTAGTCCCCCCACATTGCTAAAGTGAAAACAAATAGGTTAAATTAATTTCAATGATATATTTTATTTAACCCAATACATTAAAAACATTATCTTTCAATGTACAAAAGTTATTATAAATAATATTTTATAATCTTCTTTTTGTACTCAGTCTTGTAAAACCTTCTCAGTTCAGGCTAGCCACATCTGAAGTACTCAATAGTCGAAAATGGCCAGTGGTGCCCATACTGGAGAGTGCAATCCTAGATCTCTGTCTTGTTCGGGCATTATTTTGTGGAAGTGACTACTGTTTTGAGCCTAGTGCAGTTGGGGAGACATATGATATTCCAAATCTCTGTCCTTTCAACCTTTCTAAAGAAGCTGTTATGAATCTCTCTCTTTAAAAAATGCTATTGTAATTTTATCTGGAATGCCAAGGCATCTCAATTCAACTTTGATTCATACATACTATACAAATACTATGAGCACACTATGCAAATGAACAAAAGTCTATAATCCCGTAAAGCAAAACACATGACTTTTGGTGTTTTTGTTGTTGCCTTACATGTCCATTTTCTTTCAAAATTATCTTTGTTGCAGGAATGAATAATTGAATTAAATGATTGTTGAATTCAACTATTGAAATGATTCCAAAATTCTAGTCCTGTAATGCTAAAAAAGATGTCCCCCAGTATATTCTGTTCTATGGAGTGGGAAGACTATATAACCTTTTATCAGCTTAATCACAAAGTTCATTTAAACAGAGCTCCCTGGGGACTGTAGGGTTTCACTCTTTATGGTGTACAATTATCTTTACCCAGTAAGTGCATGAAATAAACTACACTGTTCCTGGTTCTCAGTTCAAATTTTAAAAATCATGTTGTGAGAGATAAATATAGCATGTGAGCAAACATGGCTTGCTGCTCAATTGTTCAAAAATGTATCCACACAAACGATTGTTGGGGTAATTATTAATGCTAAAAATATGTGAAGTTGCAGTGACTGTGCATTTGAAGTCTAGTATGTGTCATTTGTTTTATTCATGATAAACAGATCATTTAGATGGAAAAATCCCATCTGCTTAGATATATCTCTTATTATTTATGAGAACCATGTTTAGGAATGCAGGCAGCACATGTGCATAATTAATCCTGAAGAGAATTAGACATTGTTTGATTCACAGCTGAATGCAATTAGCATTAGGAAGTTTACATATGTTGGCAATAACACAGATTAGCAACTAAAGTGCTTGTTAAAAAATTTAACCTGAGGCTGCTGGAGCAGACCTCTCTTAATGATGCTTTAAATGTTGTTGATGAAGTAATAATCAATTTTGTTTTATAAATAGTAAATCAAGAATTTAGGTCTAATTAACAGTGCTACAGATCACTTCACTTCCATATCAGATGTACTTGTGATACGTACTATGAACTTTCTTTGAATCTTGTGTGCAAACAGTTGTTATGGAGCAGACATGATCCTTTCTAGAAAAAAAAAAAAATACTATTTTCCAGCTAGAGAAGGGTGACTATCTACCTTTCAGACGGACTCTTCTAGAGGTGTCTAGCATGAGAATTCTGTCTTTGTCTCTTTGCTGCTTTTAATTGTGGGAGAAACAACGTCCTCTCCTTCACAAGCAGAGCCATTAGCCAGCTTACAGACTGTGAAACAGAGTCATCTAATGGGGAGGGAGGAGAGAATGGAAATGACGAAAATGAGGCCAAAAGTAAAATTGAGCTGTAATTGTTTGCACTTCAACTTTGAGAAGTTCGCCATTAATTAAAATGTTTCTGCATCACTCACCACCAGACTGGCAAGAAGGAGGTAAGGCTGTGAGAGAGGCAGCCCTGGAGCCTTCCAGAAAGCAAGCAAGGCCTTTTAACAAACATCTCTAGTACACAACTGCAGCAGAATCATGGGGAGGCAGTGAGGCACACTCTCATGTGACATTACTCACATAGCCCTTATTTGTGGTTTTGACTTTTCCTGTGCCTCATTATAAATTAGCATTATACATTTTCAGAATCAATGGGAATAGAAATGCTATTTATTCAGGAAACATTTACCACATTTCACAGAGTCTAAGTCTCACATTTATTTTTTCATACTTTAGCATCTCTGAAATGTAAGATGCAGTGATAACCATCTCAGAGTTCATTGGCAATATTTTTTCTTTAGTACATAAATAATGGTAACAGCATTTTAGATCCAATTATTAGTCCGTTATTATTAAATATTATATAATTCTTAAATACTAAGTTAAATAACATTACATATTATTAGATATTATGCAGTTATCATAAATGCCTCTTCTGTGCCAACCAGTGTGCTAAGGATGAGGAATAAATGAGAAGTTGTGATATGATGTGAGAAACGTTATAATAAGGGTGTATACAAACAGAATGCTTGCAATTGAAAACTGCAGAAACTTCATTAACTTGGGGCTCAACAGGTATGTGCACATGAGATTTTGTAACAGGCCTGTCCATTTACAAAGAGTCATCATTATAATGACTCTTGAATGATAAGCAATGACAGCAGACAATTCTAGAATGGAAGCTCTATGTGGGCAGGAACTTTTTAACCATTTGTTCACCGCTGAGCTCTCAATACTGAGAACAGTGCTTGGCACATAGAAATCATTCAGTAACTCCCTATCGAATGAAAGAAGTCGCCAATCCAAGAGTAAGCAATCTGGCCTGCCCATCTGTTTACCTATACCCTGTAAGCAAAGATAGATTTTGCATTTCTAAATGGTTGGGAAAAAAAATCAAGGGAAGAATAATATTTCATGACATAGTAAAATTACATAAAATTCAAATTCCCTTATCTATAAATTTTATTGGCACCCATCCACATCTTTTCAATTGCATTTTGCCTGTGGCTGTTTTCTTGTTACAATATCAGAGTTGAGTAGTTATAAAAGGAGCCTTATGGTCCACAAATCCAAAAATAGCCAGATAGTAATGCCTGGCCATTTACAGAAAGTTTGGTGACCACTGAACTATGCTGTTGTCAGAGAGAGTGGCTATCACGAGATTGTGTTCAGCTCAGTTGCTCTCTGCCCTCACCAATTCCGTCACCATGGAATCCCCTCTTGCTCCTCATCCCACTGGACCCAGAAATTTGTACATCATCACTGGTAACATACAAGATGACAGGGAAGCAAATCCATTCCTAGGCCCCCCCAAAACTCCTTAAAATTGTCCCTTGACCCTCATAAAATTAAATTAATTTTGGCTCTCTTGGTAGAAATGCATAAGCTGAATTGTATATATTAAAGCTTAATGATAATACCTCCTGGTAATGATCAAATTTGGTACAACTTTAATCCATTTGGCTTCTATCCAAGAAGACCCATTAGAGAAAGAAAGTACCAGCTGACTTTCATTATAAAAATACTTTATGTGCTATGTGTTCCTGAGACGTGAACCTAGAGAGTGTTATGCTTTTAATTAAAGATTATCAGTTTGAAAAATCCCCTTCTCTTTCCCATCTGCTCTGTGCTAGTTGATTTCACTTGTCCACTAGGAGTTGAGTGACTACAAAAGAATCACAAAGTATTGGCAGATGGGCAGGGAGCCAGCACAGTCTGAGGGTGTCTGAGATCACAGCTGTGTTGCCAATGAATCAGCAGTTCACACACAGTTCCACTGGATCCTGGTACAGTCACTGACAGTACGTAAAATGCAGCCTTCAATGGGGAGGAATGTAGGCACTGATAGAGAAAGCCTATGCATTTATTTTAATGCTCTGAGTTCTCTTCCTGCCTTCTCATCAGCAGAACCTGCTAGAAACGGGAGTTAATTTTTCTGCTTACAAATGGAGGCAAAAACTATTCCATTATTATTGACTCACTAATCTCTAGGCACCATGAGGATAGGGGCCAATTCATCTTTTTCATGGCTCTTTGTATCCCCATCATAGGGGGATATAGCATAGTGTAGTGCATAGCCAATACATCTTTCTTGACTAAAGAGATATCCCACCCAGGCATTAGTATAGTTGGGTTTCCTTATAACTCTTTGTATCTGCAATTCTTTGCTATCTCCAGACAATCTGTTGATATTATGGAGTCTTTCTTAATGCAGAGACAGATATAAATGTGTGGGAAAAAAAAAAAAAAACTCCTTCAAAAAGTAAATGGGAGGGGGAAAGGGACAGTTGGTTAAAAAATAATAAGAATCCAAGATAATGCTACTCATTAGCCACTAACTTATCATCCATTATTATTCCAGTATAAGTTAGTAAGATCAGCATTCTCTAAGAACATAGAGCTAAGAAAAAAAAAAAAACAGGATTGCAAAAACCGTTAAAGATTTGAATCAATTATAAAAATATAGAGAATAGGGTAATGTCAACAGGCCAAATCTACAGTCCTTTATTGGGAAACTATTGAGTAAACAAAAGGCACTTGAAAGGAGATGCTAAAACTGAGGAAGAGAGCTTGTTTCGGAGAGTACTAAGTCCCCAGTATTCATTTCCCCCTTTCGTCTTTTCATTACTCATGTGCGTGCACGTGTGCGCACATGCACATACACACACATACACACACAATTTTAGCAAAAACAACTCAACTTGCTAGATATTTTCTAGCTTTGTATTTTCTTTCTTTGTTGTTAAGTGTGACCATATGTCCAAATTCTGGCCAAGGTGAGGTAGGCAGAGATGATATTTGCAACTTCTAAATCATCCCCTTAAAGGAAGCTGCTTATCCTCCAGCACATCTTTCTCCTTCTTGTGTGCAAAAACAAGGGACCAGTACTGGCAATCTGATGTATTAGTCTGCAAGGACTGCCATAATAAAACACCACAGATTGGGTAGCTTAAACAACAAAACAACAGGAGTGTATATTCTCACATTTCTAGAGGCTAGAAATCCAAAATCAAGGTGCCATCACATTTTGTTTCTTCTGGGACCTCTCCTGCTGGTTTGCTGGTTTTGCTGTCTTCATATGCCCTCTTCTCTACACATACAGAGAAGAGAGAGCTCTGTGTCTCTTCCTCTTCTTATAAGGCCACCAGTCCTATAGGATTAAGGACTCACCCTCATGACCTCATTGAAACTTTATGACTTCCTTGTAGGCCCTGTCTCCAAATACATTTGCATTTGGGGTTAGGGCTTCAGTATATGAATGGGGGAAGGGATACAGTGACTGCCAACTTCAAGGATGTCCCCTAAGGTGGTGGCAGAGTACTGCAATGGAAGACATTTGTCCTGGGTGATTGTCTGAATAGAGTCATGTGACCTCTTTAGACTGCCTACTCCTCTCTTGACTGTCTGTGTCAGTCACTGGATTTCTGGATGCATTTGTTACTGTAGCCATATCCTAACTAGTAAGGCTTAAAAGAGGAATTCCAAAATAAACTTTCTCTTACTTCACAACTCTGTTTGGGGCAATCTTTCTAAGAGAAAACAAAAAACTGAACAGGCCATCCATCCTCTTATCTGAATTTCTTCTTGAATGTGGTTTCAGTTTATGTTTAATACTAATCTAAACGTATCCAAATAGGCAAATGCTTAAATATCACAGTCTCATCTTTCACATAATAGCTCTCTAATCTGTGTCAGCCAGATTAATTTTGGTCTTCGTATTAGTGCATTTTTACAATATAAAGTAGTACCGAAGACTGGGTAATTTATAAAGAAAAGCAGTTTAATTGACTCACAGTTCTGCATGGTTAGGAAGGTCTCAGGAAACCTACAATCATGGCAGAAGGTGAAGGGGAAGCAAGGCACGTATTACATAGTGTGGGAGAGAGAGACGGAGAAGTAGGAAGCACCATGTCTTTATCAAACAACTAGATATCACGAGAACTCTATCAGAATAACAGCAAGGAGGAAGTCTGCCCTCATGACTCAATCACCTTCAATCAGACCACTCCCCCAGCACGTGGAAATTACAATTAAAGAGGAGATTTTGGTAAGGACACAGAGCCAAACCATATCAGTCATAATTTGTAATAGATGTGAAGATACCAAAGGTAAAAAATTTTCAGATATTGGTATAATCATATTTCTACCAAATTCATGTTACCAACTAGAAAGACAATGCTCATTTTATAAAGCATGTACATTTATAAAAGTAGAATTTATGCATAAAATGTAAGCCTTACATGTTACCTACTTCCTCAGAATACTTAGCAAATAGGGAGGTACTGGGTTCCTTTTTGGGGTAATAAAATGTTCTCAAATTAGATGATGGCAATGGTTGGGAAACTCAGAACATATTAAAAACCAATGAACTGAATAATCATTTTTCTTTCCAACTTTTATTCTAAGTTCAGGGGTACACATGTAGGTTTGTTACATGGGTAAATTATGAATCACGGGGGTTTGGTGTACAGATTTTTTCATCACCCAGGTAAGAAGCACAGTACCTGATAGGTATTTTTTGACCTTCCCCCTCCTCCCAACTTCCACTCTCAAGTGGGACACTGCGTCTATTGTTTCTGTCTTTGCCTCCATGTATAATCAATGTTTAGCTCCCGCTTAGGAGTGAGAAAATGCCATATTTGGATTGATGTTCCTGCATTAATTCACTTAAGACAATGGCCTCCAGCTTTATCCATGTTGTTTCAAAGGCATGATTTTGTTCTTTTAAATGACTGCATAGTATTCTGTGGTATATGTGTACCACATTTTCTTTATCCCGCCCACTGTTGATGGCATTTAGATTGGCTCCCTGTGTTTGCTATTGTGAAGAGTGCTGCAATGAACAAACACATGTGTGTGTTTTTATAATAGAATGACTTATATTTTGGGGGTTGTACACCCAGTAATGGGATTTCTGGGTCAAATAATAGTTCTGTGTTCAGTTCTTTAAGAAATCTCCAAACTGCTTTCCACAGTGGCTGAACTAATTTACATTTCCACCAGCAGTGTCCAAGTGTTCCCTTTTCTCTGCAAGCCAGCATCTGTTATTTTTTAACTTTTTAATAGTAGCCATTCTGAATGGTGTGGGATTGCAGTTTTGATTTGCATTTCTCTAATGGTTAGTGATGCTGAGCATTTTTTATATGCTTGTTGGCCATATGTCTTCTTTTGAGAAGTGTCTTGAACTGTACACTTCAAATAGGTGAATTATATAGAATGCACATGGTATCTCAGTAAGGCTTCTAAGAAAAATGTGGGGAAATTGGGAGGTACATGGTCAAATACATTGAGTAATCTTATATACTATATCCACCCTTGGAAAATTTTTGAAGTCTATAAGATATCTGCCTTAAAAAATATAACTTTTAATATTTATGTAACTTGCTGTAGTTGGAATATTTGTCCCTTCCAAAACACATGATGAAATTTAACCCCCAGTGTAGAAATATTGAAAGAGAGGGAGGGCATTTAAGAGGTAATAGAGTCATGAGGGCTCTGCCACAATAAGTTAATGGATTAATGAGTTATCGTGCAAGTGGCACTCTAAGAGGGGAAAGAGAGATGTGAGTATTCTTAGCCCCTTTGTCATGTGAGGCACTGCATCACCTTGGGACTCTGCAGGGTATCTCCAGCAGCAAGAATTCTCTCACTAGATTCAGCCCCTTGACCTTGGACTTCTCAGCCTCCATAACTGTAAGAAGTTAAGTTCCTTTTTTAAATAAATTACCCAGTTGCAGGTATTCTGTTATAAGCAACAGAAAACAGACTATGACATAACTATATAGCATTGATTATTCAAGGTCTTCTTGAAGTTATTTAACCTTGAATCATGTTATTGCATAATCTTTTGCAGCAGAGTTGTATTCCAAGCTGTAAATAATTGAATACTCTGAATTCCTGCTACCCTGGCTTAAACAGAAAGGGGTATAAATGTTTCACACAACAAAGGCCAATGGTAGAAGGTTCTGGGCTGGCACAGCCGCTCAGTAAGACAATCAGTGAGACTCTTTCCATCTTCTACTCCACTGTTCTCAGCATGCAGTATTTTGTCATTTGCTTTGGTGACCCAGGTACCTGTTTCCCTACTTTGCTCTCTAAGCATGAAGAAGAGATAAGTATTTTGCAGGAGATTCCACTTACCCTCCTTATACAGAGCTCTGTCATGTGGTCTCTCCTAACTGTGAAACAGACTGAGAAATCTAGAATTCAAGCTTTCCAGGCTGTATTCTATTAGAAGAAAACAGAGAAGATGATTGTTAATGGCTTTTGACTCTCTAATTCAGAATCTGTAAGCCACCCTTTTAACTATTTAATATATATGTGTTGTATGTGTGTGTATATGTATGTTTATATTTATATATGTATGTATAACTGTGTGTATATGTGTATCTTTCTCACTTCTGCCTCAATTCACTTAATACTTCTGAACATATATGTGTTGTATATATACGTGTGTGTGTGTGTGTGTGTCCTTCTCTCTTACCCCTCAATTCACTCTACATGAAATGCACTTACTCTTTCCCACAGGACACAGTTCCCAGGTCACACCCATTAAACATGTCCATCCTGAAGTTCAGATTTCCATGTGATATGCAGACTTCAGCATTAATTAACTAATAACTAACAAGCTATTTGCCTTCAATCAATCCCAAACAAGACTACTTCAGGCGCAAATTCCCATCTTATTATCAGATTCAGTAATGATTAGTGCTGATTACCAGGATGATGATACATATGCACATTTTCATGGGGCAGTTTCTAATATACAAAGTGGACAGAATGCACAGTATATATGTATATGCATGTGTGTTTATATACACACACACACATTTTTCCTACTAATTTTAAAATCTAGTTTATATCAATTTGCTCCTCAGTTGTAGAAGGTACCCCAAATCCAAACAAACAACAACAACAAAACAAAATTAAAGCAGAAATTAGAGCTTGAAGGAAGAAAAGTTGAGTGAGAAACTTTCCAGTCTTAGAACTACATTTCGTGGATAAACATGTGTGAGGAACACTAAGAAAGCCAAGTCAGCCTTTGCTCTGGTATACAGTCATTCTGGCGAAGCCCAGTAGCTCTGCGTATTTGGAAGAGGCACCTTCTGGCCTGATGGGAGGACTAGAGTATGATGAAAACTAGAGAAACAGCCTGCCCAGTGTGGTACCTCCCAGAAGTTACCAGGTTAAAGAGGCAGTCTCAGGAAGAAAATAGATACTTGGTGATGGGGTTCTCAAACCTATGTAATCTATTTTTTGCCTCCATTGGATGACTCATTCAGTGGACACACACACACACACACACACACACCCCTTGTTTTTGTTTGTTGTTTTCCTGGGGGGGTTGTATTAAAAATGGAGATGAATGTTATTACTTTCACGAAACCAATTGGTTTAATTGATTTCTTATATAGTTATTATGAATTTGATATCTCTGAATGAATGAAATTTTTATGTCTTTAGGGGAGATTCTTAGGATGATTTGTAGTAATTGTTATAATTCATGTCTTTTTACCTAGACATTCGGTTTGTCTTAGCCTATATGTTGATCCCTTTTTAAAGTTCCCTGAAGTGTTGGTGAAAGTCAAGGTGGAGACATAAGTTTCATAACTTCTGTGGTTCACTTTATACTGAATTCCTCTTCTGTCTCGTCCAGCTATACAGAACAATAGATTATTATTTTTCTTGATCTGTGGAGGCAGTTCAACTTTTCTCTTGGCTAACTAATCCAGGTTTCTTTGTTTAAACTTCCCTATTTCTCAACCCTTTAACAGCTCTCACTAAGGTCCTCAGTTGATACAAATAGTCATTTTCACTTTTTTTCTCTGCATGATTATTTGCAATAGTATTTCTAAGAAAAAATTAACATCACTTTAAATGGCTTTACACTATGTGCATTATAGAGTCTGAGGAAATACCCTCCCAAGATTCAAAAAGACTAGTGATTACTTGTGAAAACTTAGGCTAAACTAGGTAGCTCCAGAAAATGGAATAAAATAAAACATGTAGGTTTTATTTGTCAGAACAAAATGATTTGCTGTGATAATTACAATTTGGCAAGTCTATTGGGAGGCCCCTGGAGAGGGAAAAGAAACCCTGCAGCCTATACGGGATAACAGAAACAAGAGCAATAAGCAGCATGGGATTTTATAGGGAGTCAAAGTCACTCAAACCCAAAGCCTTCCTTTCTTTAACAAAATTACAAAATTAGTAGACGAAGAAAAAGTATTTAGTTTAATGCACCTGGTCAGCTATAAAGCTTTCAATAAAGTGTTACCTCAAAATGAAATTCAAATTATCTTATGAAAAATAAGTATAACTGAAAACTTTTACCTAATAAAGTGCCCACCAAAGCTTCTGAAGCCTAAAATCAAGCGAAGAAATATGAAAGTGGGCTTCCTTTAGCGTTAACAGGCTACCTGCCCCATACCTTCAGGCTACTTCTCCCCTAATGCTTTCCCTTCAAAAACCAGAGCTTTATTCTTTGGAGGAGAAAGCACCAGAAGTGTTACAAAGTCCAGGATACCCAGGCATATTGGAGAGTGGAGATGATTATGGGTAGGGTTTAGAGTGCATGTGAAGCATGATAAACCACTGCAGCTCTCTCCCCAAGCCTCCCAGAGTGCCTGCAGCCAATCTCACACCCATCCACCCCTCCCACCTGCTCTCAAAAGATACCAAGAATTCTTCTCTGGAGAAAATAAAGAAGTTCAACAAAAAGATACATGGGCTCTGACATTCAAAGATATCCTCACATAAGTAGTCATGTTGAAAGTCTTTTCCAAATACCAAGAGATTTCAACCAGTTGTTTGCATGGTGTTTTTAAATTTGTAATTGCACCTTACTGTCAGTATGATGAACAGCTGAGGAACCCCCAATATTTAAAGAAAGTCTCTAATGTAAAATACAGAGCCCCACAAAATAGAGAATAAACTGGAAGAAAAAGACACTATATGGCACAAAGAAAACTCTATTTTTAAAATTATAAACATTATTATTATTATCTTGATTGATGAGGGAAGATATGTACCTATAAGAAATGGGGTATTACAAGAAGAAATAATCAAAGAGCAAGAAAGATTTGTTAGAATTCAACATATAATTACTAGAAAAAAATATCAGAAGGTTTGGATGATAGTATCAAGGAAATGTCCCAGAAAATAGAAAAAAGTAAATGACGAAAAACAGTAGGAGAAGAAAAAAATAGAGAACAAATCAAAGAGATACAAAATCCAAAACTAAAGAATAAAATAGATGTGACAAAATTATCAATATCAATTTAAGAACGTTTCCTAGAGCTGAAGGACATTTTTCTCTAAATGGAAAGAGCCCACTGAAGGCTAAGCACAATGAAGAAAGACCCTCCAAGGCAGACTGTCATGAACTTTCAGGAAAAGGGGGGTTAAAATAAGATTCGATGAATCTTTTTAGAACTAGATGTAAGTCACGGAGAAATGCTTAGAAATAAGAATTGTATTGGAATACTTAAAAGCAACCGTGAGTTCCAGAAGAATATGACTCAGTGCCTAGAAATTTTATTATAAAGTGATTTCCAAATTCTCAATCATATATGAGGGTAGCATAGAGACATATCTGGATATTCAATGTCTAAAATAGATCAATATGTCTCCTGCACACTCTTTCTTAGGAAAATAAGAGATAATATGCTTTGGGAATACCTGAGGAAAAAGCAAAGAGGAAGATTCAAGAATCAAGAGTTCGAATACAAGATGCCAACAAAGGTAGGGACCAATATAGTCAACTGTGCACCACCAAAACAGAGCATAGATCACAGGAAGAGATGGAGGGCTGGTGGAGGGAGAAGGCAGAAGTTGCTTAGGATTATGTTTCAAAACTTAGAAAAAAAAATCTGATCGACATGACATATTTTTTGGAAAATTTATTTTAATACATTTATTTTGAAAAATACAGAAAACATAAATAAAAAATACTTCCAAAAAAAAGCAAACAACTGATGCAACATTAAATCTAGAAACAAACAAAAGGCATTTTTGGAAAGGAACTATAATTATAATTTACCCTTTGACCCCAAAGTGAAAAATGTTGATGTAATAGTATTTATGTAAACACTCAGAATTACCTTAACCAAAAATGTATAATTTAATTATAATGACAGAGTGGGAGACAGGATGTAGGTGAGGAGTATTGGAGAGAGGTTAATCTTATACTTCAAAAGCAAAAAGTAAATATATTACTTATATAAGGTGAAATAGAAATCAAGAAATCAAGAAAAATCAAATAAATATACATATCTGATATGGTTGCGATTTGTGTCCCTATCCAAATCTCAGGTTGAATTGTAATCCCCAATGTTGGAGGTAGGGTCTTGTGGGAGGTGACTGGATCGTGGGGATGAATTTCTCATGATTTGTTTTTACCTCATGAAATTCTCAAGAATTTCTCATGAAAGACTTTGTTATTCAAATTTTCTTCCTTGTTTTTGGTTCCCCCCCCCTTTTTTTTTTTTTTTTTTTTTTTTTTTGGCCCGCATGGTGACTCTAAATTTTTTCCAGCCCCTCTGGCTCTTTAGGACCTCATATGGCTGCTGATATGGCTACGTGATTGGTTTAGCACCATCCTCTTGGTACTATTCTCATGATAGTGAGTGAATTCTCAGGAGATTTGATTGTTTAAAATTGTGTGTAACACCTCCTCCCTCATTCTCTTGCTCCTGCTCCCTCTTCACCTTCTGCCCTGATTGCAAGTTTTCTGAGGTTTCCCGAGAAGCTGAGCAGATGCCAGTATGCTTTCTATATAGCCTGCAGAACCGTTAGCCAATTAAATCCCTTTTCTTTACAAATTACCCAGTCTTGAATATTTCTTGATAGCAATATAAGAACAGATTAATACAATACATATTTATATATAAGAAAAATATATATATTTTATAAATAAATAAACATTAATACCAGAGGAAACACCTTAGAAATATTGAAAATAGTTGTCTTTGCTGAGTAGAATAGTTAGGGATTGCAGTAAGAAAAGCTTTATTGTGGCATAAGCCTTTTAGCAATACATATGTGTATTATTTTCTGAAAACTTTAACACAATAAAATAAATACATGCTAATAGAAAGACGTCACTGGAGAAAATTACACTGAGTTATATTGAATCAGGCAATCTAACTGGCTAGATTATGTCGTGGCCTTTTCTTATTTTCTTATTTCTCGGAACTGGTCATTAATTAGAACCCTCTGGACAAGTTTGGACTTATCTGAAGTTACAATAGGTACATAGATTAAGTCACAATTTGCAAAGTGATCTTTATAAATATGATGTCATTTTATTAGCTATATGCACAAAGTTTTATGATGTTTTAGTTGGTTTTCTCAAGTGGTTTTGTGTGGCATGTATAGAAGTACAAACCCCACATAAAAATTAAAGCCACACCAAATCTCTGAAAGTATTAAAGAAGTATCTTTTTCACCTAAAAGTTTATGTCTTTATGTTTTAATGGCCTCACCTCTCTACCCAAGACTTTGTTATTCAAATTTTCTTCCTTGTTTTTGGTTCCTTTTTTTGGCCACATGGTAACTCTAAATTTTTTCCAGCCCCTCTGGCTCTTTAGGACCTCATATGGCTGCTGAGAGCAACTACTGCTAAAAGAGGTAACTTCGAAGGAATCGTGAGAAATTCAACAATGCTGTAGTCACTGCAAGCTCTGAAAGGCACTATTGGCTCTGAGACCTCATGAAGGTAAGGTTCACAGAAATCATCTGAGTTGAATATGGACCACTACTGTTAGACATGCAGGGTATACTGACATCTGCAGGAGTTAACAAAAAAGAAGAAAAAGCAGTAAGTTTGTGGAAAATCAGTTACTCATTATTGATCTCTTTGGTTAAATATGAGAATTTTCACAAATAATTGCATGATACAGTGCAAAATTTAACACACAAGCAGCTGGTCTATTCATACAAGTCAATATGGGGAAGGCAAAGTGTTTACTTGCCAAGCACAGTAAAACGGTAACCAAAAAAAGAGAAAAAAAGTTTGGCACAATTCTTTTACTTTTCAGTTTTGTTGCATTCTCAGTTCAGACATCGGAAAAATAAACTGCTTTACCTCCTTTTTTTGGAAATACCTGTTTTTGTGTTATTTTTGATGACTTAAAAGAGATCATATCATTCTGAATTTCACAGTGACCGACCCATGTATTTGTAACACGGTAATGCTCTTTTATTTCAGGAATCAGCCAAAAGCAATTAAGGAAGACTGTATTCATTACAGCAGAGCACACCCTGTTAAACTAATTGGAAATTACATACTACAATCTTGGCAAAACGTACCAACTATGAAGAGATGTCACCATCTTAATAATGCTATGATAGCCATAGGAGGACAAACAGTTGTTGTTGACAAGTGTTTGATCTTCATAAGTCTGCTGCTGTGACAAACTACAAACTATATTTTATCCTCTACTTCTGTGATCCTTCACCCAGATAAGAACCAACACCTGGCATCTTTTCAAATTTTCTTTTTTTTTTCTCCTTTTACATCAGTGGCAAAAGTTAAAAAGGTAACATGAAAAGAAAGATGAAACAGGAATACTGTTCAAATTGAAGGACTGTAGTTTCAAGTTTCAATCCTGTATCAAAACATCTCCGCCTTATCTTCTTTTCCAGTCATCACAAATGATGAGTACAAAGAGGTACACAAACATCAGTACAATGCTGCGTGTGTACTGCAATCCAAAAATCACAGCTACAAAATTATACCTGACATATCAAAAACTGACAGTCACATCCTCAAGATTTCCTCCTCTCATTCCCATGGACCTTCTTTATTAATAAATCTGACACATAAAAAGCATCTATATGACTAAAGTGTCAGTTACTGGAAAGACCGTTTTGATCTATTTCTCAACTTTTAGAAGAAATATTCTCTTTTCATGAATACAGGATCCGTTCACTGACTGCCGGCTTTCAAATGACCACCTCTTCAAGTTTAATTTTAAGTTTTAAATAAATATTGTATGCATGCAGAATAATTACGATGCTCTAGAGAGATACTGTATAATGACATTGATTCTTTTTTATCTGAAAATGCCAAGCCCTTAAGGCAGCGAAGTCTGCATTTGCCACAGATGTGGGAAGGTTCATTGCATGTGTTAAATTTCAGAAGGGGCATGCATGGCACTTTCATTAAGATGCTACCGGTATTTCCTGAGTAAACTCCAGTTTTCATGAGTTTAGAACTTCTTTTCTTTAGACTCATGTGATCTAAGCTACCAAGTGAAACTCACTGGCTTTCAAATGTATGTTTAACACATGTAATTTTTCGTGAACCAAAAATGTCTTCATTCTAAAAATGAAAACCTAATAAAATCTTGTTTGTAGATGTATGAAAATCCTTTTTCATGTTGCATAGTATTTTACATGACAAATAACTATTGCTATTTACAGACTAAAATATTTGTTAGGTTTGTGTTTATATATGGTATCACAGTTTCATACCAAATGCCATTAATGGATACTGTCATGTATCTTTTTCACATATTCAGAAATATGATGAGAATAAGTCAAGGTACAGAGACAGAAATCAGCATTATGTCTTGTCTTTTGTGTCCTCTGTTGGGGTTCCTTAAAAAATTGTTTTCTTCTTCTAAATGTATCCCACTCATAACTTAGCAACCATAGGGGTACACTAGGAAATAATAATTCTGCAATAAGGATGTGTTCAGAGTCAAGAACTTTTCTAAATGTGTTGACTCATTAAAACTTTTTCGTGTAATCAGATCAAAAATAGCCTAGTAGAAATATTGCTTGTCAATTTTTAACAGCCAAACTTTATTTGACACATGGCCTTCTCTGATGTGATTTTGACCAATAACTTGTTATGGCTGAAACTTTCCAATCCATCAGTAAGTCTCATTGCTCTTCTCTCAACACATTTCTCAAGTCTGTTCGTTGCTCATCAGCTCCACCACCACCATCCTGGTCCAGCCTTGACTATCTATCACCTGGATTACAGTTGTAGCCTCCTCATTGTTCTTCCTGTTTCCAGTCTTGCTCCATTACAGCCACAGTTCTGCATAGAAGCCTGAATTAATTTCTTAAAAACTAGAAACCAGATATTTTCACTCTCTACTCACAGCCATCCAATGGATTCAGGTTACACTTAGAGTGGAATAAAACCCACACTGCTGTCTCCAGCCACCAAAACACTGTCATATTCACCTCTAGTATATTCTTCAACATCAGCTCCCATCATCTTCTCTTCCTTCACTCTGCTCCAGCCTATGCTGCATTTATTTCCTTCAATAAGGGAAGGGATTCTTGCCTTAGGGAATATGAACTTGCTGATCCTTCTGACTTGAGTCTTTTTCTCCCATATTTTTCCATAACTCCTTCCTTTCTCCCCTTCAAAAAGAATTCTTCTCTGACTACCTTTTCTAAAATAGATACTCTTCACATTCTGTTGCCTTATTCTGCTTTCTTATTTTTCATTGTGTTTATTGCTCTCTGAAATAAGGATATATTTATTTGTGTATGTGTTTATGCTGAATTTTGACTACTGTAAAATCCATGATGCCTTGATGTTTTCTGTCTTGTTTGTTGCTACTTCCCAGCATCTAAAATAAAATAGTACCTGAACAATGAAAATAAAGGCATGGATATGTGAATAATGTAGGGACAGTAAATGGCTGATCTTTGGATTGATATATTTTTTCGGCCATTTTTAGTTTACTCTGTTCCGTGTTTAAAAAAATAATTTGTCCATGTCCATGAGCATTTGTATATCATCTCAAACTTTTGATTGTCACATTTGTAGCTCTCTGCTGTACCTATGATACTTACTGCAGGTGCTTTTTTCAACTTTGTATATAGGGGCAATATTTTACACATTGAAAATGCTATAGTCTATCAAAGATATATGTGTAGGAATTGAACATTTCAGAGCATGAACATACTGTAATTAATGCAAACATTCTGATTTTTGATTTTTCTTCTGATCTCTATAATTATATATGCAACTGATGTCTGAAATCTTTTCATGTGTATCTTGGAGGCACATCAATTTCATCATGTCCAAAACTGAACTCATTATTTCCTCCCAGACCTTTATTCCCTTGTATTGTTTTTCATTTTAGTAAAAGATACCACAGTCCAATAAATCTTCAAGTGTAAAACATGGTGATCATTCTACTATTTATTCCCTCTATTTATCTCCCCAGTCCCAACCTCAAATCATTGTTCCTTTGGGAGTTTCCACCCTTCTCTTGAGCTCCCCTGCCACTGTCTCAGCTGAGGACCTCATCTGGGATAATGTAGCTTTCTGTTATCTTTCTCCCCATCCTTTCTGATATGTACTAATACTTTCTAATATTTACTGATATTTACTCTATCTGTAAACACAGTGGTCTTTTTAAAATGTAAAACTGATTGCATTACCCATCTACTTTGAATATTTCAGTCTTTCCCAGGGTCCAGAAGTCTGAATTATTCAGCTAGGTCTTAACAGCCTCTGCTCCCTACATCCAACTAACTTCATCTCCTGCTGTGTCCCCTAAAACTTCTCTTCATCCAAGTGGACAATGTAGCTTTCTGAAGACACTGCTCTTCCAAACCCCATGCCACTGCTCATGCTTTCTGTCCTTCCTGGAGTAATCTTGCCCTTTTTATGTCTCTACTACCACTAATTCTTCAGAATACCCTTAAAGGATTTTGTCTCTTTGAAGTATATTTCTGCATTTCTCAGTATGTTCCCAATCCATTCCCTGCCCCACAGAACTGAGTATTCTCTTCTTTGGGTACATTACTCTTATAATTGTTCATATTACACTGATTATAATTATGTAATTAGGTATCTCTCTAACAAATGTTGAATAAATATTTGTTGTATTAATAAATGAGTGAAAAAATGTATGTTCTATTTTCATGTACTTTAGTGAGTTTGGCATTTTTGGCAACTGATAAAAACATACATTTTAAAAATACTTATTAAATCACATAAGTATAAAATCTGAGTATTAAATTTTTCTTGATTTCTTTAATAAAAGTAAATCCAGTATAATTATTCATATTTAAGCTCTCTACATTTCATTTTTTTCTTTTGAACATCCCTTTCTCATTCATTTTGTATTCACTGAGTTAATGCTGATTATAATTAATTGTTTTGATCCTCATGTAGATGTCATATGGACTTTTATAGTCATTCTATTATAATTAAACATACATTAATGGACATTTGAAACATGCCACCCTTTTTTAATAAAGCGTATATCTGTGGTCCACTGCTGGTGAAATGATCCAATAATATATCAGAACAGTAGTTTGTAATTTTGATAGAGAACACATTTGGCTTTCAAGTTTTTAAATCAAGGCCATTTTCCAGTTGGTTGAGTACCAAGTGCATTGCACAGATTCTCTTTACATATAAAAGTATTATCTATTGTCATGGACAGGTTTAAGTGTAGTGCTAAGGACAGCCTAACTAGATTAAGTATTGAGTTACTGTCCAGGCACATATTTTAAAATTCTGTTAAATTGCTATTGGAAAATATAAATTAGTAATTTAAAATATTTGTTATTCCACTGTCAAGTAAATTTTATTTCCAACTTGACCCTTGGAATTTTGCATATGTGTGTGGTTTGGTTTTTTTAATGTTATCTTATTGTTATTAGGGAGACTAATTTGACATTTGTTCAAAAATTATTCGTATGTTCTATTTCAAGGTTTTCTATTGGTATCTTAGATTGGTCTAAGATCCCATAGAGGTGTTTCACATTTCAGATTTTAACCACAGAGCCTTCATTTGTGTCTGTTTTATATTTAGAGAAACTATTTAAAGTGTTTTTGGAAATACAAAGGCAGAAGGATCCTGCAACTAAATGAAGTTTCCAAACTATTTCCCTACTGTTTGATAGTCATCACTTCACAAAATTTTGGAAGGAGTACATTGACTTGTTACGAAGATACATTTCATATAATAAACTCTTCTTTAGTAAAGATGTCTTATCTTTTATTTTAGATCGTTTAGTAAATATAATCATCACTTTTGTAGAACTGATATAAATACAGAAGTTGTTAGAGTCCAGTGCGTTCCTTCCTTTCGGAAAATGAAGTTATCTAACCAGTTTTCTCAATTGTTAGACTGAGAAGCTTTGGTGTAAAGGTTATTCTTAGAGAATAGGAAGAAATCACAATTATTGAGTACATTCAACATTTAATTCAGAAAAAAATCTATAGTAAACCATCAACAAAATCTGTATCTAAAGAAGTAACCCCCATTGCATCACATGGTCAAACACTGTGCTTTTTATTTCTTTCATGTATGCCCCACTGAGACTGGCTCATGATGTCTGAGGTTGACATTACTGTGAAACAAGTATGCGTACCATTTAACAGAATCACTCTTCTCCATTCTATAATCCTTATGTACTTTTTTTGACTAGTAAGTTTGAATAGTTTCAATTGCTAGTGCTTTAAAAGAAGCACTGTAAGTTTAAACATTAGGAAAACTGATTTTATAGATAAATCAATAAATTATAGATAAAAATTATCTATCTACTTACTATTATCTATATATAGATTATATAGAAGGAAAGATGTCCTCATCATATATTTCAGGGGGTCTATTAATAGCTATACCTCATGAAGTGGTAAATAGCACAGCAGAAAGAATAAAGGTGCTGAACTTGGACAGACTTACTTCTGATGACATAATTTCTATGAGACTTTGGATTGGACAGCTTCTTTTTTTTTTGAGATGGAGTCTCGCTCTGTCGCCCGGGCTGGAATGCAGTGGCCGGATCTCAGCTCACTGCAAGCTCCGCCTCCCAGGTTTACACCATTCTCCTGCCTCAGCCTCCCGAGTAGCTGGAACTACAGGCGCCCGCCACCTCGCCCGGCTAGTTTTTTGTATTTTTTAGTAGAGAAGGGCTTTCGTCATGTTAGCCAGGATGGTCTCGATCTCCTGACCTCGTGATCCGCCCGTCTCGGCCTCCCAAAGTGCTGGGATTACAGGCTTGAGCCACCGCGCCCGGCCTGGACAGCTTCTTTAACTCTCTGAGCACTGGTTTCCTCGTCAATGAAAGAAATAGACAATAAAGCATTCTTGTGAGCATTCAATAAGTTAATCTATTTAAAAACTCTGTTAAGGTCTGGGTATGAATTTAGTGCTAAATAAGTTTGGTGAAGCCATTGTGGAGTTGGTTAGTAATTGTAGTACCACATTATAATGCGGAGAAATTGTCTAACTGAAATCTGGCTTGACAAGAGCATATAAATTTGCAATTGGTTGATCAATGTATCAAGCATCCTATTAAGCCAAAAGTAGGAAACCACAGAGTTTCAAGAGAAACTTAGTACTAAAATACCCCAAATATTTATTTCTGATTTTAGAATACTCAAATTATGTATTTATTTCTTTAAAATGTGACAAATATATCAATAAATAATTTTTTACTAGCTATTGCCAAAGAAAAGGCCAATTAAAAATATTTTATATGCTTTTCTATATATTATAATTTTTCATAAAACTCAGAAAACAACCTTCATGAAGTCATTTAATTTCATTAAATCTTGTTAAAATTGAAACACTGACATGATCTTTCCAGTGTGAGCCTAGAGAGACCACTCTAAAACTAAGATAGCTGAAAATGGCCATGCTGCCCAACGTAATTGATAGATTCAATGCCCTCTCCATCAAGCTACCAATGACTTTCTTCACAGAATTAGAAAAAACTACTTTAAAGTTCACATGGAACCAAAAAACAGCCCATATTGCCAAGACGATCCTAAGCCAAAAGAACAAAGCTGGAGGTATCACGCTGCCTGACTTAAAACTATGCTACAAGACTACAGTAAC
Source organism: Colobus angolensis palliatus (assembly GCF_000951035.1). Lineage (NCBI taxonomy): Eukaryota > Metazoa > Chordata > Mammalia > Primates > Cercopithecidae > Colobus > Colobus angolensis. Next base: position 619,532 of record NW_012114744.1, on the reverse strand, counting down.
CAAAAGGGCATGATACTGGTACCAAAACAGAGATATAGACCAATGGAAAAAAAACAGAGCCCTCAGAAATAATACCACACATCTACAACTGTCTGATCTTTGACAAACCTGACAAAAACAAGAAATGGGGAAAGGATTCCCTATTTAATAAATGGTGCTGGGAAAACTGACTAGCCATATGTAGAAAGCTGAAACTGGTTCCCTTCCTTACACCTTATACAAAAATTAATTCAAGATGGATTAAAGACTTAAATGTTAGATGTAAAACCATAAAAACCCTAGAAGAAAACCTAGGCAATAGCATTCAGGACATAGGCATGAGCAAGGACTTCATGACTAAAACACCAAAAGCAATGGCAACAAAAGCCAAATTTGACGAATGGGATCTAATTAAACTAAAGAACTTCTGCACAGCAAAAGAAACTACCATCAGAGTGAACAGACAACCTACAGAATGTAAGAAAATTTTTACAATCTACCCACCTGACAAAGGGCTAATATCCAGAATCTACAAAGAACTTAAACAAATTTATAAGAAATAATCAAACAACCCCATCAAAAAGTGGGCAAAGGATATGAACAGACACTTCTCAAAAGAAGACATCTATGCAGCAACAGACACATGAAAAAATGTTCATCATCACTGGCTGTAAGAGAAATGCAAATCAAAACTACAATGAGATACCAACTCACACCAGTTAGAATGGTGATCATTAAAAAGTCAGGAAACAATAGGTGCTGGAGAGGATGTGGAGAAATAGGACCACTTTTACACTGTTGGTGGGACTGTAAACTAGTTCAACCATTGTGGAAGACAGTGTGGCGATTCCTCAAGGATCTAGAACTAAAAATACCATTTGACCCAGCCATCCCATTACTGGGTATATACCCAAAGGATTATAAATTATTCTACTACAAAGACACATGCACACGTATGTTTATTGTGGCACTATTCACAGTAGCAAAGATCTGGAACCAATCCAAATGTCCATCAATGATCGACTGGATTAAGAAAATGTGGCACATACACACCATGGAATACCATCCAGCCATAAAAAAGGATGAGTTCATGACCTTTGTAGGGACATGGATGAAGCTGGAAACTATCATTCTGAGCAAACTATCACAAGAACAGAAAACCAAACACCACATGTTCTCACTCATAGGTGGGGATTGAACAATGAGAACACTTGGACACTGGGTGGGGAACATCACACACTGGGGCCTGTCACGGGGTGGAGGGAGTGGGGAGGGCTAGCATTAGGAGATATACCCAATGTAAATGATGAGTTAATGGGTGCAGCACACCAACGTGGCACATGTATACATATGTAACAAACCTGCACGTTGTGCACATGTACCCTAGAACTTAAAGTATAATAATAACAAAAACTGAGCATATTTGTATTTGTGATAGTGTGTTTGAAATCTCCAGTACTTTTCCTAAATTTTGAGCCCAATCCCTAGTTGATCTGTGACACTAGTTTTTAAAACAAAAATGACCATAAAAATGCTTACAGATGAGCAACACCATTTCAGAATGAAAACAGAACTCACAACAATCAGCTACAGGTTGTGCTAGTTCTTGAGAGCTAAGCAATCTTTCCAAATCCAATGATTCTCTCTGCTCAGTCATCCAGGACCCACAGCAAAGTGATCCTCAATAATATTTTCTCAACAATCTCTATTCAATGTGCTATTCCACAACACCTACACTTTCTCCTCCTCTCAATCACAACCTAATTCTCCTGAGACTTGTTTTTTTTCATGGATTGAGTAAGTTACCAGTAACAACTAACTAAAATCTGAATTTGTTTATGTGATTCTTTTCCCACACAACGCAGCACGTTGAATCTGGAAATGGCCAGTGTTTTCAGCATTAGTTTTCATTAAAGTTTCATTGTTAAAATAGTTTAGAGCCAGCCAAAAATGTGAGAAATCTTCAGTAATAATAACAAAGCCACTTTTTGCTGGTTTCAATCATATCTTTAATAAGACACAGGTGAAACTTCTCCCATGCTCCCAGTATCTCTCTTGTATAAGAATCATAGGACACTCTTTCTCCAGCCTCCCACACTCCTTAAATATACCCAGTCATCTGGGAAGGTGTCAGCTAGAAAGAGGAAGATGACCGGTCAAATACTAAAATCATAACAAGGGTAATAAGATTAAATTTGAGGTATATCTTCAAGGATCATTTAGATATTTATATAATTAAAAGCTGTATGAAGGACTAAATGATTTGTCACTTTATATTTCCCCCATATGAAAATATAACCTTAAAAACGCTCACCCTAAAATTTGCTATCTTTTCTCCAGGTAGTCCTTAGTTATCTTTGTCAACTCATGAAAAAATAAAATAAAATCAAAACAATTGGTTCCCTGAATAAAGATCACTTATTTTATCTCATGTATTTTTACTATTAATTAAGATGATTGTTCTTTCAGATTTTACTCTATTAAGAATTAATTCTGCCAAGTGCAGTGGCTCATAATAGTGATCCCAGCACTTTGGAAAGCTAAGGCTGCAAAATCGCTGGGGACAGGAATTTGAGACCAGCATGGGCTACATAGTGAGATTCCATCTCTACAAAAAAACAAAAAAAACAAAAACAAATTAGCCAGGCATGGTGGCCCACACCTGTAGTCCCAGCCACTAAGGAGGCTGAGGTGGGAGGACTGCTTGAGCCCAGGAGTTCTAGGCTGCAGTAAGCTGTGATTGTACCATTGCACTCCAGCCTGGGCAACAGAGCGAGACCTTGTCAACACACAAAAAAGAATTATCTACCAATTTTCTTCTACATGAAAATACTTGAAAAACTATTTCCTAAGAGCCATCTCTTTGTATTGTACTTCCAAAGAATTCATGTCCATTGTGGAAATACTTATCAAAGGACACTGAAGAAGAAGGAAAATGTAAGTTGCTTCCAAAAAAGGAATTATAGCTTCTCTATACATTAAGTATCTCACTTTTAAAAGTAAAGTTATGCTGATAACAGAACAAACATTAGAATCACCTAGTCCAGGAGTTTAATAAATTTTCTACCTACTAGCAGTATGCCTTGCAAAGGGTATGTTTAACTTCTATGCTTTCTTAATTTCCACATCTATAAAATAGGAATAAAAATAACTATTTCACAGGGGTTCCAATAGGCACTGAAGATGATAATATGCCTGGCATGTCATAAGCAATTCATAAATGTCAGTTTATTCTCACTCTCACCCTCTCAAGTCTAATGCTAATTAATTGACAATTAAATACATCTAATGTTTAAATTTGCAAAGGAGTTTAATATTTTTCAGTTACAAGTTGAAATCACGATGCATAAATGTTTTATGACTGATTTAATATCAATCAAAATATTATAACAATTAGATTCCCATGGTGACAAGATCTTATTTTAGATGTCTTTTTAACTATTACAGACCATATGTATGGAAAAATATTCCTAAACTTTAATTGTATTTGCTTAATTTAGATGAATTTATGCTGTAACTGCTTCAATTTTGGCCTTTTGTCTGGATTACTTAATAACCTCCTGAAAGGTTTCCTTGATTCATCCTCTGTATTGCAGCCAGTGATTATCCTAAGACATATGATCACCTCTCCACTGTGCACAAAAATCTTCTATGGCTACACACTATCCAAAGATTAGAGTCCAAACCTGGCATTTCAGAAAGTGATTTTTCACCCTTCCCCTCCTATCTAATTTACCTACCCCTCCTGTGTACCCATATTCTTCTACACAGTTACAGCAATGTAAACAACCAAATACCCACACTGACCTATTCAGAATGCTGCAAACTCAATATATTGTGATCCTTATTTCTAATACCATTGTACAAGCAGTTCCTTTGATATAAAAGTTCTCTTTTGCATACACACCCATCACCAGCATCAGCCAGCTCCATTTCTGTCCATGGAAAACTTATTAAGGTTATTTAAATCTTACAGGTTTAAATAAGGTTCTATGCCCATTGAAGACCAAGCAAGCTCTCAAATTAACCCTCTCACAGACAACAACTATTAACTTTGGGCACACAAAAATAAATATCCAACTACCCAAAGGCATGGAAGAGCAACCAAATGCAGGCAGAGTCTGAAGGGGATTGACTCTTGGGGGAAGAGAACAGCAGCTGATGAGTTTCTTATTTTTATAGCTGCCAGCCAGAGGATAAGCTCCAGTCTGTAGCATGCAGATGCTAAAATTCTGATAGAAAAATGCACAGGAATTATTGTTTAGAACCACAATTTAGAGTTCAGTATAGCCACACACACTCAAAAATTAGAGGGAATCAGGAAAGAAGCCAAGCCAGATAAAAGGGGACCCTAATTCTCTGTGTATACTCTGAGCAAATCTCTGTCCAGCTGAATCATAAACAAATTATTCAATGGGCAAACTCAAGCAGTCTAGCTAAGGCTGAAGGAATAGAACTGAGATGTAAGCTGATGTCCAAGAGACTGAGTTTGTAGTTTAAGTCCAAAAAAGTACATAGCTTGCAAAACCAGACAAAAATTATCGATATTCTTTAGAGGAATATAATCAAATCTAGAGTCTCCAAAACAGGTTGGAGAAGGTATTGTGGATATTATGAAGTAACCTGCATAATATCCACAATATAACTCAAAATTGTTTGCATATAAATAGGAAAATATGTCATTTTCCAAAGAGAAGACACTTTCTAAAGACTGATCCTGAGACAACCCCTATGTTGGAATTACCAGACAGGATTTTAAATCAACTATCACTGCACTGTTCAGTAACATAAAGAAAAATATGTCTACATGAATTAAAATATAAATAAATCTTTCCAGTAGAGAGATGTTGTAAGTAGAAAATGAAATGGAAGGTTTTAAACTGTAAAATAAAATATATGAAATCAATCATGTGCTTCCAGAAAACATTGCTAGATTCACCTCTTTTAATTAAAATTAACCCTCTCCTCAGGATATGGAGAAATAGGAACACTTTTACACTGTTGGTGGGTGTATAAATTAGTTCAACCATTGTGGAAGGCAGTGTAGCAATTCCTCAAGGATCTAGAACCAGAAATACCATTTGACCCAGCAATCCCATCACTGGGTATATACCCAAAGGATTATAAATCATGCTACTATAAAGACACATATACATGTATGTTTATTGCAGCACTATTCACAATAGCAGACTTGGAACCAACCCAAATGCCCATCAGTGATAAACTGGATTAAGAAAATGTGGCACATATGCACCATGGAATATTCCGCAGCCATAAAAAAGGATGAGTTCATGTCCTTTGCAGGGACGTGGATAAAGCTGAACCATCATTCTCAGCAAACTAACACAAGAACAGAAAACCAAACACCGCATGTTCTCACTCATAAGTGGGAGTTGAACAACGAAAACACATGGACGCAGGGAGGGGAACATCACACTCTGAGGCCAGTGGAGGGCTAGGGGAGGGATAGTATTAGGAGAAATACCTAATGGAGATGATGGGTTAGGTGCACCAAACCACCATGGCACAAGTTCTCTACATGTATCCCAGAACTTAAAGTATAATTAATTAATTAACCCTCTCCTCATTCATAGATTTTTGTATTTCTATTATAGTAATTTTGTATTTCTATTATAGCAATTTGCAGTATCTATTCCATGATTTATTTACGTACATCTTTATCTCCCTGATTATAAATTCCTGGCATTATGTATAGAGGACTATGTTTCAGCAACAAAAACCTGCTATGAACCCTCTGAACTGACACTGTGAAAAAGTTACCATCTTGGCTACTGGAGTCAGACATACCTGTATCCTGTATCCATACCAGAATTCCTGTATCAGGAATTCTGCTAGACATTGGAGAAAGGCAATAAGGAAGACTTATAAGATTCCTACCTTCTTAGATTGTGTAAGTGAGAAAAGGTAGAAATACATTAACCATATAAAGAAATAAGGTGCAATGAAGGAAATAGACACCAACTGGATAGGAGGAGCTAATTCAGCAACAGTTTAATGAATGGTGGTTATTTTACTATTATTATACCTTTTTAAAAAATTCTTTATAGTACTATACCTGTGCTTTGTAGAACATGTATTCTTATTAAGTATATGTTAAATTTACTTTCCTGTGGCTTAATTCGTATTGGGTAACACGAAAGAAAGGATCATGTATTACATGATATGTTCATAATCAGGGGGCCCAACCCACATCTGCCATGTGTACTCTTTCATTTCTAAAGATCTAAACTGCTTTAGAAGGAGAAAGTATTTGTTTAAATGCAGCATAATACATTTATTAATTAAATCTAAAAGAACTGAGATGTGGCACTTAAGGGAGTGACAAATTTGAATTTGAGTAGCCAGGCTGTTTTTCCTGGAAGGAGGCTTTAGCAGCTAATCTAGGGAGGGAAATTTGTTGTTAAAAGCAAACATTAGAATATAATAACCAAACAAGTGGTTTGCCATGTAGTGCATTAATTGTACTAGTTGTAGGTTAAGAAGAGATAGATCTCACACTGCTAAATGTTGATTACAATCTGGAAAATGCTGCATAGGAATTGAGCTTCTGTGCTTTTAGCCAAGGAGTTTTACTTTTGTTTAAATCTGTTTGGGTATGGGTAGAGAAGCATTGCCAGAAAAACAATTAGTTTGTGACACTAGACCCCTAGAGAGTGTTTTGGGGAACTGCTGTGATTAAACCCTAATGAAACAATTTTTTTTTTCTTTTTTCTCTCTTCTCTTTTGAGACGGAGTCTTGCTCTGTCGCCTAGGCTGGAGTGCAGTGGCACAATCTCGACTCACTGCAACCTCCGCCTCCCAGGTTCAAGCCATTCTCTTGCCTCAGCCTCCCAAGTAACTGGGAATATAGGTGCGTGCCACCATGCCTGGCTAATTTTTTGTATTTTTAGTAGAGACGGGGTTTCACCTTGTTAGCCACGCTGGTCTTGATCTCCTGATCTCGTGATCCACCCGCCTCGGCCTCCCAGAGTGCTGGGGTTACAAGCATGAGCCACTGCGCCCGGCCTTTTACAACGTGATTTCAAACAAAACTTTATCCACTCGAGGTCTCTAACACTTACACCCACGTTGTTCTGCAGCACGCCTCACACTCCACTCATACTCACAAATTCAAACACACAGTTATTATTTTCATAATGTTCACAAAACCTGTGCAGTGCTGGGAATTTAAAAGTGAGCACACACATACACACAAAAAATAACAGCACTAATGTTAGTTTTCTTTCGGAAAGCACTAATTTAGAAACACAACTGAATTTTCTCTGCCTAATTTATGTGCAGGTCACTAAGATCCACCAGAGTGAAAAATGGACTTTGTTGCTTCTTGTTTATTTTTTCCTTAGTGGCTACATTATATTCAGAACACTTACAGTAAGTGTCTCTAACTAAAAACTGAATCTTAAAATGGACCTCAAGTTTCTTCTTCTGAGTTTTTAAGCATCCCTTTATGCTCTCTGGTTCACTTACATCTCTATTGTTCTAAGGGTTAAAAACTGCACTATCACAATGACAAGTCTTATTACTCAGTCAAAGTAAATGGATCACCACATAACCTTTCAGAAATGTTCTTCCTTAAGCTATTAAAACATTCCATGCCCTTAGATGACAACAATTTCTCTGCCTTTTGAAATTTCTTTTCTATCCTGCAGAGTTCATAGAGATATGCTTGGTTAAAATCAACTTATATAAAACTATGCACTGTAAATTCTGACACTTCTGTTTGAATCTCTTTTCAAACACTTGTCTTTGCTCAGCATAATAGATGTCAGTTCTTCTGATGTAGTTCAAGCATAAGCTTCATATGAAGACTCAGCTATGTCTATTGCATTTCTGAAGCTACTACTCACTGAAGTTTTGTGCTGTTTGACATCAAAGATAGGCAAGAATCACCTGCTGAGTTCACATGCATGGAGCAAAACATCTTCAAATCACTTTTGCTAGACAAAAGTTTTTTTTTTTTTTTTTTTTTTAATATTAAGCTTTCACTATCATGTGGACTTAAACACAAATGCAGTCCTCGTTAGGGTCGCAACATTGTATTATTAAAATATGCATCGGAAGCTCTGAATTTAGCTAACTTTTAAACTGAAGGTAATTTGTGTAGTTGCTTCAGATTTGAACTAAGCTGCAAAGAATTCAACATCATTCAGACAGTCAAAATGTGATTTTTATTCAATACGCAGTTATTTTGCTCAAAGGTAAAAGCACTTTGAACATTCTCAAACCAAAAGAGAATCTTCTAATATTTCCAGCTTTAATAGATGTCCTTGACATCAATTTAAGAGATGATTTCATTCAAAATGAATGCATAGAATATTTTAAATTACATATTTTAATTAAAAAATAAAACAAAAACCTCTACTTACATTTTAGAGTTACCGTAAATGAAACTATGTATATCTTTTGGAAAACAATAACAGCAATATTTTCAGGTTTTACTAAGTAATTTGACATTACTCTTAAGCATCAACATCACATAGCATACAAACAATATTATTAAAGAGATGTGAACATGAAAATTATAACTTGTTATGTCTGTGGTGTTCTAAACAAAAGCTTTAAAATTTGGACTCCCACTGCTCCAGTAATTAAACACAACAGAAAGGTAAGTGAATGATAGTAAAAACAAGGCAAAGACCTGGACTTGCCCAAGGACAAACCTTTTTTGATAAGTTGGTTTTAATATGCCACTAGTTTTTAAATGTTGACTTTCATAGGACAGAAATATTTCAAAACTTTGGGAGGATATTTGTAAACTTCTATTTGCCATATTTAAATCTCTTTGGTTATGGGTGGAGAAGCATTGCTAGAAAAACAAATTAGTTTGTGACAAACTATATGTACATTTTTAAATACATATGTGTATATTTTAAATACAAAATCGATCTATCTATATAGATTTAAATACATATAGTTTCCTGTAACCATTATATATAAAAGGAAGGGCATTTCTA
>NW_012114744.1:601575-610444 GCF_000951035.1 Colobus angolensis palliatus | reverse complement strand
AGGAAGGAAGGGAGGAAGGAAGGAAAGAAGGAAGAAAAAAGAGAAAGAAAGAAAGAACCCAGAAAACAAAGAAGTCACTAGACTGTTTTACTTTGTCTGCATCAGTATTTAGGAATTCCTGCTCATGGTTTTCTCTTGCAACCCAGATATGCCCTGTACTGATTTGTGGTCACACATATCAATCAGTTCAAATTGTCTCTGTGGTAAAGAGTTTAAGCACAAGGACAGAAGAAAAAATATGCAACGAATTTTTTTCAATCCACAAAAAGAATGCAGTAGAGAAAGAGATAAAATGTCATGTCAGTGTAATCCCTTAGCTAACTAGTCAACCAGAGAATGGCCACTCAAGTCCAGCACCTATGCCTTTCTTTATTGCAGTCACATTTTGAATTATCTTCCTATGCTATAAAAAATTCCGATTAGAGAAATGTTCTCAGTTTTACATCTTGAAAAGGGTATGGGTAAGAGGGGAATCAGTTCAGACATTAGTCAAGGCTATAACAGAGCAAATAAGAAAGGAAAACACCAGAAGAGTTACGAAATGACACTTCAATTTTATTTTAATTTTCTGAAGTTACTATCAGTAAATATACTAAATTTAAATGTATCCTTTGTGTTTGTTACAGAGACTGTTACAGCTCACCAAAGTTCTTTGTGTACCCAGAAGGAAGTCCAGGTTCTTCATTCCTTCCTGGGTACACAACTATAAAACAGTCTCTCTTAAAATTAAGTGGAGTGATATTATTTAGTTCCAGCCAATGAAGTATAATCAGAAGTAATGTTTGCTACTTTCAAACCCATACTTGGGCCCATAAAATCCCTTGGTTTGCTTCCTCAAATTTTCTCCTACTCCAGCTTGAAAGGCGTGTGTTGAAAATTACAGTCTCTGGCAGTCCAGGTCCCTGAATGACTGCATGAAGAGATCACTCCTTGACTTACTTACCTATCAAAAATTGTTACATGAGCTTGAAATAGACTTATATTGTGTTTGTACCATTATACATTTTGGGTTCTACTTGTTATAATATGTAGTCTACCATTGATCTACTTGTCAGTATCTTCTAGTGACAGGAGTTAAGCTGCCTATAACCTATGGATTTGAATGTTATTTTAAAATTTTCCAATAAGCCTTTACTTGTTAATTAACAAAGGTGTGTGTTTTATACTGGACTATCCTTGAACATTTAACTATCACATAATTATTCTCTCAGTCCTCTTCTGAGAAAAGTAGCCTCTGATGTAAGATGACACTCCACTGACCAGAGCTGGTCAGAGGGGTATTAACACTGTAGCCATATTATCTCCTCTGAGAAACTTGCCACTTAGGCGAATGAGGGGAAAGACTAGGTGAAAATACAGAAAAAAATACAAATAATTATCTAAAGATTATCCAACTCTGATAACAAAGCTACACAGATTCTCCTTCAAAATAAAGTGCAAAGCATGAAAGTTCCTTTTTTTTTTCTGTTACTATTGCTGTGTAACAAACTACTCCAGAACTTAGTATTATAAAACATCCATTTTACTATGCTCATGGATTGTGTAGGTCTGGAATTTGAACAATCGGAGAAAGGATGAATGTTCTCTTTTCCATAATGACTAGAGTCTCAGATGGTAATGTGTAAAGGCTGTGAGTGCATTAACAGCTAAGAGTTAGAATCTTATCACAAGAATTCAGTGAGATGAAATATTCAAAGTCCTTTCCACATTGTCTAGAAAACAGAATGCAATCTCTGAATAGTAACCATTATTATTACCCATGAAAATGAGTAAGGAGGCCAGGCACTGTGCTATAATCCCAGTGCTTTGAGAGTCTAAGGTGGGAGGGTAGCTTGGGGCTAGGAATTCCAGACAAATCTTGGCAACATAGGGACACCTGGATCTCTACAAAAATGTAAAGTTAGTCAGGTGTGGTATCACACATCTACAATGCTAGTTTCTCAGGAGGCTGAGGTGAGAGGATCACTTGATCCCAGAAGTCCAAGGTTGCAGTGAGCTATGATCTTGCTGCCACTGCTCTCCAGCCTGAGAGACAGAGGGAGAATCTGTCTCTATAAAAATACATACATACATACATACATACATACATACATAAGGGTAAGGTATACTCTCCCTCAGGAAGATCGGTTTAGGAAGAGATAATAAATATGCTTAATTAATTCATAATGAATATATCTAATTAAAACAATGTAAAATCATTATCAATTTTTACATTGTGATCAGTCACAACTATATAATAGCAATATTTAACAAGTGTTAAAGTTCTCAGGGTCTGTTCCTCACTCATAATCCATTTTCCACTTACCTGCCAGAGGCATCCAACTGACACACTATCTCACTGCCCAAAATCTATTAGGGTAAATGCAATTGTTTGGCTCACTAGGTATTCTGTGATCTACTTTTATGTCTCCTGCTTCCTCTACTCTTCCACTCTCCCATTTAGTTTACATTGCAACCATGCAGAAATATTGTCCAGTTGCATTCTGCCAAGTTCTTACTTATCTCCTTCTGTCTGGATGTGCTTCTCTACTCTTGTCATACTCTATTATTTTATCTTATCATTTAGCCTCAGCATGATCTTTTCTGGAAAGTCTTTTGCTATGTACCGCTGAGGCAAGCATGGATTCTCACCATCTCTATTGGGACAGCTTGTATTGACTCTACCACAGAAGTCCACATAGTATAGAAATTTTATTTTCCATTGTAGACAGTAAGCTCCCAATGGACAAGGATTATTCTTTTATTCATTGATATTCAGAAAAAAATTGTTTACAATCTTTCAGAGAACGGAGGGGAGAGTGAATACTTTTTTTTTACACATACAGTTTTCTAGGTGCAAAACGGTATATAATTTGAGTTATCAGAACTAAACACAAGTTAAAGCATATCTAAGAACGCCAAACTTAATATACTTTAGTCCTTTCTTATAAGATTTGGTTAGAAAATGTTGGCATACAGATAAATACCCTATGTTGAGAAATATGACTATGCAGAACATTTGTGAAACTTTTAAGTTTTGTGAAGTTAATACAATGATCTGTATTCACATTCATTATATTTTTTATTTAGGAAACTATATTTTTTCAGATTCTTAAATATTTAATAACAATAATAATGTAAATATTTTAATGCACACTCTCGTCTTGTATGGATTTTCATTGACAAATTGGCATCGTGTACTGAAAATCTCTTGCATATATAAAACTTAAACTTTAGTGATCAGTAGACTATCAAAATGAGGCATATTTTAAATGAAGATAGTGATGAAAGAAGCTTAAGCTGTTATTATTTTGTTCAAGGTAGACTATTAAGTAATTCTTTTTTCAAGTAATATGTCTCTGTAACAGGAACTAGCTCACAGGTGGCTCAGTAAACAGAAAAATGATGTTAGTATAAAGAATAGTTTTCTTGTCACATTACTATTTCATGCCACATACAGCATTAGCAAAAGGCAAAGTATTCTAAGTGCAACTACCAGTAAAACTGAATATACTGCTGTACTCAATGCCGGACCATTTGGCATTCTTTCTTTCTACTCAGTTTGGTCACATGATTTGTCTTGGAGAAATTTGTATTTGGATTTTTCTTGATTTTGTGCACTCTGCATTTGTCTCCATAACAACCTCAAGACTTTCTTAAATTTCCTTCCAACAAGCTACCTTCATCTGTTTTTAAATATAAAGTCCTACATTGCCATGTTATTTCTTTAATTTATTGGGGTGTGACATATCTTTTAGGGTATATTAGTGTGTTCTCAGAGTTTCATTATTTTTGCTGGTGATACGGAAACAGAGTTGCCTAGAGTTCAGTGGTTCACCCCTATTCCTCTTTTTCCTCTAAGTACAATTTTACTAAATGCAAGGTTTTTCCAGAATGCCTAAATTACTTGTAAACACAATGCCTTTACTGCATGCATTGTTTCAGCTATACATTACAGATGAAAGACATGAAGGACAATGATCTACAAAAGTTAATGTTCACAACAAATATATTAAGAACTTTGTAAGAGCTTCTATTTTTAAAACCACATTTTATTTGTTGTGAGTAAAATATTCAATATTCTTTACAATGATTATCACTGAAGGGTCCACTAAACCATTTTTGGATGTCTTATTTTGGATTTTATAAGATAAATTAAGCTGAAATAATTATTTTTATAAGACGTCTGTTAAAAATGTATAGTAATCTAAATCACTGTAACAGAAACTATCCTTCAGAATAAAAAATATAAGCAAAAACACACACAAAAATGTTAACTTATCTTCTTGCCTTGATCAATCTTTACACTTAATATGCTTGTTTGGTTTCTACATAGTTCAAATATACTAAGAAATATAGTAAGTAATAAAAATTTGTTTAATGTATTTAAAAATTGGCAGTGCAAAAAGGGGAAGTAATGATTTTGTTCCCATGAGGTAAGGAAAGTGAATAAAATGTGAATCAGTCCTGTAGTCTGCAAGAAAAAGCACAATCCTGCTCTAGAACTGACTTTACTTGCTCAAAACATGCCAATTGTCTGTCTCTGAACCAATCATTGTGGTAAAGGGAATAAGATATGCAGATTAACTTAACCTAATGAGGCCCTCCCCAGCCATATAGACAGAATGGGAGAGGAGGTTTCCAAAAGATATAAACTGTCAAATATATAAAAAGATAATCATCCTCATTTGTAATAAGAGAAACACCAATTAAAACTACAATGAGATATAATTTCTCACCTATCAGATTGGCAAAACTCCAAAAGTTTGAAAACATACTCTAACGGTGGGGTTGCAGAGAATCAGAAACGATCCTATACTGCTGAATAGTGTACAAATAGTTACAATCCCCATAGAATTTGCATTATCTTAAAGAAATCTATGTCATTAGATCAGGAAATTCTGCCTCTGAGAAATCTACCATGAAGACGTACCTCTACATGTATGAAAAAAATTCAAAATAATCCAAATGTCCATTACTAGCCATCTGGTTAAATACACTATGATACATGGACATAATGTAGTATTATGTGACCACAAAAAAAAATAATGAAAAAGATTTCAGTGCACTGATATGGAGTGATATTGGGTATTACTGTTAGGATGGAAAGAATCAAAAGTACTGAGCAATGAATATTTGATGACACTTTTGTGTAAGAAAGAAAATAGAAAAATATGTATTTGCTTACTTTTGTAAGAAACAACTGGATGATAGAACCAAAAACAATAAAAATGGTCACCTATGAGGAAAGGAGTTGACAGAGCTGAGATGATTGAAATGACAGCAGATTTCAATAATATATTATTTTATATCATTTTGACGTTTGAAAAATACTAACTCTAAAAATTTAAAGCAAGCTGAAATAAATAAACCAATTATTTACCGAACTGATAACATGACAACAAAGAGAGAGAGAAGGAAAAATAAATCTTTCAGTGTTATCTAAACAGAACGCTGTGACTGTATAACCTTAGTGGTATATATTCTAAGGAGAAAAGAGAATTCAAAGAAATTGTCAGCTTTACTCTGAAGTGAAAATATATAGTTAAAGCAAAAGTAGAAAAATGTTTATAATTATTGAATATGGCCTGTGGCTATGTGGATATTCACGGCAATACTTTCAATTCTTCTGTATACTTGAAATGTTTTATAACAAAATATTGGAAACAAATCATGACCATTAACTAAACCAAGAAGTTTCGAGACATTTTGTGGGTTATCACTTTGTTCCAAAGTAGATATTTTTACAAAGTAGGGTAAAATGTTCTTATATCACATGCTTCAAAAACTAGAAGAAAAAAAAGTTTGGGAGACTTCTTCTCCATATCCTGAATATACTAAATGGCTTAAGTTACAAAAATATGTATCATAGAGTTTTTAAAATAACTCATTGCCTGAATAGTAAAAATTAAAATTGTCTTTCAATGAAGGAGATCATAAATATAAAGATGATACAGAAGACATTTGCAATATGAAAAACAACAAAGTATTTATATCCCAATTATAAGGAGTTCCTGACAATCAACAAACTACACAGGAATTTCATGGGAAAATCAGTAAACCAGCCTAAGCAACATGGCGAAATCCCACCTCTATGAAAACACAGAATTAAAGAGGAAATTAGAGGTTGAAGGAAGAAAAGTTGAGTGAAAAACTTTCCAGCCTTAAAACAGTACTTCATGGATAAACATGTATGAGGGGCACTAAGAAAACCAAGTCAGCCTTTGCTCTGGTATACAAGCATTCTGGCAAAGCCTGCTAGCTCCATACATTTGGAACAGGCACCCTCTGGCATGATGGGAGCTAAACTGGAAACTAGAGCAATAGCATATGTGTGCCCGTAGTCCCAGCTATTTGGGAGGCTGAGGCAGAAGGATCACTTGAGCCTTGGAGGCAGAGGTTGTAAGGAGCCGAGATTGTGCCACTGCACTCCAGCCTGGGTGACAGAGCAAGACCCTTTCTCAAAAATTGTTTTTATTTTAAAAACAAAAATAAAGGAAAAGAAAATGAGCAATGCAAAGGAACAATTTACAGAAGATAAGATCCAAAAGATTCTCAAGATTGTTAGGAATCAAAGACATGTTAGTTGAAACCATAAGGTAATACTTGACCACGTTTAGATTCACAAGTGCTGAAAGGGTTGTAGAGATACAACCTGCTCCACCATCAGCAGGAATGTCAACTGGTGCAAGCATACCTTAAACACTGAAAGTCATTTCACTCCAGGTTTATATCTCAAAAAATTCAAACATGGGGTGTACGTAAAAGTATGTTCCTCATAGTCAAAGGCGTAAGTCAGCTATTAGGTACCATTATTACAAATGTACACTTATTTTTAAAAAATTAAAAGATTTCATTGCTGGTGAGATGATATATATATTTTTGTAAATTATAAAATATATGAATATATAATTTTACATATATAAATTTTATAATTTTATAAAATTATAAAATATATGAATCATTGAATATTGCATTTATCTGAGTAAGTGAAGCTCCCAACATTTGGTTGTTTCTATATCTTTGATCAGTTAATTTCTTTATTAGAAGACAACCTATCAAATTCCTTTTCCAGCTCTCTCTGAATAAACAGCTCACAAGTATCGTTCAATTACACATCATTTGGGTCACATGAATTGTCATGCTTTCTACTCTCCAAGGTGGCTTACATAGACCACATGAGAGTATCTGAAGTGCAGGAACACTTTCAGGCATTGTCAGTAAGCTTTTTTTTTTCTTTTTTTTTGTAACTACAATCTCCTGCAAAGCCCACTAAAGCTTCTTGCTGCCTGCTTTAACAGAGAGAGAGACCTTGCTCACAGGTTTCTGGGACAATAAATTGTCTGTGGTTCCAGCCTGAAGGTTTCTTGGTCCTACAAAATGACACGGATTGTCTCCTGGCTGTCTATACTTTTCCCTCTGTTATGCAAACTTTAGTCCGTTGCCAATAAGAAAAAATGCCTTTTGGAGATGCATTTTCAAAAATGTGTTCTTCTGTTTCTCCTCTTCCAGAGACCCCCACATGCATTCAGGTTGATGGCAGATTTCTGCGTGAAGAACACAGCTTGTTTTCAACATTGTAGCTGCTCTCACAGTGATTGGTGCTCACCATTTCTGTAGTAAGATCTCTACCACTGGGACCAATTTTCACCTATCTCTCTCATGGTGCCTCAGCCTCTAACAAAGGGTCTAGCCTCTGCCTAAGTGTTTTTGCTTATAATCATTTTTTATAGAAAAATTTTCAATTAAGAGAATCAACATGACATTAATTTATTTGCATTTAGGGTCAATGATGCATTCAATACCAAAATACTAGGATGACTTCTCTGTTTTTCTCCATCTTCATTCTCTCCAAGAGAGCTCATCTATTCTCCTAACTTCAATTA
This sequence comes from Colobus angolensis palliatus, assembly GCF_000951035.1. Lineage (NCBI taxonomy): Eukaryota > Metazoa > Chordata > Mammalia > Primates > Cercopithecidae > Colobus > Colobus angolensis. The sequence goes on along the minus strand of NW_012114744.1, from coordinate 602,579 downwards.
TCACCTCCACAATGGTATGCATCCTGTCCTCTGAACTCCAATTAAACCCCCTGGACTTCTTTTTGCTCCTGAGAAATCTCTTGTTCAATCTACTGAATCATACTACATTCCTTTTAGATGATGTGCCTTCACCATAAATGCAACATCTGTAAAACCTAACTCATGGTCTCTCTCTAACCCACCCAAATCAGTTCGTACTCTACTATCATCATCAATTATACCATCGTTTTTCTCATTGCCATGACTATCCTAAATGATATAATTAAGTCTTGTCCGTTCTTCCATTGACTCGTCTCCCTTATCTAGCTCTTCTGCCTTCCCACTAACGCAACTGTAAGTTCAAGCTTTCTCCATCTCATTTGGATTATTCTCATAGCTTCCCTGTTGGATTCCAAGTCTCCATTCTTTCTGAGTTCTTAGCCAATGTAGTCCAAAGTGGAAGAAGCTGGTGGTGCTGTCAGTTTAGGCAGGCAAGCAGGCAGGTTCAGAGGCCTGGCATTTACAGCCACAGAGCAAGAAAAGAGTGCTAGTGAGCAAAATTGAATTATCATATTATAAGGCCATTTGCATTCTTCCACATTTTATACCATCCAGCAGCTTTAGTCATTCCTAGCTGCTTATAGTCAAAATAAGAAATAAAGCTAGATTTTTCAAGGCAGTCCTACTCCTGGTTGAGAAAAGGATAGAGATTTAATAATCAAATCACATTACTGGTAGTTCTTTATTGCTTACTACATTAAATCTAAATATTGTTGCCATCAGTTCACAGCTCTGGATAATCTAGCTCATCTAGACATGTCCAAATCTATTTCGTGAAACTTTCCAAAATGTACCTTCCACCAAATCACCTTAGTCCCCTTAATGCCCTGCATGATAACCCAATTTCCATCTTTGCATCTCTTTATACTTCTTTCTGTAGAATGCTCTGATATTTTTCTCCATCTAAATATATCCTATTTATTTCTCAAAGCTCAATTCTAGAGTATCTTTTCTTTTTTTTTTTT
>NW_012114744.1:587625-596178 GCF_000951035.1 Colobus angolensis palliatus | reverse complement strand
AAAATGCAGAAATCACCGGTCTTCTGTGTCCTTCGCGCTGGGAGTTGGAGACTGGAGCTGTTCCTATTCGGCCATCTTGCTCCGCCCCCTAGAGTATCTTTTCTAATGAACCTTTCTTTAGGTGATTTGTCCAACATTAATCTTTACCTTTATATGTTCTACTCTATTAATTTATGTCACATATTAAATATTGTCATTATTTATTCAGTAAATCCGTGGACATGTACTGAGAATATGGTACAAGATTCTGAGTCTGTATAATCCAAGATATAATCCTTATTGTTAAGAAGACAACAATATCCTTGATGATAAATCATAGATAAAATATCTATGGATATTTAATATGTGAAATATATATGATAATAATAAAGCCAATTCTACTTCTTAGGGATGATAGATTTATGGAAATATCTACTCCAAAAACTGGGCATTAAAAAGCGAGTATCATATTTTCAGGTTCACCAGAGGAGTAAATAGCACTGGAGGAAGAATGTAATTATTATTTCAATGTGTAGTCCATATCCTCCTATCTTTCATTCTTACTTTTCTATATGACTGTCAGAATACAAGAAAGAACTGAATAGACAAATGATAATCTGAGTGCTTTTCATACACGATGGAATAAACTACCAGGCCTCTCACAGAAAATGAATGCACCGACGGACACTTATTTTGACTGAACTGGCCAATATATAAGCTGATTAGCTAAATCAGTTGAAATACAAATAGATACAGCCAAGCAGAGCCCACTGGCCATCTATGAGTATCAGGAGGAGGTTGAAGGATGATAGTAGTGAGGAGTGCCTGTGGAACTGCTACGACAGTCTCTTCTGCAGTGAGCAAAAACACTAGCATTACTTCTTTAAATCTCCTACTCATGTCTGCAGGAAAATTATAAAATATACAAGTAATAAAAGTCTCTAGTTATACATAACAATGAAGAGACACTATTTATTGAATTCTAGAGTGCTTGAGCAGTCAGTGCAGCTTAGAGAGAATGCTTTCTATGAAAGAAGTATTAAGCACAAGGGCTAGACTATTGCCCCAAAGACTGGCATGTGAGATGACTCATTTGGAAGTAGAGTGGAGTTTGGAAGGCAATGGTTTTAATGCAGTGACTTCCTGTAACTTCATAACCCTTCAGTAAAGTTACTAGAAACATGAGACATTGTCTGTCATTGAACTTCTCATAGAAAATGGGGAAGAGACTGAGCTACATATTTCTATGTTTGCTCCAGGGTAAAATCTAGACAGCATCCTTGGATACAGAAGCATATAGGTAGAGAAAGGCAGTGGAAATAAGATATAAGTAAATCAAAAAAGCATTGGGAATGATATGAACTATCATAACTCTACGAATAGAAGTTGGGACAAGATTTTCAGATCTCCAGAGGCAGGAGGATGTAGCCAGCACCCAGGTTATTTATAATCAGAGTTAGAATTGTTGAAGCAACGGTGAAAATGAGAAACATTTTTACTTGATGTTCCCGTCTATATTTTTGTTTAAAGTTCAACAAACTTTAGTATTCTATCAAATTCAAGCTAGTACTTGCTGTTACTTCCATAATTGCTAAAAGGCATTTTAGTGAGTAGTTTGAGAAGACCTCAGAATCTCTTGAGAATCTTTCAGGAAGTCTGTCTAATGCATATTTCAGAAAGTGTGTCTTCAGAAATACACTACAAAAACATGTTATGTGCTTGGGAGAAATATCTAAAGCTCTTAAATGAAGGTAGAATGAATATTTAGAGAATATTTCCCTTTATTATGTGGGCTGAGGAGGTAAATAGCATAGGCCACTGTGCCCCCACTGAAATAACCTCTGAATAGTGATCTAGATTATGAATATAAACATTGATTTTTTTCAAGCTCATTGTCTCCAAACATCTCAAAGTTTTCATGAGGCTATTGTTAAAGAAAATGAGAGGAATGAGTGAACAAAGGAAGAAAGAACTAAAAGAAAAAAGAAAGGTGAGAAAGAAGACACATGCCTGTGTTCAATAGGCTTATACTAAACAATATACTAAGCTTTTAAAAAGAAATGTTTGTTGTGAAACAAAAAAAATTTTAAGTACTACAGTTTTCATTTTTTTTTTACAATGTTTTACATTCTTAGATATACTAAAATATGATGAAGGTGCTAATGGTGAAAAGGTGGGCTCCAATCTAATAATTCTTCCAAAGCAGACTTACAAACTCATTGCGAATCTGGACACTCATAGATAGGGGCTTCTACAAACTTTCATGCCTGGGGGAATCCATTCTCCACGGAGCCTGAAGGCAAATTGATGTGTTGCTGTATTTAATTTTCATCTACCACTATTTTGTTTTAAAAATATTTAGGAATAATATGCCTTTAAACTCATGATATAACTATTAATTTTTCATTCAAACAATTGCATGGATTGTGTAATGTATGCCACACTATCAAAATCCCTTTTCTATTAAAACTAATAGATTACTAGTAAAATAAACAAGCAAACAAACAAACAAATAGGTAAATATATACAGGACTTCCACTTCTGAACAAAGTAAAGGAACAGAGACCAAATTTATTCTCCTGCATCATGCAACTAGAGGGTTGGACAAAATAAATTTTAAAAACTTTTTTTTAAGCTTTCAGCAACAAATGCTTGATGAATGTGATCCCTGAATAAAACAGAAAAAAATAAATAAAGTGAGCCCTCAATTTTACTGGAGGCAATTTCCAAGCAGCAACACAGGCAGCAGACCCTCAGTGTCCCGATGCCTCACTACATTAAGGAATCAGATATTGAAGCTCTGGGAGAACAAGACAGCTTTGCAGGAGAGACTACTGGAGAGGAGGAAGATACACAGAAAGAGAGCTCTAAATTCTACACAGGGGATACTTTCTAGTTTTTGGTTTTATGCTGAGATGCAAATATGTGAGAGAAACTACCTTAGGCTGGGTAAAGAACCAATGGAAAAGGGCTTGCAGAACAATTCCACAGGCTGATATCGTGATGGGAATAGTTCATATTCTCATTGGCCTGATTGGAAAGAAATAGGAAAATATGCAGTATTAGATAAACTTCTCAAAATAATATCTTATTCATAATGGAATGGAATTAGCCTAAGACTACAGACAACTCTGGACCTGACCTAACAAATCTTAAAAACAAACTTTGATAATATTCATCTGATTCCAAGGAATTTAGTCTTATGCCAGAACAAAATCCAACTCTATTTTAGGGAATATGACAAGGTAAAATTCACAATGTTTAACCAAAAAAAAAAAAAATCACACAAATTAATAGACATACAAAGAAGCATGAAAATATGATATATAATTAGCTAAAATAAAATAAAAACTAGTGCAGAAATGAGAGACATGATAGAAATAGTAATAAAAGAAGACATCGAAGGAGCTACTATAAACATGCTACATATATTCACCTATGTAGCAGAAAACATGTACATAATGAAGAACAATGAAATATATCAAAAAAGCAAAAAAATAATATCTTGAGTTTTAAAAATGTATAACATATGAAATGAAAACACAGTGGGTGCAATTAACAGTATATGAGACATTATGAAGATCAGCACATTTCTAAACATAGCAATATAAACAATTCAAAGTGAAATAGAGAAAAAATGACCACAAAATGACCCAAGCATTAATATTCAGTGGGAAAATATTAATTATCTGTTTCTCATAATTAGAGTTCTAGAGGAGAGGTGTTGAAGGCAGAAAAAATATTTAAAGAAATAATGGCTAAATATTTTCCAAATCTGATGAAACCATAAATTCATACATCTAAAAATTCAACAAGCCCCAGACAGAATGAACAGAAGTAAAGTACTCCTAAACACATTATAGTTAAGTTGCTGAAAGCAGTTCTAAGTTGAAAATTGTTTGAAGCAACCAAATGAAAAAAGACATCAATGTTTCGAGGAAAGAGATAAAGAGTTACAGCTGATTTTTTGCTGGAAACTATGCAGTACAAAAGACAATAAAATAATACCTTTAAAGATCTGGTACAAAAAATATATCTGTTAATCAAGAAGTTTTAAGGAGTGAAAATATCATTCAAAAATGAAAGCAAAATAAAAAACATTTTCAGGCCAATACACTGACAGAATTAATCACAAACAGACTTGTATTATAAGAAAATCCTAGTAATTCTTCAGGGAGGAGGAACATTGTAGCAGAAAAATTTCAATCCACACAAAGCATGAAGAGCACCAAAAATGTTAAATATATAACTAAAAAAAAATGTTTCCATTTAATAATTTTGTTAACACAATTAACTAAAGCAAGAATAATAGCAATATAATGTGGGCTTTAGAACATTCATCAATATGGATGAGTAGCAAAAGAATCATGCTACATGAAAGCAAACAGAAACAACAGATTATATATTGCATCATTCAGTTTTTATTAAATGCTAGAAAGTGCGAGGCAAGAGTAAACAAAACAGATTAGTAGTGGTCAGAGATGGGCCCTGGGTAGGGGATTGACTGCAGAGGGATATAAGGGGAATTTAAGGATGGTGGAAATGTTATATTGTCATAATTGTAGCAGTGGTTAACTATCTACCAATACTCACAAATCAAATTGTACAATTTGATTGTACAATTACAATTTGTAAATTTCTATATGTAAGATATACCTTTGTGAAACATATTTTTAAAGAGTAAAAAATAAAAAGGCCACCAGTCTAAAAAGAAAGTTGTAAGTCAAATAACAGTTTTACATTTAAGAAAATACTTAACTTTTTTTAACTGACAACTTTTTTTGAGTGATATCTGATTTTTGGACTGATTTGACTGTTCATCAGTCAAACTATTCAAACAAATTTGTGGATATGAATATAATCTTAATACAGAATGATATTTTTCCTCAATGTATGCTGAGGTTGCTAAGTTATAAATGGGCTCTATGTAAATGAAGAATATATATATATATATTTAAATCTAACAGAGGAAATTAAAGCTAAAATAGAAAGCTAATCTATCTTTGTTTTCTCCCCAGTCTTACCTACTTTCTAAGGGTAGTAACCATCTTGATAGAGTCAATTAATAAAGTTTGATTGAAAACTTGACTATCGTGTATAGATACAGGGTTGAACATATTTTCATATTTAAATATAGAAATAAAGTTATCATCTGAAAAATCCTATCCAAAAACTTTTTCACCTCAGCAACATTCATTTTTAAAATGTATAAATCTTTTGATCACTTTAAGGTTGGGAGCAGAGTTCACTTAGATAGTTTTAAGAGTCCAGGTGTTAGCCATTGTTGACTTGTCTTAGAATAACAGATTCCAGATGGATTTTGATGCTGAGCTCACAAAACTTGCTGATGGCTTAGATATGGGTGTGGCTGAAGAACTGGATAAACGGTGATTCCATTTTCTGAATTGGAATAAAATGGCAGAAAATTTGGGAAAGGTAAGTCAAGAGTTCTTATTGAGACATCTTGAATTTGAGATGCTCATTAGATTTGCAAGTGGAGAGTCACAAAAGCTAATGAAAAATAAAGCCTCCTGTTTAGGAGAAAGATGACACCTGCACATATAAGTTTAAAAGTTTTTGGTTTATAGGTAGACTGTCCGCTCAATTGTGTCTCCCACCCTAGCTCCCAAATGTGTAAGTTGAAGTCCTATCCCTCAATACCTCAGCATAAATAGAGACAAAACTTTTGAAGAGTTGATTGATTTCAAATGAGTTCTTTAGGGTGGGCCATAATTCAATCTGACTAGTATCCTTATAAAAAGAGGAGATTAGGTACAGACACAGCCATACTCATGTTAGTATATATATAGAGAAGGCAGCCATCTATAAGCAAGACATGTTGTAGGAGAAACCAAACCTGTGATTCCTTGATCTTGGACTTCTAAGCTTCAGAACTCTGAGAAATAAATTTTCATTATTTAAGCCACCTAGTCTGTGGTACAGATGCTCCTCACTTTACGATGGGGCTATGTTCCATTAAAACCATCATAATCTGAAAACATCATAAGTTGAAAATGCACTTAATTCAACTAACCTACTGAACACCATAGCTTAGCCTAGCCTACCTTAAACGTGCTCAGAACACTTACATTAGACTACAATCAGACAAAATCACCTAACACTAAGCCTATTTTATAATAAAATGCTGAGTATCTCCTGTAATTTATTAAATACTCTACTGAAAGTAAAAAATAGAATGGTTTTATTGGTAATTGGAGTACAATTTCTACTGAATGTGTGTTGCACACCACCATAAAGTCAAAAAATCTAAGTTCATCAAAGATAGACTGTGTTTTGTTACAGCAGCCCTAGCAAACTAATACATGGATATGGTCCAAAGACACTGCATTGAATAAGATCACCTAGGAAACAAGTGTTGACAGAAAAAAGTAGAGTTCCAAAGGCTGAACCTTAGTGCATTCCAGTCATTACAGACCGGAAAGAAAAAGAAGAAGAAGAAGATACAATAGAGAGAGAATGGGTAACTTATCAATCATACAAAAAGAAAAAGAAAAAGTGTGGAGTTCTGGAAACCCAGTGAAGAAAAAACGAGTTTCAAAGAGGGAGTGATCAACTCTACTGAATACTAAGTGGTCAGGTAAAATATAATTTAATAAACAACCTACTGATTTTGCCAGGTCAAAGTCATCACTGATTTTGACAATAGAAGTTTCATGGAGTAGCTGGAATGGAAATCTGACTGGAACTGGTTCCAAAGAGACTATAGTCAATTCAATCTCTCTCAAAAGTCTAGTATAACTTCATGAAAAGGATTCTTTAAAACTATAAAACCATAACAATTGGGTGAACAGGAGAGAAGACAACAGTAACATTATTTTAGAAACTAAAAAGTAGATGGAGAATTGGTAACTGACTTAATAGAACAAAGAAAGCCAAATCCTATGCCAGCATTGAAGCAAATTGATTGGAGTTGTACTTTATAATGAACAGTGAGCTTAGGAATTTTAAGTGATTTTGAAGGGAGTAGTTAAAATAAGAAGACAGTATGAAAGTGGTTGGAGACTCTATTATTCACTCCCCTTCTAAGCTGGAAGAAGACCTGGTGTCTATTCTCAGAAGATATTAAAGCATAGGTAATTGCAACCATCAAAGGCATAGGATGACCATTTACCTACTGAATGCTAAATGTAAAACCTTCCAGTGCCCTTCCCCCATTCAAGTTCCAGAATGCTGCTAGCCCAACCCTTACCCTCCAAAGAGGAGCCTGAGGACTCCTCTCTGGGAAATAAACCATTCCAAAAGGAAATACCTAAGGGTAATGACCATGGGGGTGTTGGGGTGTTTGCCAGCAAATGCTCCATCTTAGATCACCCTTTAGGAAATACTTTCAACTTTCACTACCTATATACATACAAATACTATGACCTTTCTACCATCTCCTTAGACTCCCATTCGTAAATCAGAAGCAGACAATCTAAGACTGCCAGACAACTGAGAAAAGTCTGTAACAAGATAGAGACACAAATGACATAATAAAGCATCCTCAAGGAAACAGACCATGCAGGAAGAAAATTAAATGGAGAATGCAGGATAATGGCTGTCACTAGATATAGAAAAGTTCATATAAGAGCTGAGTGACCCATAAATAAATATAAAGAAAATTTAAAAAGTTTGACACCTGTCATCACTAAGATCCTTATTCCTTCTTTTTAACTGAGGGCAAAAAGCCCAAGTGAATAAAGTTTACACATTTTTTAAAATCGATTCTTGTCATGTCCTTACTGATGTAATCCTGCACTTCCCACCAGAATTAGCTAAGGAAGCTTATTTTTTACTTTGGCTTTTTTCAGTACTTCTGATCAGCCACATCATACCTCCTTAGAAGCACCTTCAGAAACTCATGGTCAAGCTCAAGGTTTGCAAAGCCTTTCTGACTCCAAAGTTTGGATAAACCCCACCTCTTCCCTCTGTATACTCACATGAGTATGGCTATGTCTGTGTCCTAATCTTCTCTTTCTATAAGGGTACCAGTTAGATTAGATTATACTCCACCCTAAAGAACTCATTTGAAATTAATCACCCCTTCAAAAGCTTTATCTCTGCTGGGCGTGGTAGTTCACACCTGTAATCCCAGCACTTTGGGAGGCCAAGGCAGGTGGATCACCAGAGGTCAGGAATTTGAGACCAGCCTATCCAACATGGTGAAACTCCGTCTCTACGAAAAATACAAAAAATTAGCCAGGTGTGGTGGTGTGTGCCTGTAATCCCAGCTGTTAGAGAGGCTAAGACAGGAGAATCGCTTGAACCTGGGAGGTGGAGATTGCAGTGAGCCAAGATGGCACCACTGCACTCCAACCTGGGCAACAAGAGCAAAACTCCATCTCAAAAAATAAAACAAAAATAAAAATATAAGCTTTTATCTCTATTCATGCCCATTCTGAGGTACTGAGGGACAGTACTTCAGCTTACGAACTGTGAGCTAGAAGTGGCAGCTATGTCCTACAGTTATTAATCCTGTGTTATCTCAGCTTTCCCATTTAGCTTTTCACTCCTGTAACATCTGTGCAATTAATTGTGTATATTAAGCTCCCTCATTTTAAAATACCTAGTTTG
>NW_012114744.1:577512-587116 GCF_000951035.1 Colobus angolensis palliatus | reverse complement strand
ACACTTTGGAAGGCCAACATGGGTGGATTACTTCAGGCCAGGAGTTTGAGACCAGCCTGGCTAACACAGTGAAACGCTGTCTCTACTGGAAAAAAAAAAAAAAAAAAAGCCAGGTATGGTGGTGTGCACGCCTGTATTCCCAGCTATTCGGGAGGCTGAGGCATGAGAATCATTTGAACCTGGGAAGCAGAGGTCGTAGTGAGTGATCACACCACTGCACTCCAGCCTGGGTGACAGAGTGAGACTCTGTCTCAAAAATATAAAATAAAATACCTAGTTTGACTTTTCTTTATTGACTGAACCCTAACTGATACAGGGAAGGCATGGTAAAACTGATATACCCACACATTTCTGGTGTCAGCATACATTTGTGCAAAATCTTTCGGAAGGCAAATCAGCAATACCTGTCAGGAGTCAACACAATGTTCAATAACTTTGGTTCACTAATCCTATATCTATCAATCAGCTGCAGTAACAAGCAAACCCCAAATCACAGTGACTTATAATATGACATTTCTTTCTCAACACACGTGATTGCTATGTAGACTGCAGTTTTGTTTCCACCTGTAGAACTGCTCCACACGCATTCTTAATCTAGGACATGAGCTCAAAGAGGAGCATTGTTCTCATGACAGAAGTGCCAACCCAAAGCACATAATCTCTTTTAAAACTTCTGCTCAGACCTATCATACTGTTACTTCAGCTTGTGTTTTATTGCCCCAAACAAGTCATATAAACAATTCTGACAGTGATGCAAACACTTTTTATCCTACCTATTAGGAAGGTCTTTCAAGTCATGTGGAAAAGAGTATGGACGTATAATCCTTCGACAAAGAAGGAGCAGATAGTTGGAGATAATAATTCATTCAACCACACTACTCTTGGTAATTTTTCTAGTTTAGGTAAGTTCTAAATAATTCAAAAACCTAAAAAACTGTATTCACAAAAATGTTGAATGCAACATTAATTAATAAAATTTGTAAACATAATATGGTAAAGGCAACACAAATTTAGTTCAAAGCAAAATACATTAAAAAATTATTTAAAATGATAACGTAACTAGAAGTAAAATGATTAGAAAGTCACTGAAAAAATAAAAACATTTAAATATTAATGTAACTTAGAGTATATTTTATACATAGGGAATGACTAGACATAAACTAAAAATGAAAACAAAGAATTAACAAAGGATGTGTTGTTCAGAGTGGTTGTAGATTTTTTTAAATTTCCCTTATTATTGATAAAATTATGATTTTATAATAAATATAAGTAGAATAATAACTTTTATATTTTAAGAAACCAGATTCCTCCAAACATATTTTGGGTTGTTGGTTTATAGCATGCAATATTCAGTAGAACAAGAAATAGGAAGTTTTCTCCTTTATAAATAAATAAAAATAGATCTAATTAAATGCATGCAACTTTTCCAGTTGAAATCTCTAGATAAATCAAAATCTTTTTTCATATGGTTAGTGTGGTCAGATCTGTGCTAAGTGTAGGAAATAGGAAGACAGTTCCTGCATTCAGACGATCAGCTATAATTAATTTTGTTGTTGTTGTTGAATGAAATATCTGTATAACCATTGCTTTGATTCTTTGTAATTCAGATTTAATAATATTAAAATAGAATATTATTATTTTATATTGTATTTAAGGAGATCTATTTATATCCTCCTTATTAAGGTGAAAGTAAGACAAAGTAATTAATGATGAAGTCCTAATGAAAAACAGAACACTTCTTTTTCACAAAGTATCAAATCTTTTAAATGAAAAGTATGATTATATTCCTCTGATGCAATGTATTTAGATTGTTTGTTATATGTAGTCAGAACTTACTGAAACAATGTATTTATTTTAACAAGGAAAATTAATAGTTCTTTTATAATTCATTTATCATGGCGATATTTTTCATAAGATAAAAATATTTCCATATATTGGAAATATACAAAAGCTACCAACAATTTGCCAATATATAACGAAAACAGGGGTAGTTAAGTTTTGCAATTTAAGTCAATTATTTTTAATATTATAATGAATGCTTTTTATCAGGATATTGGCAAGGTTAAATATTCCAAATATGATATCATGCATTCATTCTCATCTTACCAATAAAATGAGATTATACATTGTTAATTTTATAAAGTCTTTTTATTCTCTCATATTGACAGAGGATCTGTTAGTAAATCACCTCATCCAGTATTCTAAGTAATCCATTGGTGGCCTGAGCTAATGCAACTACAAATACAGATATTCCTTTTCCACCAAAAGGATCAGGTCTATAATTTGTTTGTTTTTTGTTTAATGAGCAGAAAACACTAATGTTATTCTTTCATTTTTAAAACTATTTACTGGCTATGTTTATCCATTAAAGTCATTGAATAAAATCTCTGTATGACATATCCTAAATTCCTTCCGATCCAGGTATTTTATTTCATTAGAGCCACAAAGTTCTAACTCTCTGATTCATTAAGGTTTACCTAGAGTTGTCATAGGGAACGACACAGAGTGAATTTAATCCTCATTCAAATAGGAATATTCACCGTGTCCAAAAAGAACTGATTACTATTGTTTGATTCAATAAAAGAAATCTAAGTGTCTACTTCAATTGTGTACATAAAAATACAGGTATTATCAGAATTATGCTCACTTCTACCTGTCATGATATGAAAAGGAACTTGGAAATTCAGGGAGAGAACTTGAAATGGAATGAAAAGTTGCATAGATGATTATCCTTTTAATTTCATGTAGTCACATTTCTAAACAAGCTTACAAAATGATTTCTTCTATTTCTAAATAACACAAATAAATACACTCAATATTTTATTTCTTCAAAATATTTCATCAATTCACAAATTGATTCAAATAGAAAGTCTACATCAAGATAACTATGTAAAAACTTACTATAAGAATCTAAATCTTAATGAAAATCTTCAGAACTGCAAAATCTAAATTATACAGTGCTTATTTTTCAATTTCACCATTACTCTGAGAAAACACACGGGAAAAATCTAAATCTAAACAATTTCACTCATTTCCTTCCAAACCATTATTTATATAAAAGTAGAAGTTTTTACTAATACTCTTAAACAAAAATTTTCTTCGCTAAAATATTCTCATAATAGCTGAAATTAAGGACATAAAAGCTAAATTTTCACAGGTCAGAATAAAAGTAAGTTTACTTTTTAATAAATACTTTAGTAAATGTCATTATTTTAAAATGTTATTCTATTAATTTTAAACATTATGAATATTTATTTTTATTTAATTTTCCATGTTTAAAATAGAATGTCTCATTAACAGCAGAATGTTGTACTGGGACACAGTGAAATAACTCAGAATTATTTTATAACTGACATATGATAGGTCTTTTTGACCTAATACCCAAGGATTCTCAAGGAAAAATAAGAATCTAATCTGAATTAGCCCTGAATAGACATTGACAACTCTTAGCCTGTTGTAGGACAGTTTAGTAATAGGTTTAGCCAAAAGCAAAAATTCTTTACCTGATCCCACATTTAGAAAATACATTTTTATAGAAAACATTGGATCTTACAAATAGTAGTAAAAGACAAACCAAATGTGGGTGTTGACCAAGTTGTACCTATTACCACCTCGGGGGAGACAGAGTCCCACAGCACAGATGATAGCAAACAGCATAACAACACCTACCACCAGGAACAGTAGTCCCGACATGTCTACCCATTTCATGGTTTTCAGGTGTCAGGGCCACCAAGAAAGACATGACTCACACAGATACTGGATGGAGCAACACTTTATTCACACAGAGAAGAAACAGAGTAAGATCAGCTTCAATACTGAACGTTATCCTCCCACAGTCAACAGATCTTGCTCAGCAGCCACCACAACAAGATGGTTTGCACTGACTCCTCTTTTGCTACAAGCCAAGGACCGTTCCATCTCCACTGGAGGAGATATACCACATATAGCCATGGGGTTAGCCAGGTGCCATATGATACACACACTTAGGCAGAACAAAGAAGTAGACAGCAAGTCTGGAACAGGAAAAAATATTCCAAAACAAAGGGTTATGTCCAGCACAGGCAGCCATCTTCATCTCTTTGTAAGGAAATGTTCTAGGTCCATGTTAGGCCATTTGTGTGGCTATAAAGAAATGCCTAAGGCTAGGTAATTTTTAAATAAAGGAGTTTTAATTGGATGATGGTTTAGCAAGCTGTACCAGCATGGCTCCAGCACCATCTGCTCCTGCTGAGGGCCTCAGGAAGTGTACAATCATGGCAGAAGGCAAAGCAGGTGCAGGCATGTCACATGGCAAGGGCAAGAAGGGTGAGGCCCCAGACTCCTAAGCCACCAGATTCTTTTAAACAATCAGATATTTTCTTTTATTTTCTTATCTTATTTTATTTTATTTTATGTATTTATTTATTCATTTATTTTGAAATGGAGTCTCGCTCTGTCTCCCAGACTGGAGTGCAGTGGAGCAATCTCAGCTCATTGCAACCTTCCAGGTTCAAGTGATTCTCCTGCCTCAGCCTCCTGAGTAGCTGGGATTACAGGCACCTCCAACCATGCTGGGCTAATTTTTGTGTTTTTAGTAGAGATGGGATTTCACCATGTTGGTGAGAGAGATCTCAAACTCATGACTTCAGGTGATTCTACTGCCTCAGCCTCCCAAAGTGCTGGAGAGCCACCGCCGGGCCCAGATATTTTAAACAACCAGATTTCACATGAACTAACAGAGAGAACTCACTCATCACCAAGGGGATGGTGCCGAGCCATTCACGAGAGATCCACCCCATGATCCAATCACCTTCCACAAGGCCCCATCTCCAATACTGAGGATTACATTTCAACATGAGATTTGGAGAGGGCAAACATCCAAACCATATCAAGGCCCAAGGCTCTTTCCTGTGCCACAGTGCAAAGGTTAAAAGACTACACACACATGACTTTCTTTCCCAGCAGTAGATTTGACCAAACAGTAGAATAGGAATCAGCAAACTATTGCCTTCAGGCCCTGGCCCTTAGCCTACTTTTGTAAATAAACTTTTATTGGAACACGTTCATGCCCACTCCTTTCCATATTTTCTACGGATGCTTTCATGCTACTATGGTAGAGTAACGAAGTTACAACAGAGACCTCATGGCCAGCAGTACAACAGATACTGTCTGGCCCTTTACAGAAAATGTTTGATGACTCCTGGAGCAAAACATTACCAGCTACCACTAAGAATAGGATTTGTGCATATAATTTTGCTGGTTAGACATCAAAGCAGTTGAATACATATTTGCCAACAAATATTCTTTTGGTGTAGTGTATCTCACAAGAAGGCAAACCAAAATAATGAGAAACAAAATTTAAATTATTGAATCCCCAAGAAATAATAAAAGTACTTGCAGAATGTATGTCATGGAGAACTTTAAAAACCCAGCCAAAAAATATATATATATATATATATCTTGAATTTTACCTGAAGGCAGGAGATGAGGCTGGTTAGCCTCTTAAAAGTCCTTCTAGTCTTGAGTCTGTGATTCTCATCATGGAAGAGGAGTTTTGCTTTTAGTCCAGTCAAATATGTTTCTGTTAACCCCAGAAAATGCTTCTAAATGTAAAACGGCTGACATTCTTAAAAGTAAACATGGTGTCTTTTCTTCTGGAAGATGCTATTGTTCAAATAATGACACTTCCTCTGACATTGACAGTGGCGAGTGGAGTAGAATGTCAGACTAAGATAAGAGACTATGTTCTAGTGAAAAATTGGATCAAGATTCCCCTGACACCACATCAGCATTTAAGAGGCCAGACTTACCTGCCATTCCAGTGTGCACTTAAAGGACAGGCATAGAATCAATTAAACCATCACCAAACAGAATTCAAGTATTTTCTTCTTGTTTTTAATGCCAATAGTTAAAATTTTGGTTCTTATCTAATGGTGGTGAACAAACAAAAGGAAAAATAAAACATGCCACGGCCTAAGCAAAGGAAGCAATGTACTTAATATCATGAAACTAAAAAAATTTTCTTCCTCAATTGCTTTCAGAATTATTGTCTACCTTTTTTACCCTCATTTTTTATTCCTTTGGTGACATTCAAGTCCTAGAAAATGTTTTTGAAAGCAATTATATTTCTAAAGCAAGTTTCCCAAACTCCCACAGCTTAACTTTTCGGCTTAAAATATCATGTTTTAAAAGGTGTTGGCATTCAGTTTTACCTAACAAATAGCTGGATCTTTAAAAAGAAAAAAATCTGACAGTTTAACAAGTAAAAAGTCTGTGTGTGTCTGTGTGTGTGTGTGTGTGTGTGCACACATGCACATGCACGTCTGTGTATTGAGTGGGCTGATTATTTTGCTTTAAACCACTAACTTATTTAAACAAATTAAAATTAAAAAAGCCTTACATGAATTATAGCCTGCTGCTTCTATTGAGGTTTTTACTGCAAATAATTAAAGAATGTCAGGTAAAATTTGTCCTTTTGAAACTATGGATTTGAAAGGGAAACCTAACACAGTTAAACCTAACACAATTAAATATACATTAGTGTTTGCTTTTCTAATTTTTAAATACAAACTTATTCTCACATTCATCACATTCATCTACTTGCCTAAATATAGATAAATGGCACATATAAGAAATTCTTCAAAACAAAATAAGAATATTGAAAATAAAACTGAAAATACCTTTCCCTTCTGGCCTTGATGGTATACATGGAATTAGGTTTTCTCCTGCTATAAATAACTAAAAAGTAGATATTAAAATAGCTATTATCAGGCAATAGGCTGTACAGGACTATTAATTATGAAAGAAATAACATAAACAAGGTGAGCCTATGGATATCCCAACTTTTTGCCAGAAAGCATTTTGCAAATAAGAATGTAGAGAAGGAAAGCCCAGACAGAGCACAGTAATCTTGCCAAATTGAAGAAACAGATTTGAACTTGGAGTCTCAAGAGGTTAGAATTTGTGGAAGTTAGAATTTGTGGAGCAGAATTACCAGAGAAGATAAAACTATGTAGAAGAAAGATTCCAGAAATCTGTAGAGGAGTGTGTTTGAGTCTTCATCTGAATACAAAAATATTCATATGACCAGAGAGTACACAAAGCCAGGCAAGGGCAAGTGAGTATAAGCCAACCAATTTTCAGAACACACAGGACTGGCAACTATTTAAGTTCTGACCAGACAATGTGAAGATGTTTTGAACACTCATAGCATTTCTTAGAGTTGCCATAAAAGAATGGCTTAGTTGTAAATAAACCCTGAAGTAAATGTTACACCAGACTGATACTACAAAGCTTAAACACAGGAAGTGATTAAGCTGATCCGCACCTAACTTAACTGCCTGGCAAAACAACATTTACCTTGTTAAAGGAAGTCAACAAAATTCAGATACTCAATATGGCATTCATAATATTCAGCATCTAATGACAAACTAGTGATAAGAGTTTAAGGGTGAAAATACACGCAGAAAGAGAAGGGGCAAAGTCAGTAGAAACAGACCTAGGAATGACAGATATAAGGGAATTAGCAAAAAGGGGTTTAAAACAACTACCATAAAATGTTCAAGAATTTAAAGGAAAATGTGAACATATTAAGGAGAAGATGGTGAATATATTAGCGATGAAACTATAATACATGAAAGAAAAATCTCATTTATGTCCCTAATGTCTTTGACTGCATATTTCACACTAAGAAAAAAAAAGTATCAATCACATTGGAAACATAGCAGTGGAAACCATGTACACTGAAGCATATAGGGAGAAAAAAAGTGACAAAAATGAATATTCTAGAACCTAAATGTTAGTTTCTAAATAAGATTCTTTATTAAAAGAAACCAGTGTTCCCTGGAGAAATGGCTATTCCTAGGGATAGGGGAAGGAAAATACAAAATGAGCTTGGAGTATCTTGCCGTGCCAAAAATTAAAAGAATTCTCAAAATATAAAGGGAGAGGACATGTTAAAGGGACACAGGAACCAACCTGAAAGGATTCCTCACGGCTAAAATTGGAAGAATATTGGCAACAAAATAAATGTTACTTTGTTCATAGCCAAAAATGTAAAAAATATGTACATGAGACCATATTAATATGAATAAATAGTAAATAGGGATAGAAGAAATACCTGTCTTATACAAAATTTCCAAATAATGTATGTAGAAGTCCTTCCCATCCTTATTAAATGAATTTGGGTTGGACTTAGAGACTCTAAAGAAACAAGGAAGGAAAGAAAATGACCATACTACCTAAAGTAACTTATAGATTCAACACTATTCACATCAAGCTACCAGTGATTTTCTTCACAGAATTAGAAAAAACTACTTTAAATTTCATATGGAAACAAAAAGAGCCTGTATAGCCGAGACAATCCTAAGCAAAAGAACAAAGCTGGAGGCATCATGCCATCTGACTTCAAACTATACTTCAAGGCTACAGTAACCAAAACAGTATGCTGGTGGTACTAAAACAGATACAAAGACCAATGGAACAGAACAGAGGCATCAGAAATAACACCACACATGTACAACAATCTGATCTTTGACAAACTTGACAAAAACAAGCAATGGGGAAAGGATTCCCTATTTAATAAACGGTGTTGGGAAAACTGGCTAGTCATATGCAGAAAACAAAAACTGATAGCCTTCCTTACACCTTATGCAAAAATTAACTCAAGATGGATTAAAGACTTAAATATAAAACCTAAAACCATAAAAACCCTAGAAGAAAACCTAGACAATACCATTCAGGTATTCATCAGCTCATCATCACTGGTCATTAGAGAAATGCAAATCAAAACCACAATGGGATACCATCTCACACCTGTTAGAATGCCAGTCATTAAAAACTCAGGAACCAACAGATGTTGTAGAGGATATGGAGAAATAGGTGGGAGTGTAAATTAGTTCAACCATTGTGGAAGACAGTGTGGTGATTCCTCAAGGATCTAGAACCAGAAATACCATTTGACCCAGCAATCGCATTGCTGGGTTTACACCCAAAGATTATAAATCATTCAACTATAAAGACACATGCACATGTATGTTTATTGAAGCACTATTTACAATAGCAAAGAGATGTAACCAACCCAATGCCCATCAATGACAGACTGGGTAAAGAAAATGTGGCACATGCACACCATGGAATGTTATGCAGCCATAAAAAAGAATGAGTTCATCTCCTTTGCAGGGACATGAATGAAGCTGAAAACCACCCTCCTCAGCAAAGTAACACAGGAACAACACCAAACACTGTGTGTTCTCATACATAAGTGGCAATGAGAACAATGAGAACACATGGACAGGGAGAGGAACATCACACACTGGGGCCTGTCAGGGGGTGGAGGGAAAGAAGAAGGAGAGCGTTAGGACAAATACCTAGTATGTATAGGACTTAAAACCTAGATGACAGGTTGATGGGTGCAGCAAACCACCATGGCACATGTATACCTATGTAACAAACCTGCACGTTTAACACATGAATCCCAGAACTTAAAGTAAAATAAATAAAGTTTTTTAAAAAGACACCAATGCCCTTCATTGGGGGAAATGAAAGACTTTTAAATAAAATGTTCTTGAGTGAAAAGGAAGGAAGGAAGGAAGGAAGGAAGGAAGGAAGGAAGGAAGGAAGGAAG
>NW_012114744.1:573930-577458 GCF_000951035.1 Colobus angolensis palliatus | reverse complement strand
AGAGAGAGAGAGAGAGAGAGAGAGAGAAAGAAAGGAAGGAAGGAAGGAAGGAAGGAAGGAAGGAAGGAAGGAAGGAAGGAAGGGAGAAAGAAGGAAGGAAGGGAAAGAGCAAAACTAATTTTTCAGTGGGGGAAACCCAGCAAACACTAATTAATACATCATCAAGAATGTCATGTGGATAGCACGTACACCTGATAGGATATGATGAGCAGGATATTCCACTTTTAAGGTTTTCTTTTCTCAAATTTATAACCCCAGTATAATGAAAAAAGGAAAACAAATGAACAAAAATTGAGAGATATTATATAAAAACCTTACCTATACCCTTCAAAACTGTCAGTTATGAAATATTTAAAAGACTTGAGGAACTGTCACAGACCAGAGGAGGCTATAGAGAGAGGATAATAACAATCAAATGCAATATGGTATCCTGGCATTGTGGTTGGAATATGTCTCTCTATGTGTTGAAACCGTAATTGCCATTGTAACAGTATTAAGAGGTGTGACCATTAAGAGGCAATGCCTACTTGAGCCATGGGAGCCTGTCCATGCCGAGACTCCAGAACTGTGGGGCCACCAGCATGCAATGCCAGTGTGGCAGAGCTGTTTTGGCTGAGCCCAGAAAAGTCATAGGAGCAGGGATGCCTGAGGTCATAGTGTCCCAACACTTATCCTAGTATATCTAGAAAGTGGGACAAAAGTGAAAGATTATTCTCCAGCTTTAAGACTTAATGTTGTTTTTCTTTGTCAGGTTTTGAACTTACTTGGGACTAATTATCCCTCTTTTCTTGCATATTTCTCCCTTCGGAAATGGGAATGACTATCTTTCACTTGTCCCATCACTGTGTTGTGAAATTAGGTAACTTGGTTTGATTTCACAAGCTCACAGACGGAGGAATTTATCTAATGATGAACTGTGTTTTGAGTCATATTCTTACTTGATCTAAATCAGACTTTGGGCTTTTTAGTTGGTGTTGGAGTGAGTCAAGACTTTCGGGACTATTGGGGTGAAATAAAAGTATTTTACATGTGAGAAATATGTAAATGTGGGGGTCCAAAAGTGGAATCCTATGGTTTGAATGTGTCCCCAGTAAGTTTATACTTTGTAAATTTGACTGTCATTGTGGCAGTGTTAAGACGTGGGTGCTTTGGGAGACAATGAGTCATGAGGTCTCTGCCCTCATGAATAGTTTAATACCACTATTGATGGAGTAGTTAGCTTTTGTGTTAATTCAGCCCATTTTTCTTCTGTCTTGTGTGCTTATCTCACCTTTCATCCTGCCATGGCATGACTCTCACCAAACACTAGTGCCATGCTCTTAGACTTCCCAGCCTCTAGAACTGTGAGCTAGATAAACTTGTTTTGTTTTTTATGTGTATATAAATTACCTAGTCTGTAACATTCTATTATAGCAACAGAAAAACAAATGAATACACCTGAATTGGATCATTGGAAAGAAAAAAAATACATTAATAGAAAAACCGATGAAATCAAAATAAGGTTTGGAGCTCCATTAATAGGGAAGAAACAGAACCTTAGTGATCTATGAGAGAATAGAAAACAATTCTTCACATAGCCTTAAACTGACACAGTTCTCTCCCCTTTGTTACTTGTAGTTCTCAGTAATACCTGTAGAATGTGCTGAGAATGCAACATCTTGAGTTAAGAAAGGAATGACTGAAACAGTCTGGGCTCTATTCCAGTTCCATACTTAGGTCCTTCAGCACTTTTTCCAGCAATTCACATTGCATTGAAGTTTAAAACCCAAAGTAGGCTGCTTTCTGAAATTCCTGCAAGTGGATCACATGCAGTTGAGACTCCTTGACCCCGGGGAGCTATTTTGAGATGAGAGGGATTGGCTCACAATGAATCATAGGTTTTTGTTGTCCCTTGGTGCCTATCTGTAAGTAGTAAACCCATTTCAAGTAACTTGTTGCATGCATGAGTATTCTGTCTTACTACACTCAGACAAGTTGGCAACCAGTGCACAGTGAACCTGCTTCATAATAGTATTAAGTTTTTAAACATGTCTGTTGCCCTCAATAGGAGAGGAAAGAAATAAGGGAAAAAATATTTGCCCGAAGAAATAATGGCCAAATATTTTTCAAATTTGGTGAAACTAAAACCTAGAGATCCCAAAAGCCCACTTATTTTCAAGATGGAAAGACTAAAAGAAAACCATAAAAGTCACACCAAAACCAAATTGCTTCAAACTAATGACATAAACAACTAGAGAAAAAAAAAGACACATTACTTGCAGAATTTTAAAAAAGTAACAATTGAGAATGTAAGAAGCAATGCAAAACATAGCACAATGTAATGGCCCCTTTATAGCACTGAAGAAAAGGAAATATCCATCAAAAATTAAAAAAAAATAAAGATGTTTTCACACAAACAAAATGAAGCAAATATAGTACCAGCAAAGCTACCCTGCAAGACTTACTAAAAGGAAGTTCTTCAGGCTGAATGAAAATACTATGCAAAAGGAAACTCAGATGTACATTATGGGAAGAGCACAGGGAAATTTAAATATGTGGTTAAATTTACAATATATTTCTTTTAAGTATTTTATAACTCACAATTTCTAAAAAATAGTCAACAAAGTATTTTAAAGTCATAAGATATATGTAGATTTTTAAAGTGTGATAACCAAAGCATAAGCAGCAGGAGTAGCGGAAATAGACATATACTTCATTAAGATTCTTATATGACATATGACTTGGTATAATATCATTTGAAATCAGGTTATGATAACTGATATTCTAGAACAACCAGAACAATAAAAATAAAGGGGAAAAGCCTGTAAGCTATTTGATGAGCTAGAATATTAACATATACTCAGGCCGGGCACAGTGGCTCACGCCTGTAATCACAGCACTTTGGGAGGACGAGGCAGTCAGATCATTTGAGTCAGGAGTTCGAGACCAGACTGGCCTACATGGAAAAACCCCGTCTCTACTAAAGCTACAAAAATTAGCTGGGCATGTTGGTAGGTGCCTGTAATCCCAGCTACTGGGGAGGCTGAGGCAGGAGAATCACTTGAACCCAGGAGGCTGAGGTTACAGTGAGCCAAGATCACACTATTGCACTCCAGCCTGAGCAACAAGACAAACCCCATCTCAAAAAATATAATAATAAATAAAAATAAAATATACTCAACCCAAAAGAAAACAAAAAAGAAAATGAAACAGAGAGGAGGTTGGGTGCTATGGCTCAGGCCAGTAATCCCAGCACTTTGGGAGGCCGAGGCAGACAGATCACTTGAGGTCAGGAGTTCGAGACCCATCTGGCCAGCATGGTGAAAGCCCGTCTCTGCTAAAAATCCAAACAAATTAGCTGGGTGTGGTGGTGATGCCTGTAGTTCCAGCTACATGGGAGGCTGAGGCAGGAGAATCACCTGAACTCGGGAGGCAGAGGTTGCAGTGAGCTGAGATCATGTCACTGCATTCCAGCCTGAGTGACAGTGCAAGGCTCCATCGGAAGGAAGGAAGGAAGGAAGGAAGGAAGGAAGGAAGGAAGGAAGGAAG
>NW_012114744.1:494544-573873 GCF_000951035.1 Colobus angolensis palliatus | reverse complement strand
GAAGGAAGGAAGGAAGGAAGGAAGGAAGGAAGGAAGGAAGGAAGGAAGGAAGCAGAAAATATAAAACTAACACCATGAAGGGAGAATTAAATACCACCAAAAAGAAAACTATATTAAATGTACATATATGCTCTAAATATTTCCATCAAAGTACAGAAGTTGCTACACCAGATAAGGATTTAAGAACATGTTGTCTGCAAAATTTCCTTAATTATATAGACACATGTAAGTCAAAAATAAAAGGTTGAAAAAAGATACACCATGCAAATACTGTATAAGAATGCTAGAGCAGCTTTTTTAATATTAGCAATATAGACTTCAGGGGCAAGGAATATTATCAAAGATAATAAGTAATCTTACAGATGATTGAAGTGTCAATTCATCAAAGGGACATAGTAATGAAAATAAGCATGCACCTAATAACCAAGGTTCAAAATCCACAAGGCAAAAAACTGATAGAACATAAAGAGATGTGAACAAATCCATCAATAGGTTGAAAGCCTCAACACTACTTGCCCATTAAACAGTAGGGGAAATATAAATAAAATAAGTAAAAATATAAAAAATTTGAACGTTATGAAACAAATTTAGTTAATTGACATATATAGAAAATTTCAGTGAACAATGGCACAGGCACATTGTTTTAAAGTGCATATGGATTGTTCACCAAGAGAAATCAAATGTTTGGTCATTTGATAAGATACCTGAATTGTATAGAGGTTATTATCTGATCAGAGTTGAACTAAATCAGAAATAAGTAACAAAATAAAATATCTAGAAAATTATTAACAACTTTGAAATACAAACAATGTGCCCATGGACTAAAGGAGAAATGACAAAGAAAATTATAAAGTATTTATAATTAAATGAAAACAAAACACATCACAAATCAATATTTGTGGGATTCAGAGAAGGCTGAATAGAGCAGAACTTATAGCTTTAAATGCTTATATTAAAAATGAAGAGAGATTTCAACATAAACTTTATGTTTCCACTGTAAAAATACTAAGCAAAAAAGCAAATTAAAACAACATCGAAGAAACAAAAGAATTTTTGAGATCAATGAATAAAATAAATTTAAAAAACCAGAAAAATGTAATAAAATTCAAAGCTTGTTCCTTAAAAAATTTAATACAATTGATAAACATCTAGCTATACTAATTAGGATAAAAATCACAAATTACTAATATCAAGAATAGAGGGTCTTCAAACCTTTACTGGACATGAAGGAAATATTTTTAATAATTTATAAGAAATGAATAAATGTCTTAAAAGATACAAATTACAAAAATTGAAAGAAAAATATATTGCTTCAGAAAATGTGAATTCCTTTCTCTCTCTTAAAGAAGTTAAACTTATTTTTAAAAGCCTTCAAAACTGTAAGTTCTAGATGTATATGTAGTCACTGATGAATTTTACAAAATATTTAAGGGATAATTAATACCAATCTTATATAACATCTTTCAGAAAATAGAGACAGAGGAAATACTTTCCAATTTACTTTTGAGGCAATTAATATTATAATATCAAATTGATACAAAGAAATTACAGGAAAAGACAATTACAGAGCAATAACAATTTTGAATGAAATCATGTAAGTACTACAACTAATGTTTAAAAATTAAATCTGTAATATATAAAAATGGTAATGCATGTTGACTAAATGAGATACCAGGAATTCAAGATAGGCTTAGCCTTTGAAAGTCAATTAATATTATTCTCCATACTGAAAAACTAAGGGAATGTATATAATCATCTCATAAGATTCAAGAAAAAAATGACAAAAATGCAAAACCTATTTGTGATAAAAACTTTCAGCAAACTAGGAAGAAAATAAAAATTCACAAATTTTGAAGAGCAGCTATAGAAACTGTAGCTGACATCCAGATTAATTGTGATAAACCAAACACTTTTTCTCTAAGTCTTTGAACAAGGTAAAGACGACTACTCTCACCACTTCTGTTCAAAGAGATATGCAGAACCTAGCCATTGAAATGAGGAAGGAAAATTAATCAAAGAAATATACATTGGAAAGAACAAATTAAACATTCTTTATTCAGAAAAACATGATTGTATATGTAAAAATTTACAGAAAAGCTACTGAAACGAATCAGGGAGTTTCACAGGTCACATGATACAAACCAATTTACATAAATCAATTGCATTTCTACATACTAGCCATGAAACATTAGAAAGAAAAATTAAAACAAAAGCTGGCCAATCTGAAAAGGCTACATACTACATATGATTCCAATTGTAAGACATTGTGGGAAAAGACAAAACCATGGAGACAGTGAAAAGATCAGTGGTTGCCAGGGATTAAGAGGAAGGGAGGAATGAAGAGGGGGAGTAAAGAGGATTTTTACAAAAATGAAACTACTCTGTGTAATAAAATGATGAAGGATACATGTCATTATACATTCATCCAAACCCACAGAATGTACAACACTAAGAGTGAACCCTGATGTTAAGTATGGACTTTGGGTGATAATGATGTGTCAATGTAGGTTCACCAATTGCAACAGGTGTACCACACTGGTGGGAGATGTTGATAATGGAGGAGACCATGCATGTGTGGGGGTAAGGTAAATATGAGAAATCTCTGTACCTTCTGTTCCTTTTTGCTGTGAACTAGTCTAAAAAATAAAGACCTGCTTAAAAGATAAAATTTTAAAAAATAAAAAATAAAATTTGTTCTTAGAAATAAATTGTTTTAAATATATGCAAGTGTATTTTCTCTAAAACTGTCTATAGATTCCATGCAATCTCACTAAAAATGCCAGGATGCTTTTTTGTGGACATCAAAAATCCAATTCTGAAGTTCATACGGAAATGCAAACTATTTAGAAAATGGAAAACAATTTTGAAAGGATAAAAAAATCCACACCCACTAGAATAATGAAAATTAAAATATGTAGCAATTTTAATTAATTAAAGGATATTAATTAATTAATGAATATGAAGCAGTGGAAACTCTCCTGTATCACTAGTGAAAATATGAAATGCTATTTTAGAGTGCTGTTTAGCATTTTCTTACAAACATACATTCATCATATGACTCAGTAATTCCACTCCAATTTATTTACACCAAAGAAGTGAAACCATATTTCTACACTTGTAAATTCATGTTTATAGAATAATATTTAGTTGTAATAGCCAAAAAAAAGAAGATCTCAAGTTCCAAGAAGTGAATAGACATACGATAGACAAAGCATGAATGAATCTAGAAAATATTATGCTGAACTAATGAATTCAGACACAAAGGATACATACTACATAAACTAATTTATGTGAAATTCTATAACATCAAATCTAATCTATAGTGACAAATAAAATTATCAGCAGTTGCCTGCACTCAGAAATAGGGAATGAGAATTGACTTCAAAGGGGCACAGAGAAATTTTTTTAGAGCTGGAACTGCTCCAAATGTAAGGATATAGATATATCAAAACATTGTCCAATTCATTGTGAATAAATTTTACCTGAAAAAATTAATTGAAAAAGATTTTTTAAAAAGAGAGAGAATGAGTGATTTCAGATTGGAGATGTTCTTTAACATTGTCCCTCATTCACCCCAACCCTGGATTTTACTGACTCATGCCCAGAGGATCTATGTTTTAATCTAGATTCCACAATTAATTAGCTCTGTGACCTCAGATAACTCACTCACTTCTCTTAGCTTTCTCCTTATTAAATGAGAGAACTAGACTAAACAATCCCAAAGGTCCATCCACCACTGAAAAATCTAGAGTGAAAGAGCATACGGTTGAAACTGTAATAGGGTCATTAAAATGTTCTCTTTAGTTTATTTCATATTTGCTTTAATAAATAAATAACATAATTCTTAAAATGCATTTATGTGACTGAGAATTCAGTGCTGGAAGATTTTTTCCAACACTGAATAATGTTATCTGAAAGGACGGGGGAAACTTCAAAAAAAAAAAAAGAAAGAAAAAAGGAAAGCAAACATGACTTAGGGTTCCAGTGCCTTAAGCGAAGAAGGCAGATACTGCATTCTCTCTTTTGGGTTATTCACCACGGATCTTAAAGATGAATAAAAAGCTTACTTTTTCTTTCTGATTTTTAGTCACCAAAACTAATCATTACCAGATTTAAAAATGTGATAATTACATTATTCAGTTCTTCTAAGGACACAGAAACTTCTATTGAAAAGCAAAATAGAGTCCCTGGCCTGATTATTGTGTTTGAAATGTAATCTATAATGTGATTGTATAATCAATTCATCCCTGACTTCCCAACAACCACGATAAAAGGTACTCAAACTGTGCAGTGCACTCTCTATATGGTTCTCTTTTCTATTGTATATCACTAGGACCTGGATTAACTCCAGGTACTGATCCACCTTTTTTATTTTTTTTTCCTGGTTTAAGACTTACATGATTCCAGTACGTGTTTTAAGGAATTGAAACACTTTCAATTAAAATACACTTCAGATGCACCCAAATACCAAATAGTTTTTAAACATTTTCCTGTCTTTGTTATACAACTTTATAGTACAGGACAGTTTTAATCTATAAAGAGCCTAACCCACTATCTGGCGGAGTCTGTGTTCAAGAATTGCTTGAATTAGGACTGGGGCCAAGGGAAGGCAAGTGTGGCACTTGCCTTAGGTGCCTTATTACATGAGGTGCCAAATCTCATAATCAAGATAAATAATATTTTATACAATACTCTCTGTATCTGCAGGTTCTGCATCTGTGTACACAACCATAATACAAATTTTAAAAATACGTATCACAACTGTTTACATAGCATTTACATTGTAATAGGAATTATAAGTACTCTAGAGATAATTAAAAGTATAAGGGAAGATGTGCTTAGGTTATGAGCAAATACTTTGCACATTTTATATAAGGGACTTGAGCATCCACAGGTTTTGGTATCACAGGGTTCCTGGAATCTATCCCCCACGGACACTGAGAGATGACTGTATTCTAAACATCAAATTTAATGGAAAAATATCTGAGGTAAATAAGATATCAAAATGTATTCATTCCCACTGAACAAAACTCTATGGTGAATGAGCTGCTTTATATTACCCTATTCTTACAAGTATATTTCAGATAGATATTTTAAAAACTGGACTAGAAATAAGAAAATAATTCTATTTCATCTCCACTAAGAAGAAACAAAGTTTGAATTCCAAACTCAGAAAAACAGATTCCTATCGTTTTTTGTCAGTGTCATATTAAATCATTTGGGGGCAGTTCTTACCTGTTGATATGTATGATATTTGTGAAACATGAATAAATCCTCTAGAATTGTTTATTTCAAAAGATATTTGAATTGCATTGGCATTTATTTACTGATGGTGTTAAAAATGACATAGTCATCCTTTTATTTTTTAGTAATATGCAATCTAATCAGTCCAGACAGACCTCTAATAATGCTTTAGTCCCACTCTTGAGTCTCATTAAGGAAGAAAAAACTGTCAGGGAACTTGTGCATGTGCAAAAACTGTGAGTAAAGTAAAGGGAGGGAAAATATTACAACACATTCTACCTTCTGAAACCTACAACTGTATTTCTTGTATTCTAAATTAACTAAAACTTGGAAGTTTAAATGGTGCTCATTACAATCATATTTCTTCTATATTTCAACATAGTTGCTTTCATTATGCACATTACCAGGGAAATATAATACAGTATAAGAAGCTTCTTTAAAATCCAGTTAGATAAGAACTCAGGAACAATTAATGTTATTTTACCCCAGTAACCAAAGTAAATCAGCCAATGATAATAAATTTGGATATTTCAACTCTTGATCATTAACAATCTCAATTTGCATCTGCCTCTGTTTTAAAAATAATTAATATATATGATGCACTCAGGATATTTTAAATAGTACATTGGTTCTGAGGCCAATAATTATAAAATAATGCCTAAGGCATAAAGTGACTGAGATACTGACCTTGTGTCTAAGGCTGAGGGCATAATATCAAAATAGAGGTAACTTACATGAGCAATATTGTTTTTATATTTTGTTTGAAAATTTTATTTTTATGTGCAAGCCTGGTAATATTTTAATGTGAGCTTTAAATTGAATGTATGATCTTTATTTTTTAAATTGAATGTATCATCTTTATTTTTTATATTACAGCCATATACACAAAGTGACCTGCTGCTAACACAATATGTTTTATGTATGTAACCACCAATAAGCAGTAAAAGTACTATTTCAGTAAATATACATTCAGAAGCACATACATAGGTACAGCCTAGGTGGAGAGTTTATTCACACAATATCACTACATAGTTATTGAATCTACCCACAGCTATATTCTATCTGGATAAAGATACATTTTTAAAAAATAATGAGAATAACTGGTGCAGCTTTATAAATTGTAGGCTTTTAATAGCCTAGGGGTAAAATTTTCCTGTTAGGGAGGTTAGTTGGTGAATTTTCCATTTGTCTATAGACACTTGTGTGTAAGCATAATAGTGGATATCAGTTCAAAATCTCCCCTGTCTGGTAGGCATAGATGGACACAAAGGAGGTAAGAGTGAGAGAAAATATCTATATCTGCCCAGCCCAAAACTCGGTAAGGCCAGGTAACTGCTTGGCCTTGTCTCACGTTATTTCATGATTATTCCTCCTACAAAAAAGAAAAAAAGAAAAAGAAAAATGGTGAGTAGTACCAGGCTTTCTCCACTATAACTGTCACTGGAATCTGTTTTATCTATATTGTATTTGATGTCTTCTCTCTAGGTTTTAATACATTCTTACAGGTAAAACTCCCAAAATCTGGGAGATGTTTTTCTTGAACATTATCTCCTTTACCCTGAGAATAATTTTTGGACTATACTGTCATATGTAACCAAGAGGTAAAGGATTATTAAAATTCTCTGAAACTTGTATAATTTCATATTGTATAATTTGACAGTGACTTGAAGTTCAAATTTCTGAAGAAAGCAGCAGAGACCTTACATCATAAGGTGGAACCATGTCAGCTCCATAAGAGCTATAGCTGACACCAATGCTTCATAAATGTCACCCCTCCAAGATTAGCAGAGACTCACTAAAATAGGCCTCCTTCCTGTGCTTAACAATAAGTTTATACCTTTTTTAATTACCTCAAGAATGATTCTTCAAAAAGAGTATTGCTGACCATTGAACAACATGGGTTGCAGTTCAGCATGGATCCACTTACATGGGGATTTTTGCAATAAATACAGTTGCCCCTACGTATTCATGGATTCCACAACCACAGTCAAATGTGGATGGAAAACAGAGTATTTGAGGCATTCAAAACTCACAAATATGGAGGGCCAACTTCTTATATCACCAGTTCCACAGGTCTGACTGTGGACTTGGGTATGCATGGCTTTTGGTAACCAAGGGTAGGCCTGGAATCAATCCTCTTGGGATAACAAGGTACCAATCAAAATACTTATACAGCAAATGGGGTTTATTCCAGGTATGCAAGGCTAGTTCAGCATTAGAAAATCAATCATGTAATGCAGCATATCAATAGATGAAAGAGAAAAAATCATACGCTCACATCGATTGACTCAGAAAAAGGATTTGACAAAATACAACACTATTCAGGATAAAAACCCTCAGCTAACAAAGAATGTAGGGAACTTCCTCAATATAACACCTACCAATAACCTACAATTAACACCATATTTAATGATAAGAAACTAGACATGTTCTCCCTCAGATGAGGAACAAGGCAACTATGTCCTTGCTCATTAGTCCTATTCAACACTGTAGTTGAAATTCTAGCTAGTGCAATAAAGCAAGAAAAATAAACATAAGTTTATAGATTGAAAGGAAGAAAGAGGACTGTGTCTATTCACTGGTGACAGGATTATCTGTGGTAAAAATTCCAAAGTCAACAATAACCAAAAACTCCTGGAACCAATAACTGAGTATAACTGGGTCTCAGAATATAAATTTCATATAGGAAAGGCTGGTAAAGAACAATTGGAACTTGAAAATTTAAAATTTTCAATACTTAGATATAAATCTGATTTTTAAATGTAGATACGATATACAAAAAATACAAAACTGGTGGAAAAAAAGAACATTAATATATGGAGAGAGAGTCAGTGTTCAAGTCTTATTATTTTAATTCTCTTCTATTAAAAAAAATTTAAAACTTAGGTCTTATTTTACATACAGTTTAAAACTGAAACCTGAGTTCAAATGCTGACTCTCCCATTTTGGTATCTGTGTGATTTTACTTGAGTTATTCAACTCCTGTTTCCCAATTTTCACATCCTTAAATCAGTTCCTTGTAGATTTATTTTCTGTATTGAATCAGTTAATATATCAGAAGCACTTAACTGCAACCGGACAAATAGCAAATGCTTTATAAATATTGCTGTTACTTTCATTCTAATCATCATAACCATTACAATGGGAAATTATTCAAGAGTTTTAATCAAGGAAGACACTCTCTACTAGGTAGCATATTGTATCTATTTGGAAAGAGGTTAAGACAAAGTATAAACAAAGTATGGTTAGGGCTCACCACTTTTAAATGAATCTGCATCATATAAGTTTTGTGAATCAGAAGTCTAAGTTTGGTTGTTACTAGGGCAGTAAAATAAAATGAAGTAAAAAAAAAAATTATACTTTTACAAATGAAAATCCTGAATCATCTGATGAAGAGACTAATGTTTCAGAAACACAGGGGCACAAAAAACAAGACAAATAGGAATGCTTTATTATTTGATATTTCCAGCAAAAGAACTACAACATGGAAGAAAAACAAAATGTCATTCAATTTTCTTACACACATTTTACAATTTAATTTTTTTTATTACATATGGGAAGGTGGAGACAGAAATCTCCATAATGGTTTCTATTGCTTTCGCCACTGAAGATTTTAATCCAGCCCTAGTTCTGAAGTTATCATATGGCGCCTGATGAGGAAAACTAAAAGTCCACTACACATTTTCCCATTTAAAGCATATTGTACCCATTGCTGTACATGAACCTTCATGAATTAGAGGGAAGAAAAACATTAGAAAAGAGTTCCAACCATTGAGTATCCACACATCATTCACTTTTCTCCTTTAATAATTAAAAACTCACTATGTAGGCAATTTTGCTCATGACATTCATTTATAAAGATGAATAAGTAAATGTTACACCCAGCTGACTTAGGAATACAGTTTGAATTTAGCTATCCCTAAAAACTAAATAAATACATTTTCTGTATCAACAATGTTTCAAAATGTGACCAACAGCAATTTGCCTACTCTGTCTTTTCTTCACGCACAAAATATACATGTGTGGCTGCTCACATGACTGACACTAAGCCAGTTTTAACCATCCAGTTTATTTTTACACCATCCAATTTAAATTATTTTTATGATCCACAGTCCATTAATGAAGGGGTGCATCACAGCCTGTGATGTGACATCTGGCAGTGTAGTAGGTGTCAACAGAATAATCAATTACTCCTGTGGCTAATTCCTGCCATGCCCTCTCCACAGAAAGTGGAGATAAAAGGAAGGTGATATTTAATTCACAGCAGAAAGAAAACTCATTTACTAAGATTAGCTGGCGTCTCCCTTTCATCCTCTTCCCCTTACCCTCTCCTCTCAACAACCCCCTGAGCCCCCCCAACACACAACACACACACACACAAACCGGAAGTGACAGGGTTTGGCAATTATGCTGAATACAGGAGCTAATTTGTCGTTGTTGTTGAGACAGAGTTTCGCTCTTGTTACCCAGGCTAGAGTGCAATGGCATGATCTCGGCTCACTGCAACCTCCGCCTCCTGGGTTCAAGCGATTGATTCTCCTGCCTCAGCCTCCTAAATAGCTGGAATTACAGGCACGCACCACCACGCACGGCTAATTTTGTATTTTTGGCAGAGATGAGGTTTCTCCACGTTGGTCGGGCAGGTCTTGAACTCCCGACCTCAGGTAATCCGCCCGCCTCAGCCTCCCAAAGTGCTGGAATTACAGGCATGAGTCACCATGCCTGGCCTACAGGAGATAATTTTTAAATGAACTGATCAGTTTGACTGAAGAGGACTGTGATCCACCATGCTTCACTCCTCAGGGAGGAAGGACAGTTTTGACAGATGTAAATGCCACCAATAAGATAAAACAAAACAATGTGGTCCCTTCACCAACTGCTCCATCCTGTTTCTACCTGGACAGTGGAGATGCTGTAGGGTCAGCTAATAAGGCACTTTTTGCTGGTAGAATTGTTCAACAAGTTGCCCGTCTGAAAGGTCCGTGCTGGGTAGCAGTGAGTACTCCCTGACTTTCTCCTTTAGTCATATTTAAATTTTACTTGGCTCATAGCATGCAAGTAATAACTCTAGTCTTTATATTTACACAACATCCTTGTAAATAATGAAAATCAGCATGCAATACTCCCAGGTGAACCATGTTTTTAAGTAAATGAAAATTGAAAATAGGTTTCATTTCTCACTCAAACGGTTGCTGTAGTCTAGTACCTTATTATATCACCAGCGTTATTGGAGCCAGAGGGGTAGTATCTAGTATAAAAATTTCAAGCTCACAATCAAGAAATTTGTGTTCTATTCCTACACCAGGCAGCGAAGATGACAACACTATGGGACATTTATTGAAAGGCACTATTCTAATTACTTCACATCTATTATTTTATGCACAAAATCCCTGTGAGCTAATTCATCTTATTATTTACATTTTACATAGGAAGTAACTGGGACACAGAGCAGGTAAACAACCCACCCAAAATCAAGCATTACTGAGTAGCAGAACTCAGGATTCAATTAGGACACTCTGATTCCATTGCTTCCCATACACAGAAGCGGAGTGACTTTTACAATATATGTGTAGCGTAAGCACCAACCAACTAGAATAGATGCTAGTCTTGGCTCAGGAATAGAGCCCAAGAAGCTCCTTGTGCAAAGGTATTAGCAGTTGCTGAAGTAAGAAGAAGAAATGGCAATCCTGGTGTGGGACCAGAGCAGCAGGAAAAGACAGAGAGACATTTGGCAGGGTCTGCAGCAACAGCTACCTACCAATCCATACAGAATTTCTCAGTGTTTAAATAAGAAATATAGCCATATTGGTGACACAAAGTGATTATCAACCCTACGATATGTGCACCCCAAATTAATTTACCAACACAGATTCTAATAAAAACCTAGCAACAAATAGAAGTAACAGTCATATTCAGTCAATTCCTTTTAGTTTCACTGCCTGCCTCTTTTTGGCCTGAAGCACCTGGGAACGTGTTCATTTGCAACGTCAAAGTTGCTATCATCTTAAGAAGGTGACTGATCATATGTTAAAACACAAGATGGTATGTCAGGATCTGGATTCGTTCTAATACCTTTTTAAAAAAAGTATATAGCTGGAGAATATATTACGTGAACCCTATTTAGAAAATTCCAAGATCTTTTAAAAATATCTGAACTTTGATAAAATCACAAAGGAATAAAAGACATGCTCAGGAATGACTCATAGTAGCACAAAAGATATTTAGCTATCTAAGAAAGTTACATGTTTGAAGAATATTCACTTCTTTCCACTGATCAATGGAGAAAAATGTGCATTCATTTGCTGAGAGCAGAATATGCCCCCAAACAGCAAACCAGGTTTTATATAAATCACTTTTCAAGTTAGCTAAGATTTTGTCAATCATTTGATGGCTTTTAGCTTAGGGATAAATTTGAAGCTGTTATTTTTCTGGTGAAGCCAGCAATAGGAAAATGTATGCTGAGGGAAGGAAAGAAACTGGAAAATTCAGCTAACTTAATAGAAATCTAACATTTGCTATTGCATTGAATAATTACATTTTTCAGATCCCTTTGAAGATGAAAGGTTTTGTATTAAAATTTTTTATTACCAGTCTATCATGAAAAAACAAATCCCTACAATGTCTGTGCATTTCTTGTTTTAAAATACGCAACTGATCTGTTGCCTATCTTTGTAACAGTGGTTTCTGTTCCAAAGAGCCTTAATCTGGAAAATATATGACATAAACTTAAACAACTGAGAATATTTAAAAATGAGCTATTGAAAAAAAGAAAAAAACACGCTATTGATACTGTTAGACGTCATGGTAGTTTGTCCACTTAATAAAGAGAAAGGCAGTGTTATGTTGTATACAGCTATGGTAACTTGGGCAGATGACTCACTCAAAGCCTTTGTTACACTCTTTATGACTCACACTTAGTAATGCTCACCCAATTACCTTTGCTAGTATATCTTCATCTTGTTAAAGTGTTTGAGACATGCTTTGGAGATTCTAATAAGTTCAAATGAGCATTAAAAAGGAGAGAGAGTAGAAGTATCTCTTGAGAAAGGTGACTCCTTCCTATAAACTCTGTGTTTTATTAGGAACTTGCAAGCAGTACTAGAATCCGGTGTAACACATGATGACCAGATCTATTTTTTATTCAGGGAAGTCAATGAGTTCTCTAAGTGGCACGAAGCTAAGTACACCCACATAGTTTCTGAGTACATCAGTTCTTCAGTGTACATTAAGCCTTTCCAGATTTATCCACAGAGGTTGGCTGTTTGCCAGAATTCAGACTCTGTTCTGTTGTGCAGTGGGCTGAGTATTCCCAGGTGCCAGCAGAGTTTTATGCCTAGTCCTTATTTACAGTTTTTCTTAGGATTGCTTTGAAGTGTGAACAATCAAGTTGCAGCATGCTGTAAAGTTCTTTCCACATGAGCCCTTTATTTCATTTTCTGTTATAGCTCTGAAGCCTTCTCAAAACAGAAGTATTTATCTACAACCATTAAAATGCATTTGGGATGATAAATTCCTTATAAATACTTTGTACATAATTTTATTCTCTTTATGAATAAGACAAAAATATAAACAGCCAATTGTATTCCTTCTCTACTGCTTCTCCTCAAAAGGAGTAGTATTTAGCAAGGCGTTTGACTATCAATTATTAAAATGTATAAAATATTCTGTGGCTTAATACCTACAAGATGGGACTTGCAAACACCTTGTGTATAATCACAATTGTGTATTATTTGGAATTCCTAACAAAGCTTCTAACACCGATATGATAAATAATTTGTAGCACTAAATATCACCTTTTTGGAAAGGAAGTACCTATCATAGCCTGCATACAAACCATGCCTAACGTCCTTTTTCCTAACGACTATCATTTTCAGATACTCCAAACTAAATGCAAATTTTTTGTTTCTAAGCTCTATATTCCCTTAAGATCAAAAGTTCTGACTTGAATTGTAAGCAAGGAGGCCAAAAAGCAGCCCAGCTCCCCAATACTCTTTCCAAACACCACTCGGAGGTGACCAAAGCCTCAGCATCTGTGAACAGCCATTTGGAAAGCCTAGTGGTGTGAAACAGCCCCAGAAAAAAAATGGAAACAAGGGGCTCCCCTAGAAGCCAGGTAATGAATAAATTTTTCAAATATATCAAGAACTTGGCATTTCCATTTAAAAGACGCTTTATGCAAGATACCTTTTATCTTTTTTAACCCTGGATTTTGTGTTTGTTTGCCAAAAAATCAGTCTACACTGTGAGAATAGAACCCAAAAGTAGAAGTGGTCTAGTAAGTGGCGGAGACCAGTTAGTTGGATAACCACATTAAAGGTTTGCACCTCTGTGTTATGCTCTTCCAATTTGCAGCTCTAACAAACTTTGGTTTACGGTGCCAAGAGGGCCCTCTGTGGATGACTTCTGCTCCTTTCAGAACTTTTAATCTTTATCTTTAAATGTCACAATTCTAAATGATTTTTTCGGAGTTAGCCCCAGATAAATGATTCCTGAGAAGACCGCGGCGATGATCCTGAGCCCACTTGCACTTGTGGTTGGTGGCACATTAAGCAATAATGCTGATAACGTGCAGCGATCAGTACCTGTAGCATTTTCACCTGACCTCAAGATGAGGTTAATGCAGAAGACAAATGGAAGGGAAGCACATGCCCTATTTTTTCATCACGCTGTTACATAAATAGCAGATAAACATGCCTCTGTTCACACCACATCAGAGCAGAAGAAAATGCTGCTCTGATAACTTCAAGCCATCAACGACTTAAAAATGCTGTTGTCAAATCAATTTTTTACAGCAGACTGACCTGTTTGCAGACCATTTTTAATAGCAGGAGAAGAGTTTAGGACTTGGAGTACACAAGTGATTTCCAAATGACATTTCAGATGTAAAATTTCAGTCTGCCAGCCTTTCCCTCTCTCGCGCCCCATCCACCCCCACATCCATACACATGCACACACGCCCCATCAACTTCCACTGACATTTCTTCATTACCATGAAAAAGCTTGGGCAGTCTTGGGGGATTTTGCAAAGCATCATTCCTCTTTTATTCGTAGGCTCTCACTGATACCTCTACAAATGGTTTTCAAAATTTTATGCCCCAACAGGAGGTAGGGTTTGAGTTTTTAAAGTTGTAGAGACAGTGGCTTCTAAGTTTATCCCTTTGACTTCTCTGGCCATTATTACCCACCTAGTGTGTCCCCATCTCAGGAGCTAAAATGCCAAGTGACCTTTTTGGGTGAATGGTCACAAAAACTCATGGGAACATTTAATAAGAAGAAATGCGGGCTCAATAACATGGTGTGAGAAGATTGTCAGGAGTGTGTTCTTTTTTTTTTTTCTTAACCCAAACACAGCCTCTGTAGATTTTTTTTGAATGTTCAAGTTACACCTTCCTCTTCAAATGATAAAAGAATTCAGTGTGAAATTTGCTTTCATAAACTTTTGTGAAAGGTTCTGTCGTTCTCATATAATACTTCAGGAGTGTACATAGAGAACACATTCAGCTGTTTCCCTTGATGCCTTAATGATCGAATCAGAGGAAAGGGCTGTATGGGTTTCGTTCTTATTTCTTACTCAATTGTCTCCTCTGTACCATATGAACTTGGCATATATGGACATCACCTTCTTCAGTAAAAATAAAAGCATGGAGTTATTTTTATCATAAAATTTAGTACCATGGCAGCCAGCGAAAGTGTAGCCCACAGAAATCTGCCGCTAGAAAATCAGGAATCCTATAAAATGACAACACTAACTGAGGAGTTCAAGTGGCAAATAGGGATGGTATTTTTTCAATTCAACATCCAAATCTATTAGGATGTGGGATAAGCACTTTGCTGAAAATATTTTTACTTACTTTCAAGATATGAGAGGTCATGTCAGAATCATATGACATATTAAGAAAACCCTAGGTTACTCTAAAGCTGCCTCCTTTCATATTTTAAGTTCAGCCTAAAATTTCTCTGTATGTAGTGAACTGATACCTAACTGGATATGTAAACCAACTAACCAACTGTTGTGTCAGTCTCTGAATTTTGGCCAATTAAAGGTGACTAACTGTTCAAACCATGTTCAAATAAGACAAATACTGAGCTGTAACCAATCCACCGTTTGTGTACCTCACTTCCATTTTCTGTGCATCAGTTTCCTATTTCGGTCCATAAATCTTCAACCATGTGGCTACACTGGAGTCTTTCTGAGTTTACTCTGTCTCAGGAGGCTGTCCGATTTGTGAATCATTCTTTGCTCAATTAAACCCTGTTAAATTTAAGGTTTTTCTTTTAACACCATATTGTGACAATATCAGCATTTCCATTAAAAGACATTTTTCCCCTTGTAGGATGTATTAATGTCTAGTAAAAATTGGAGATATTAAAAAGTTAACACATAGTCTTGAAACTATATTTATTGCTGAAAAGTTCTCTTGGCTGTTTTTAAATGATAGTATTTCAACCACACAAAAAGTGGGGTTTTTTTTGTTTTTTGTGTTTTTTTTGCTATTTTATTTTTTATTTCTGGCCTCATATGACTCAAGAACAGCTTCATTTTCAACTGTTGCCCATGATGTTGGCTGGTGCCTTTAGACAATTTGGGGATAAAAATAAAATGACCAAGTTATTTTGTTTGGAAAAGCAGCTTCTGCACATTTGCTGTATTTTTTTTTCAATAAATATTTCATAACTCTTTTTAAAACATGGCCTTATCCTTTAGCACATATGGGAGGCAGCTAAATCTAAATCAAGTAGATGTTCTAGAGCTCAGATTTCATCACTCAGGACCCAAATCTACTTTTCTGAAGTAGCTCAATACAGATCGGCATGACAATCCCCTTAATATCAGAAATTACTAATAGACACTTTACATTTTAAAACATTAAATTATTGTGTATCTGTAGATCATGCTTCAGGGAAGGGCTGAAATGCCTCTGTTTTGCTGGCTGGGATATGTCTCTCAGTTTCTATTCCACTAAGTCATACTTCCAGATTACTGGACCAGTCCATCCACCTGGCAGTAAAATACATCATTCTTGTCTTTCTAGATTGAACCAACGTAGGAAGATAGGGGGCATATACAGAAGAATTATTTTAAAAAGGAAAAAAGTGTGTGTGTGTGTGTGTGTGTGTGTGTGTGTGTATGTGTGTGCGTGCATGCACGTGCATATATATAAAAAGAGATGAAGCAAATATAGCAAAATGTTAAATGTTAGTGCTTCTGACTAAAGAGTACACAGTGGTTATTTGCACTATTCTTGCAGTATTTCCGTAAACTTGAAATTATTCCAAAATAAACATTAAAAACATAAAAAAAAAATAAAAAAGAATGAGAATCAAAGCTCCAATGATAATAACATATGCTTTCTGAAAATATCAAATAAAAATTGCAATAGCCAGAATTAAACAGAGAAAGAAGGCTTTACTCAAGATTATTTCAGTAGGGGGCAAGAATATTGCAACTGGAGAGACTAAACTCAACTCTATTGAAGTAAGATGGGAAGGTTTTAAAGCTTTCAGGCAATGTAGCAGGAAAGTACCTGGGCGAATTGAGAGGAGGTTTGTCAATGTGATTAGGCCATTTGTGTTTGCTAACTGGCAATTATCACTTAGGAAAGTTAGCTTTCTGCCCTCTAACAGAGACCGGGGGTAGGGACCTTATCTTTCCTGATGATTCCATTTCAAAGGGACGACTCCCAGGTCTTTGAGAAAGACATTCTTAGGTAGTAAAACTGGCAAGAGGCTGAGAGAAGATTTACATCTCAAAGGGACAGAGAAAGAATTTGCAACTACAAGCTTTCTAAAGTAAATATTCTAAGAAAAGGGTGAAGGGGACTTAGAGGCAGGAAGAAATTTGTCTGAAGTATAGTCAAGCTGAGGGGAATGTTAAGGCCTTCTTGGCCTTAACAGAAGTCAAATGTATTTGCCTGTTTTGCAAAGATGATAATAAGTTTGTCAAAAGCCATACTAATCTTGAGGGAAGAAAATCAAAGATGCAGTAGCCAATCTTAAAAGATTTTCAAGTTTCTATCCATTTGTATTACTATGTCCCTCAAATCCACAAGTTCCCTTCCTTTCTCTAGCGGGCTTAGATGTAGAGGAGAAAGGCGAACACAAAGAGTACCTTGAGTTTCCGCTGTAACACTTCTTTATTTGTTTGTTTGTTTATTAAATGGCAATTTCTGCTTCTGTGTTTGGCAATCCCACCCTGTACGATGCTGACCTCACCTGTGCTAACACACAGGTGATTATAGCCTTCTTTACTATTCTTCAGCAAAGACAATCAAGTGCTTTTGGTTTATGTCCTCTCCACAGGGACCTGACACAAAGACACTCTGCAGACCCTGAGCCAAAAAAATATTTGGGAGTCAGCACACTTAAAATTGTACATCTCTCAAGAGACACTTCGAACTGATATCCCTGAAAATCCATCAGCAGCCTTCCACTCTATCACCTCTTAAATCTGAAGTCTCTGTTTCCTTTGCTGATGCACTATTCAACTGCTAACAATTTTACTTGATCTGCTAGCTCTACCAACACCTCTGCTAAAAAGCATCAAGTACCTTCAGCGACCCTAGTAACTACAGAGTTTTTGTTTTCATATGTCACCCTTAGCCTCCGGACAGAATTAACCACCTGTTTAGCAACCAGCTCTTCTTTGAGGCTTTTTCTCCCCCTTGGATTCTATGATAATGTGCTTTCTGGTTCTCTTCCTGCTTCCCTAGTTTTTTCTTTTCTATGTCTGTCATGGACCCTACTTTCTAGGTTTATGCCCTAAAAGTAGGAATACCCCAAGGATCTGTCTTCACCTTCCTCTGGTCTTGATCTACACCTTCTTGTTGGGTTAGTTCGTCCACTTCTGTAGTTTCAACTACAACCTTTCTGCTGATGACTGTAACTACCATTTTCATGCTGATGACTGAAATGACCACTTTTACGGTGTTGCAAGTCAAACTGTCTTCAGTTTCTTTTCCTCTCAGCTCTAAACACTCTAGCTATCTCTTAGACAAGGAGAACCTAAAATTCTGCTACCACTTCAAAGTGAACATATACAAAACCCAATTAGACCAGTTTCACCCCTCCACACCTGCCTCTCACCTCATATTCTCCAGTCTACATGTAACATTCTATTCAAGTTTATCTGATAGGGCTGCACCTGTCTTAGAAAGACTCTGCTCCGGGTGAACTGCTCCAGCCTTGCCAGATGATCGCCCGCGCTCCAGTCATACTGTGCTCTTTCCTTTCACACTCGTGATGTTTCTTCCATGCTGAGCACTTACACCCAGGGGTTGAACTTCTACATTTTATTCCTGGTCCAGGTATGTAAGCTGCTTCCCAATTTCTCTGATTATAATTAATACCTATTCAGCACAACATTGCTTCTATCCTTTATAACACAACATTTTTCTTTGTGAGTTTTTTTTTTTTTTTATGTACATGGCTATCTCTTTCACCAAATGAAAAATTTCTTGATAGCAGAGCCTACATCCTACTCTTTTTATCCTTACAATTGTCTTTCACAGAGTGGGTCTTCAGGACATATGTATTAAATGAAATAGTGCATTTTCCATAGGCAATTTGAATCTGTTCTGAATCCCTCATGAGGGTCTAAATAAGTAGGCTGTAGATACTAGAGAGCTAAAAATTAAACAGATCCACCAGATCTGTTGATTGGGTGGGGTTTGGGGACAGATAACTGTATATCAGTACATTTTCTGATATTTTGAACTGTTCTTATTCTGCTGACAATAGTAACTTAGTATTTTATGTTTCACGTTATAAACCTCTAAGAGAGAGGAGGTGAGAAAAGCACTCTGCAATCTCTCCTGGTCAAAGGAAAATACCCAGCTATCCTAAGATTAGTTTTCAAAGCCCATTTAAAAGATGTAGCCAATGTAACGAAAATGTATTCATAAATGCTTTACCCAGTTGGCTCTAAGTAGATACAACTCATGAGAAGGGCTGCCCTCTCTTTTCATGTGGAAATATGTGGCAGAGAAGAAAATTAGCAAAGTAATGTCACAGAAGTATCTCCTTTCAAATATGAGCTAACCGGACCAACGTTTAAGGTAGTTTTGGAAGGTTTATTCCAGCCTGGCTGGATCACACAGGAGCTACATCATCACCCACTGGAAAAAAATGGGACGAATTACCATGGAATATTATAATCTGAAGTGGCTCCCAAAAGCTCTGCCATTGCCAGTGCAGGAAACTTGTCACAAATATAGCACACTTTAGGAGCCACAGATTTTCCTTCCTTTTGGGAAAACTGTAGATATAAGTACTGGTTAATCTTAGAAGCTGATAATTATAATTCTTGCCCAAGTAAAAGTGCAGTACTAAACCAAATAATACTCTTCCTAAAGAAACAGGATGTAGTTAATAATAGCTTCTTTCTATTGAACACCCACCATGGGCCAGATGCTTTATCTACATTTGTGTTTATTTTTACAAAAGCCCAGCAAAGTAAGTATAATTATCTCCATTTTATTTTTGTGGGAACTGAGGCTTACAGAGCAAAATAATGGGTAGA
Source organism: Colobus angolensis palliatus (assembly GCF_000951035.1). Classification (NCBI taxonomy): domain Eukaryota; kingdom Metazoa; phylum Chordata; class Mammalia; order Primates; family Cercopithecidae; genus Colobus; species Colobus angolensis. The sequence continues at coordinate 554,111 of NW_012114744.1, read as the reverse complement.
CAATAAATTTGAACTTGAACTCAGGGTTTCCTGGCTCCAGATTTTATGCCTTTTCAAATCTATTTTGCTGTCATAATAGAAATGCATCAAGGTACTAAAGGATTATTTTCGAGATAAGATGTGAACCTGCTGCTGTCACTTAAAGCTCTCCAATTCTTAAAGATGTAAAATGGAGATACATCCATAAAAGGTTTAGAAAAAATAATGCACTGGGAAGTATCAAAGATAGGACAACTGCCTAGTTCTTCGCAGACTTTGTAAGACACCAGTGTTGGTTAGGATGAACTCAGGACAAGTCCAGCCTATGAGAGCCAGAAAACAATAGTCAAGTTATCTACTTAACATCGTTTCTCCTCTATGAAAACCTGAGATGTCAATGCTATGGTAGGCCTGCCTAGGCCTATCCTATTTCTAAATGACACTGACAGAGGTAATAAATTTTAACCCTTTCTGTGTATCTCAGGCAGCCCTTGGCCCCTTGAAAGCAATATGTGATTGGCTTTTGGAATGTTATGCAGAGAAAGGTCCGAAAAGAATGTGCAGCTTCCTTAACCAGTCCCCTTACCCCTCAAGAGTTCGTAAATCTATTAGATTACAGTTTGTCTAATGTGTGGCCACCAGGTATGACAAGTATTTTTTCATAGCTCCTCCTTCCTGGGTGACCACTCTTTCCTTATTACTCCCTCTCTGCATGAGAGATCATCCCTGTGGCTCTTGCCATCCTTTCCCTTGACTTGTCCTTCTTTCAAGATCTCCTGTGATCATCTATAATGCTCCGATTCATGATCCACATTCTCACCCAGAAATTAAAATTTGACAACTTTTAGAATTATTTTTTGCAGATAAACTAACTTGACTTACCACAGACCAGACACCCCAAATATTGAAATTAGCTTATTCTGGATTTCAGTTTGCCCAACTTCACATATGCTTATGACACTGGAAGGTCAAAAATTGATCCCTCCTATTCAAGTCCTATAAAAAATGATTGTCTACGACTTATGTTAACTTCAAGATTTTTTGGCCCAGGCTCTTTCTGTCTTCATCCCTCATATACTATAGCACAATTTCCTTGGGATATAAATTAATATATTTGATATATATTTAATAATTTTCATTTCTCAAAAATTATTTTCTGGTATGTTTTAATCACTACCACCATTCATTTTATTTTTCAGTTTTTATAAACCCATGCAAAAATTTTTTTAAAAAACTTAGATTTTACAACCTCTGAAATAATTCATTATCAATTGGACAAGAATTTGAAAACAAGTGAAATAGGATCTGTATTCTAAATTCCTCAAACTCCTCATCTTTTTTTTTTTTTTTTGCTTTGGCTAATTAAAAATTTCATTCACAAAAGCTATATGATAACTTGTGACTAGGATTAAAATGATTAACCAGTCCCCTAGTATTGCAGGAATTATAAACTTTGGCTTGGAAAAGCATAAAACATTCTTAGAAAAGAAAAAGTATAGAATACAAGGAAAACAATGATCAAAACGTTTGCATGGATTAATAATGCTTTTAAATTAGGAAGACAGGAGGGGGGCGGGGGACGGCGGAGAGTTTCCAACATCGTTTCGCTGAATTAAAACTAAAATATTTAAAGTCATAGAAGCAGTGACATCAGTTTATCTGGATTTCTAACTAAATTTCAGAAAGAGCCAAAAAGGCAAATAGGTGTCCAGTAGTGAAGAGTTCCTTAAATCAGTTCTTAGATCAGATGCACTGGATCACCATCCAAATTCGTTAAAACTTGTGAGAGCTCACAGTTTATAAAGTGTTTTTCACAGTGCCTACAGAACATGAGGCAACAGTAAATCGTGTTCCCATCTCTTTTATCCTTCATACTTCCTGCTGTGCATGAATGTGTGTGTGTGTCTGTGTGTGACGGGGGAGTGGGCATTTCTCGCTACCCCAGTATGTGGAGAGCCTTTCTTTAGTTTCTTGCTTTTGTTTTGTTTAGTTTGCCCTAGAAATTCAATTTCCACATTAATATTGTACAGTTTCCACTGGCAATAGAACTCTCTTTCAAGGAATAAGCATCCTTTGAGAGTGTAGAAGCTATAGAGCATAGATCAACAATCATGCACACACAAAACACCCTCAGAAATGATGTAACTTTAAGGAAATATTGTAAATAGAAAGATATGACTTCATTAAAGAGTACTGGAAGTACTCATTTTTCAGGAATTTAGTTCTCCATAATTCTTTTATTTCTTTCACAAATTGGATAATTAATGTGAGTTAGTCAAAATCCTCTATGGTTACAATCTCTGTGATTCTTTAATATTATAACTCTATGGACTCATTTCTCATTTTCTTCCATACCTCATTTAAGGCTTGAAGTCAGTGGGAATTACCTCAGGCAAGATGAATTAGAGACTATCTGCCTAATCACTTAAGGCAGACTGTCAATTTTTAGAAATTATTAAATACATCTACACCATCATATGAAAATGTGAGTTTTCATAAAAACCCACATTCTTATATTTCTAATACAGATAGGAAAATGCTTTCTAAAAATTTAAAGCCTCATAGGATCATAGAATTTTGAAACTAAGAGTTTTACAAATTATTTATTTATTACTCCTTTATACAAAAAATGTTACGAGAACTTTATGGACCAAAAACATAACCTGTTTGTCAAGTTATTTAAACTTTCCAGGCCTCAGTTTCTCGGTTGGTTGGATGAGAAAGGTTAAAAGGACGACATCTCATGCAACTCCAAGCTGTAATATTCCACAGTTCTGGGCTGGTAACTTGTCAAAAGTTACCTAGCTAATTAGTGGCACAGCCAAGGCTACACTCCAGAAGCTAGAATTTCCTGGTTACTCCTCTCCTGTCCTTTGCACTATAATACACTAAGCTTCTAAATTAAAAATAATAATAATTTTTTAACTCTAAAAATGCTGTCCTATGTCTATAAAAGGTCATGTCCAGCTCTGTAACTTAGCTTGAATAGTTACATATGAGCTCTAGTAATTAAATGGCAAATGTTGTAGATTATGTCTAAAAATTCAAAAGCTAAACTAATACTAGGTTAAGCTATGTACAATTCATATTTTCTTTCCTTATTTGTTTTACAAATGACATTTGCATATCACTTATAAATCCCAACCCTTCAAGTACAAATCTAGTAGAGTTTGAGGCTTATAGACAGCTCAGGGTGCTTCTGAGCTCAGGTCAGGGAGCATTTTGCAGGCCAACATCATCCTCAGCCCCATGAGGACACAAGCAAGTGTCCCTAAAAGTCAAAGCCTCTAGCAGGAATGCATTGTCTTTTTCTTATACCATTGGCTCTAGCGTCCTTTATATTTTATTTGCATAAAAGCAGCTTGGTGCATGAGAAGCCGCACGAACATTTGAAGGCCAACATATTGAAACCTTCTTTTATATTGCTGCCAAATTGAATGCTTGTTAGCGAACATGAGACACAAACTTGAAAGGGGAAACTCTCTTCAATGCAGCTTGAGCCATATGCCATCCAATTGTCTTATGGGCAGTAGTGGGTCCCCTTTTCTCCGAGTGTGTAGAGAAGAGCATCATGTCTTTTGTGGCACCAGCCTGCCAGGCCCAGAGCCTTCTCCTTCAAGTGCCTCATTCAGTCTCCAAGTTGGCTGAATAAGGCACTTTACTGATGTTAACAGAGGGACAGACACATAAGGAGACAGTCAGCCATCCAATCACTGCATTCTAAGAATAATTCTTTCTATCATTATCATCCTATTCCATACAAATACCTCTCAAACTCATGATAGACTTACACATATGGTAGTGGTTAGGGTTTAGTGGTTAGGGTTTAACCTCTGGGGGTAGACCACCTCCACTTAAATTCTGAATCTGCCACTAGTTGAGTGTCCTTGGAAGCAAATCGCATGACCTTCTGGGAAATTCATCTCTGCATATGCAAAATTGTGATATTAGAATCCACCTCACAGGGCTGTTGTAAAGATTAAAGGATTTAGTTTTTGTAGGCTGTTTAGAACAGGCTTTGTTAGTTTTTATCATTAATGTTTTCTATATTGAATATTTTTCTATTGTTCCAGTTACCAGTGCTGTCACCCTCACGCTCTCTCACATCTAAAACTTAACATGTCTTTGCAGTTCCACCTCAACAATATCTTGTTAATGCAGCCCTTTCTTTATACTCCAGCTGTCTTGTAGAGTTCTTACTGTCTGTATCACTCTGGTCGAATTTATTATATACTATACTCCTTTGTATTGCTCACTGTTCATTCTTTACTTTGATGTTTTCATTTTTTGGTTTCCCCTTGAGATCTTTTCTTACTCTCCTTTGTATTCTTTTCTGCACTTAGTGTTGATAACATGTAGTACATAATAATATGTCATCAATATTTATTAACTAGAGTTCTATTACATTTATTTATTCAAAATTCAAAATAGGTACGTTATTGGTACCTATTACATAATAGGCATCGGGTAAAATAACTGCAATACAGCATGAAAAAAGCAACAATTAAATCATGAGGAATTATACTGGCAGAAAGGAAGCAGCAATAACTCTGCTTGCAAGAGTCAGGAAAAGCGTTGCAAAGCGTATTCTTCAATGGGATATTGACGGATAACTAGGAGGTTTCCAGATTTATGGAGAGTAGTAGGATCAACAAAGAGAAAAAAATATGCTTATTGGCTTAGTTTTCAAGCACTCTGTGTGCATTATTTCTGATGCTCACAGTGGCTCTAAATAATATATTAACCCAGTTTTACAGATGAATGAAGTGAAGCTCAGAAGAGTAATAGGTTTGATAATAAGCATGGGTAGAACTGGAATTCCAGCCCATTGGTCTCCATTCCTGCACTGATTCTGTTGTCCAGCCCCCTAATGTGCCATGAGCATGCAGATGTATGTATTTCACCTTGCAACAGAGAGAGAGAAAGAGAGAGAGACAGAGAGATCTCAATGGAGAGCAAGGTCCCAGAAGAACCTCAGTATGCTAATAACAATTATAAAAAAGAACAAAATTGTCCTATGCTTCAGATAGGCAAATTAACTTTAGATTCTAGATTTGATACAAATGATTGTTTAGTGCTTATAATATTCTGCTTTCCTAGGATCCTTTCCTTCTATCAGTGACCAAAAGTCACACACAGCCCTTACTTCAAATAACTTCAAGTCTTCTACAATAGATTCCTAGATAAATAATGAGGGAGACCTGTATTCTAATTTTATTCTGCTACCCACTTTGAATCAGCCAAGGTTTGGACATTATTGTGCCTACTTTTTTCAAAAATGTATAAGGAATTGTAGCCTGTATTGTAAAGATGAATGATTATTTCATTTTTTTACAAACAAAAAAATTCCGGAAACTGATGGATATGCTTCAAAAGTATTACAAGAAACTTATTAAGCTAGAAATATTTTTTTTCAAGAATCCTGATCATTCTAACTACAGAAAAAATTCTAGAATACTGTAGCATTTAAAATCTTCAAGAAATTGATAATAATCAGCACAGAGTAGATTCTCTGTGTTATGCTAAGGGTAATCTGACTCAAGCAGACAACAACAATTTCTTCTTAAATTAGAAGCTGCAAAGACATAGCACAGCCTTTGCTTGTTTCCAGAACTTTAGCTTGAGTGTAAGTTTTGGAGATATATGCCTGTGTTTATGAGTCTTTGAGTTATTCACTCATTCAACAAGATTTAAGGTGCCATATACTTCCAGATATCATCAACTACTAGTAAATGCTAATTAACAAGCAAATAAACTGGAAAAATATCAAATGGAATACCTTAGTGAGTGATAATACAGAGAAAAAAGTGGAATATTTGCTTAGTAATTTAAGTAAATGAATATTATTTTATAATATAAATTGGTAGTGTATTCGCTTAATATTTTTCAAGAAAAATAAAACAGAAAAATACTTAGCATTTTACTACCACATTCAGGAAAGTTACAAGATTAGTTTGAAACCTTAAAAATCTTTAACCATTGAGTATAATTTGAGTTTGACATATTTAATCACTAGACTGTATATTAGAATATATACTTCATGTATTGTTTTAAGTAACCTGGGCTAAGGTGAGCTTCTCTAGACTTTTTAGGTCTTCATACACATTCTAGTCACCAATATTAAATCTTCATACAAAAATATCAAAAATAAATGCTATATTTTCTAAATCTCCAAAAAGGCTGTCTTGGATGTAGGCCAGGCAGTGAATTCCCCAATACATGTGAATATACAGTAATAATTCCCTTCTCTGATTATAGCTAGACTCATTCTTTTTTACTTTTGGGTCACAGTTATATCTTACATAATCCAGCAGAGGGTGCTTCCTTTTTAGGGTTGGATTAGAATTAAATATGATAGGCAAAAAGTTAAAATCTTTTGATATTTCATTTCCAGTGATTGATGAAATCAAATCCCCTTGCAGTGTAATATATTTTCAGAAGTTTCCTAAGGATAATTATCTTCCTGCAGCATCACATGTTTTAACCAGCAATTACATAACAACAGTGTATGTGCGCCTTTGACATGTTTACTGTCCTATTTTCCTTCTCGACTAGAAGTTATGATCCCTACTCAAAAGTTCCAGGTATATTCAACATAGGGACTTCTTTAACAGTGCTCCTTCCACTCCAGGAATACATAAGAAGTGTTGCTGCCATTTACAAAAACTGTGTGTGTAAGTTGTGTGTGTGCATGTGTGTTTGGGAAGAAAAAAAGGAGCTTTCTTCAAGATAATTCTTCATAACAAAAGCATAGTTGCAGAGCATTCACAACATCATTGGCCATGTTAAGGAGCAGATGAAAATGTGTAACCTCTTCTCAAGAGCTAAATGGCCAGTAAGGAATAGTTCATTTCCTTAAGTGTGTGGCCCTGAATTTCTCTGCTGCATAAGAGTAGTTCCTGAAATTGTCATCTAAGGAGGATCCTAGTTTTTTTTATATCCTTTTTCAGCAAGTCCCCTAGCTCTGAAGTAGCTGGCCTTGCACAGAAGGTTCTGCTAAGGAATGTGAGGCACTCAAAACGGCTTTGAATCACACTTCTCAGAAGAGACAACCACAGGCATTACAAAGGAGAAAGCTGAAGTAGTCTCAGCTATCAAGCCAGCTTCAAGAGATTTTTCCCTCCCACCACTTTATATATGATAGTGCAGTCAAATTTAATAAATGGAGATTATATCTCCCTGAGTATCTTGCAAGCAGACAGATTTTGCTTTTGAATCCTCTTCCATCTCAAATTTTTACTGTTAAAAGTTGTACACCCGTATGGAAGACAGGCATTTCTGGAAATACAACATCGTAAGAAATCTGTATTTTTGAGTGCTGAACTAGCCCACACTGGAAGCATAACACAAAGCTAAGAGAATGAGCTGGTTTTGGTGAGCAAATGTTTTATATCTGCACACAAGAAAACTGAGGACAGCTCTAATTTTAAATCCCATTAGAAAATGCTGTGATTAACTGCAGGACCTCACTGATTGTTCAAGTAATAGATGAACATGCCACAGTGAAATATTTCCCCTTTTTATTTACAAACAAAAGAGGATTTTTATGTGGACAGAAATCAAAGCATTACTGAAGCACTGGTTGCCTAAGCTTAAATTCTTTCACATTAACACAGATTCTTTATTATGTAAAGTCAACATCTTCAATATTTTTGAATGGTTTTGAATGGTATAATCTGTAATATTTTGTGATTTCCCTTAAAATGGGTTGGTTTCTTCAGAAAGAATTATGTACCTACAACATAATGAAGTAATTAACTAGAGAACAAAAGGCTTTTCTTTTGTTTCAGACAAAACTTGCTTCTAAGACACAAGCTACATATGCATTATTTTTAGGACCATCAGCCTTGCCCTGGATGATGATTTTGTTGTCAGAAATGTTTTTATTATTTTCTGCAATACGAAAAAGACCTGACAAAACATTAATAGGACAATTGAGATAAAATGTGCTATATGTTGTTATGTTACTTTTATAAATATTTTGGATTTGCCAATGTAATAGACTTTGATAAATCATAATATTTCTACAACTAAAAATCATTAATATCTATTTTGACTGATATCTATGTTAGGGAAAAACTACAAATTATATTGTAGACAAATGACTTAGAAATCATATGCAAACAATTCAAAATATATTTAATTAAAATGCATTTTAAAAGTCCTTAACTGAAATAAAAGTGCAATTTTTAAGAGTGTTGCCCCCACAATCCTTGGCTCACAGAATTATATAGATACACATATGTATTCACATATATATACATATATATATATATATGGAGTCTAGCTCTGTCACCCAGGCTGGAGAGCAGTGGCACGATCTTGGTTCACTGCAGTCTCTGCATCCCAGGTTCAAGCGATTCTCCTGGCTCAGTCTCCCAAGTAGCTGGAATTACATGCGCCAGCCACCACAGCCAGCTAATTATTGAATTTTTAGTAGAGATGGGATTTCACCGTGTTGGCCAAGCTGGTCTTGAACTCCTGATCTCGTGATCTGCCCACCTTGGCCTCCCAAAGTGCTGGGATTGTAAGCATGAGCCACTGCACCCGGCCACAGAATTATATTAAACTTCACGATCACATTTTTCACTTCACAGCACATCCTATTCCCAAGTGTGAAACTCTTTGTTATATAAGATGTGCTGCAAGAAGTGAGAGGAGTAAAAGGTAAAGAACCCAACGAAAAGTTCCAAAAATTGCAAACTGACAGCCTGCAAGAAGAGTTTGCCTCATTGACATATTTAATTAGCTTTTTGATGTTGACTAACATACTGCAATTTGGGAATTGGTTGCTGTGATGATATATGGCCCCAAGAATGTCTATATTCTAATTGCCAACACCTTTAAATGTTGCCTTATATGACAATACTGATTTTGCAGGTATGATTAAGGATTTTGAGATGGGAAGATCATCCTGGATTATCACAGTGGGTCTGATGTAATCAGAACAGTCTTTATGAGAGATGCCAGAGGAGTCAGACAGAAAGAGATGTGAAAACAGAGGCAGAGGGATGGAGAAAACTTTGAAGAAGTTACCCTGCTGACTTTGAAGATACAAGAAGGGAGCCATGAGCCAAAGGATGTAGCTAACCTTTGGAATATGGCAAGGACAAGCAAATGGCTTCTTCCCTGGATCCTCTGGAAGGAGCGATCCTGCATACCCATTTTAGATTTCTGACCTCTAGAACTGTAAGACAATACATTTGTGTTGTTTTCAGTTGTTAAATGCGTGGAATTTTCTATAGCAGCAATAGCAAACTAATACATTTGCCTATAATTTATCAAACTTAGAAGATTTCACATACAGATTCAGACTTACTTGTTTTTACTTCTGTTGAGAACTGGAAAAGCTCGTGAGGGCTGAGTGTCACCACCTCCTTTTGTCAATGACTGGTTAAAGCTGTTCCCTTTAGAGGTTATGTGTTCTCTAGTCTATCAAGGCTATCAGATTCTGTTTTTAATATGAAACCTCTGGTAGATATTTGAATTTGTGACCCCTGCTATGTGCGGTCTTATATTTTGCATTTTACTTACTAGTCATCTCATATTTAGCTTTTTACAGAATTATATCTAATTATCCACTTTTTACAAATGGCATTCTATTAAACTATTTTTATTAGGCTATTCTCACACTGCTATAAAGAAACACCTGAGACTGGGTCATTTATAAAGAAAAGAGGCTTAATTGGCTCACACTTCTGCAGGCTGTACAGGAAGCATGGTGTTGACCTCTTCTTGGCTTCTGGGGAAGCCTTAGGAAACTTACAATCATAGTAGAAGGCAAAAGAGGGAGCAGACACATCACATGGCCAGAGGAAGAGTGAGAGAGGGAGCCAGGAGGTGTCATGCACTTTTCAACAACTAGATCTCATGAGAACAGCACCAAGGGGATGATGCTAAACCATTCAAAAGAGATATAACCTCATGATCCAACTACCTCCCTCTAACATTGGGGATTACAATTCAACATGAGATTTGGGCCACCACACATATCCAAACTATATCACTATTGATCCTGAGATTAAGTAAATGAAAATATCATTTACTTAATCGTTTTCCACTGTCCACCTCTGTTTGTCTTTTCTGTAAACTTTTTGAAGATTTTCTACTCTTGGTGAGCCATAATTACATTATTTGTAGCATAAGTAGCATATTCAATGAGTGGGATTCAGGAGTATCTGGATGCAATCAGTGTGCTCTTTTTCACTGCTAGCTATCTCATCTGTTATTCTTTCATGAAATCTCAGGCACATTGGGCACTCTTACATACTAACATAGTTTCATATCCCAGATACTAAAAAGTCCAATGCAGGTTAATATTAAGCTTTCCCATTGCCCCTCAACTTTGGTGGGCTTTAAGCTGAAGTGAGGAAAAGCAGTGTATGTGAGAGACAGGGGCAACTGTCCCTCCAGAGGCACTAAGTGAAGTCATTTCCTTCCTTTTCCAGCTTCTAGAGCTGCATGCATTGCATTCATCAGCTCCTGGTCCCTTCCTGAATCCCCTTCTAAGCCAGCAGCTTAGCACAGCTTCAGTCCTAACACCGCCTCCTCCTTTAGCCGTATCTCCCTCTGCTTCCCTCGTATAGGGACACTTGTGATAACATTATTTGGCCCACCTGGATAATCTCAGCTACTCTCATTTCAAGATCCTTAACTTGATCACATCTGTGCAAAATCCTTGCCATATAAAGTAGCATTTATAGGTACCAGAAATTAGGACATGGACATCCTTCAGGGCCACAATTCAGCAAACTGCATTCAGCCTACAGAATTGAAGCCACAACAACAAAAAAGATTTTATGCTAACTGGAATTCTAACTACCAAATTTTATGGTCCTCATCCTACTACTATTCTCTGTTGCATTTAGGATGGCTAACCGTGTGTTCCTTCCTTAAACATTTTCTTTCATTGGATTTCGGATAGTTCTTTCCCATGGCTGTCTTGCTTTTCTATCTCTTCTAATAGATTCCATTCTCTTTCTCCCAAATTTTGACTCTGCATTTATCCCCACCCCATTCCTCTATACCTATGTCTCCCACTGTCATAATTCCTAATGAGTCTCAAATCTGTATTTCAAGCTCCAGTCTCTTTTTCACCTGTATTTGCAATCACATTTTGGGCATAGTCCTCTGAAACTGTTTCCAAAAACGAACCTATTATCTTGTCTGGTAAACTTGTCAGTCTTCTCATATTTTTGTTTGTTTCCTTTCATTTTATTCCCATTGGCACTATCATTGCTTAGGGCCTTAATTTTCTTTCATACCAGAGCTGCTGTAGCAGCCCTTAATTGGTAGCCCCATCCTCAGTCTTTTCTCACTCAAATCCATTTTTCTCATCATGTCTAGATTAACATTTCCTTTTTTGGAATGCAGTGGCACTATCTTGGCTGACTGAAACCTCTGCTTCCCAAGTTCAACAGTTCGCCTGCCTCAGCCTCCCATGTAGCTGGGATCACAGGTGTGTGCCACCACCCCCACTAATTTATGTATTTTTAGTAGAGATAGGGTTTTGCCATGTTGGCCAGACTGGTTTTTAACTCCTAACTTCAAGAGATCCATCAGCCTCAGCTTTCCAAAGTTCTAGGATGACAGGCGTGAGCCACCACACCCAATCTAGGTTAATATTTCTAAAACTCGAAAGTAGTCATATAATTCCATATGCAAAACACAAAAAACAAAAACAAAACAAAACTTAGAGGCTGGGCGCGGTGGCTCACACCTGTAATCCCAGCACTTTGGGAGGCCAAGGCGAGCGGATCACCTGAGGTCAGGAGTTTGAGACCAGCCTGACCAACATAGAGAAACCCTCTCTCTACTGAAAATACAAAATTAGCCAGGCGTGGTGGCCCGTGCCTGTAATCCCAGCTACTCCCAAGGCTGAGGCAGGAGAATTGCTTGAATCCAGGAGGTGGAGGTTGTGGTGAGCTGAGATGGTGCCATTGTACTCCAGTCTGGGCAACAAGAGAGAAACTCTTCTCAAAAAAAAAAAAAAAAAAGAAAAGAAGAATACAACTTTGATAACCACCTCCACCACCAAGATAAATTTAGAACTTTGACCCTCACATTGAATGTCATTTTTAATCTGTCCCTGCTCTAACTCTTCATGTTCTTTGATTATCATTTCTTTTCAACTCCTAGCCACACTACATGAATCTATTTCCAGGAAACATCTTGCACTTTTAGACTGGCTGGTATTTGGTCTTTTTTTTTTTTTTTTTTCTACGTTTTCCTAAATAACATTCTACTTAGATGAAACTCTCCTCATTTTTAAGGCACAACTTCAATGTTCCTCTGAAATCCTTTTTCTATTTTTCCATAGCACTTTTTACATATATTTATAATAATGAACACTGCTGTTTTTATATATCTGTATCTACCAAAGAGTACGTTGTAAGCTAAGTTTCTTTAGAGCATAGTGTTTCATTCCTCTTAGCATCCCTAGTAGCAAGCATGGCTCCTATAATCAACATTAAGAATATTCATCTACGTGACAAATACCTGAGTTTGACTGTTGTTTAAGTTTTCTGTGTCTAAATATCTTTATAAAATGGGGTGGTGTATAATAGTACACACCTGCATTAATTCTTATGAAACATTTAGAATACTGCCTGCCATGTAATAAGGAGTACAAAGTGTTAAATAAAAATAAATAAAAGCCGGATGCAGTCATGGGTATCTATAGTACCAGCTATTTGGGGAAGCTGAGACAGGAGGATTACTTGAGGCCAGGAATTTGAGGCTGCAGTGAGCTATAATCAACCCTGTAAATAGCCACTGCACTCCAGCCTAGGCAATGTAATGAGACCTTGTGTCTAAAAAAATAAAAATTAAAAACAAAAATAAAATGGTTAATCTTTAAAAAGTAAACAAGTGTTTGCTGAATTACATTAATTATTATATATAAAACAAAAATTTAAAAAAATTCATAAGCAACTTAGCATTAAAAAAATAATTTAAATATGCATGAAAAGAGTGAAATTATTCAGAAAGAGTAAACTGGTACAAGATGTTTTTGTCATGAGATAAGAAGAATAGAAATATGAGGGCATTTCTCATCTTGTTCCCCTGATGCTGACTCTTAGCACAGTTACCTCCAAAAAAATAAAAAAAAAAATACACCTCTTCAGTTGAATTAAGTCCATGGGACCACAAAGCAAAATGAGAAATTATCCTTTTAATTAGCTTCAGTGAGTTTCAATTAAATTATTTTCTGAGAATTAATAATAGTGGAAGAATTTTCTAGGTCTCCCTTTTCAAAGAAACATTTAAGTCTCTTTAAAAATCCAAACCATTACCATGAAAATTTCTTGACCAGAATGAAGAATTCTCTAGATATCTGCAATTAAAAAAATAGAATTAAGAAGTCTAATATTGGCATGATGTTTCTAAATTACTAAGATCATCATATAATTTGCCCAGCAGTCATTCTTTGAGCAAGCTCCTTTTAAAGCCAGAATTTAAGCAGGAAATTGAATCTGCAAAAGGAAGATCAATGAAGCACTGTGTCTTCAAATACTTACAAATGAATGAATAAGTGTTCAAGGATAAGACATCGTCAGATTTGTGGAGATGCAGGGTAGGAGAGGAGGCACTAGAATGAGAATCAAGAATGGGTTCTTGTCTGGACTTATTCTGTACTCAATATGTGACCCAGGGAAGGCTATCTAAACCTTTTTGGATCTCAGATTTCTCATTTCTGAGGTTGGAATAGATAATTTATATTATCTCTTTTAGCTCTAATTAACTTTGCTTCTATGTACAATAAAAAGTATATACATCTACAGTATTTAGGTGATGTTCTGACTAGTTTTTAAAATAACTATAACTGAGATGTTATTTTCAAACTTGTTAATGAATCTCTTTTCTCCTTCCAAGTAAATACTTGGCCTTTTTGGTCTAAAGCATCCATTGGCTTAGTGGGATATTAGGATTTGTATGAAAATAGTTAATCTTTCACTTTTGATGTTTGAAATGAGATTTTTCAGCAAGGCAACATATCAGCTAGTCATGCTATTATCTTAAGAGAGGATTTACTAAATCCTATCAGCTACCATTTATCATGATGAGGGCTCAGTCTTTAGCTTTTATCACATAGAGTTCTCACATAATGTAGAAAGCGTACCCCTCCAGACTATGACATATGTCTCTAGGGCTTACTGCTTTATGATATAAGGGAGACATAATGTGGAGGTTTGAGGGAAATTCCAGACCTTTAGCCACCAGGAAATCGGAAGGTCCATGATCTGGTCATCTGTTCTTTCTTGGATTCATCAGGAATTAGCTGCCCGTATTGCTGACTCAGTTTACCTCTGCTATCACATGACTATAAATTCCTAAATGGGACTGATCCTTTCCCCAGGCTGCCCAGGCAGCCAGTCCCATGGTGCTTGGCTAGAGGATCACGTTTACACTTATTTCCTGCCACCTCTGCTGACAATCTCTACTGGCCTGTTCAGCTTTCCCTCAGGGTACACAGATGATTCTAGATCATTTCCATACCACAGGGAAGTCAAACAGGGGGAAGGAATAGTTATTCAATGTGCCACTTCTTCCTATCTGATGCTTCCACCTGCAGGGCAGACCCTTGCTGACTCACAACAGGAAGTGAAGCAAAATACACTTTGCTCTCAACTCTCACCTTAACCTTTGCAGCCTTCTTCATCTCTCTCAAGATTTCATGCTGTAAAAGGGAGGTCAGAACACAAGTATCTCACCACTTGCTTCTTTTTTTCCTCTTCCCTCAATCTTTAAAGTACAGTTGTCCCTTGCCTCTACTTTAAAAGACATTTTTTTTTCCTCTTCTCTCTAGTGAGGGATTTACCTTAGTAATATCTTATTTCTCCCAGACTCTATTCTAATGGATTAACTTTAATAGTGGGCAGGGTGTACAAAGAAAAACTGTCTTGCTAATAAGGAAGAATGGAGTTATTTTTAAAATATTACATACATTATACAAACTAGTGACTATGACTTCAATCTCCATAAAATTCTGGTATATGTTATAAAATGAATGCTTTTTATATGCTTAAAAGAATTTGGGAAATAAAACAAGCACAGTGTATTTTTATTTGTGACATAATATAATTATAATATCTCCTAACATACTGTAACTTCTATTTTTTTAAAAAAGGCAGAGAATGTGGACTGTGTGTTAAACTCAGTTTTTTAAATTATCATATCCCAAAACTACTAATTAACTATTTTGTAAATTTGGAAATAACTTACTAATGGTATATCACAGGTCACTTTTCCTGCACATTCATCATCTCTATGTGTAATACAGAAACACTATTATTAATAGTAATATCCAACATTTATTCAGTCCTTGCTAAGGACCAGACACAAAGTAACACAAGCCACACATCTTTTATTTCATTAAATAACTAGCTAGCTCTTGATGTTAGAAAAATTCAAACTAATTTGAAAGATTAGAAAAGCAAGCAGAAACTATTAAGATGAGAATGGTCCAAGTGCAGTAGTATTTACAACTAAAATGATTACAAGCAGTTACAGATTTCCTTGTTCCTTCTCCACTTCCACTGCTGCATTTGACTAGATTATTTTTTTTTAAATGATGCATTAGTCTGTGATGAATTCAGTCAGTCATTAAGATACCAGCTCAGTATGGTAAGAAATAATAATTATTGTAATTTCAAGAAGAATCAAGTATACCTTTCCCTGACATGGTTTGGCTGTGTCCCAAGCCAAATCTCATTTTGAATTCTCATAATCTCCACATGTCGTGGGAGGGACCAGGTGGAGATAATTGAACCATTGAGGCAGTCCCCATCCTGTTCTCATGATAGTGAGTTCTCACGAGATCTGATGGTTTTGTAAGGGGCTTTTCCCTTTTTGCTCGGCATTTCTCCTTGCTGCCATCATGTGAAGAAAGACATGTTTGGTCCCAATTCTGCCATGATTGAAAGTTTCCTGAGGCCTCTGCAGCCCTGCAGAAGTGTGAGTCAATCAAACCTCTTCCCTTTATAAATTACTCAGTCTTGGATGTGTCCTTATAGCAGTGTGAGAACAGACGAATACAGTAAATTAGTAAAGGGTGTGGCAGTGCTGTTGTAAAGATACCCAAAAATGTGGAAGTGACTTTGGAACTAGGTAACAGGGAGAGGCTGCAACAGCTTGGAGGGCTCAGAAGAAGATAAGGAAAATGTTGGAAAGTTTAGCACTTCCTAGAGACTTATTGAATGGCTATGACCAAAACGCTGATAGGGATATGGACAATAAAGTCCAGGCTGAGGTGGTCTCAGATGGGGATGAGGAACTTGTTGGAAACTGGAGTAAAGGTCACTCTTGCTATGCAAAGAGACTGGCAGTATTTTACCCCTGCCCTAGAGATTTGTGGAACTTTGAACTTGAGAGAGATAATTTAGGGTATCTGGCAGAAGAAATTTTTAAGTGATGAAATGTTCCAGAAGCAGCAGAACATGAAAGTTTGAAAAATTTGCAGACTGACAATGCAATAGAAAAGAAAACCCCATTTTCTAGGAAGAAAGTCAAGCTTACCGCAGAAATTTACATAAGTAATTAGCAGCCAAATGTTAATCACCAAGACAATGGGGAAAATGTCTCCAGGACTGGGTCAAGGGTCTCCCTGCTCTATACAACCTCAGGGCATGGTGCCCTGAGTCTCAGCTGCTTCAGCTTTAGCCATGGCTAAAAAGGGTCAACTTACAGCTCAGGCCATTTCTTCAGAGGGTGCAAACCCCAAGCCTTGGCGCCTCCCACTTGGTGTTGAGCCTGCGGGTTCACAGAAGTCAAGAATTGATGTTTGGGAGCGTCCACCTAGATTTTGGAAGATGTATGGAAATGCCTTGATGTCCAGGCTGAAGTCTGATGCGGCAGTGGAGCCCTCATGGAGAACCTCTGCTAGGACAGTGGGGTAAGGAAATGTGGGGTCAGAGCCTCCACACAGAGTCCTGACTAGGGCACTGCCTAGTGGAGTCATGAGAAGAGACCCCAGATGGTAGATCCACAGACAGCTTGCACCATGTGCCTGGAAAAGCTTCAGACACTCAACATTAGCTGTGAAAGCACTTAGGGCTGGGGCTTGTACCATGCAAAGTCACAGGGGTGGAGTTTTCCAAGGCTGTGGGGGCCCACCTCTTACATCAACATGACCTAGATGTCAGACATGCAGTCAAAGGAGATCATTTTCAAACTTTAAGGTTTAATGACTGCCCTGTTGGATTTCAGACTTCTATGGGGCCTGTAGCCCCTTTGTTTTGGACAATTTCTCTCATTTAGAATGGGTGCATTTACCCAATTCCTGTACCCACTTTGTATCAGGGAAGTAACTAATTTGCTTTTGATTAACAGGCACATAGGTAGAAGGGACTTGCCCTATCTCAGATGAGACTTTGGACTTGGAGTTTTGAGTTAATGCTGGTGTGAGTTAATACTTTGGGGAACTGTTGGAAAGGCATGAATGTGTTTTGAATTGTGATGACATGAGACTTGGGAGGGGCCAGGGGCAGAATGATATGGTTTGGCCGTATCCACACTCAAATCTCATCTTGATTTTTCGTTCCCATCATCCCAATATATCATGGGAAGGGCCAGGTAGAGAGAACTACATCATGAAAGCAGTTTCCCCATCCTGTTTTCATGATAGTGAGTTCTCACATGATCTTATCATTTTATAAGGGGCTTGCCCCTTCACTGGGCACTCAGTCTCTCCTTGCTATCACCATGTGAAGAAGAATGTGTTTGCTTCCCCTTCCACCATGATTGTACGTTTTATGAGGCCTCCACATCCATACTGAACTGTAAATTAATTAAACCTCATTCCTTTATAAATTACCCAGTCTCTGATATGTCTTTATTACCAGTATGAGAACAGACTAATACACCATCCCCCATCCCTGAAAACATATGTTTATAATTTTGTAGGGAAACTAAAATTCATAAAAACAACTGCAATTAATTACAAAAGTGGATAATGCTTTTAAAAAGAAGGAGACTCTTCAAACCCCTCACTGCACATTTTTCTATCTGCCTATTCTTACTGGAGCTACTGAAAGAGAGGAGGGAGCTGCTAATCTGACAGGTCTAAGCACCTGTTGATGTCCTGGAGAGCAAGGGCTCTCTTTCTGGTCCATGAGCACTCTCTCATTGGCTTATTCTTATTTTCTGTATCTCTCTTTCCAGGCAAACTTGATCATTCTGGTCTAAACATAATAGATTTAAGTTAGTGGTAGGGGGAAACAGGAGCAATAACTCTGGAATTTCTATAAGATATTGAGGAGGAGCATCTCTCTAAATTCCCTTCTTCCTTTGAAGCATATGAGGATATAGACCTAGAAGAGCACCCAGGAAGTGCCAGCTATAAAAGTCTGGGAAGAGCAAACTAACCCCTTGATAACAGATTTCTATTCATTGAACTGAAATTGTACACATAAAATGTGTATAACTGGCAAGAAGTGACAGGGATTCTTGCTATGTAAAATCTGGAAGATGTTATTTCTTTCTTGTTTTTATTTATTTTTTCTCTGTCTACAATTCCTTCTTAGAGAAATCACTAAGTAACAAAAACATTTGGCTCTAAATGTGGGTGTTGAGCTGGTATTGTGATAGTCTAAGGTGCCCTATTAAGCCTTTGGATCACTGGGTCACAGTGGAGCCTTTAGATTGGATTAACTGGAATTTAATGGTAAGAGGAAGCTACATTTATTTCAGCAATCCTTTGTCTAGATAAAAATGAATAGAAAAAGGCATTGTAAATGGATAATGTTGGCTCTTAGTTTTTCAGTGGGTGGAGGAACAAAGAATGTGATAGGAGAAAGTAATATATTAAAAGACTAAGAAACAATAAGGTAAATAGGAGTAACTAGTAGCACAGAAAAGTACAGTAGAACTTAATTGAAAGAACAGTATTTAAAAATGAATATAAATTAAGATTAAAAAGTAAAATAAAATATTGGTTGTTACGTTAAATGTAAACAAGATAAAATCTGATTTTTGACAGCAGATGCCATCAAATTAGATGGCATAAAAAAGTTTTCACTGGGCGCAGTGGCTCAAGCCTGTAATCCCAGCACTTTGGGAGGCTAAGGTGGGCAGATCACCTGAGGTCGGGAGTTTGAGACCAGCCTAACCAACATGGAGAAACCCCATCTCTACTAAAAGTACAAAATTAGCTGGGTGTGGTGGTGCATACCTGTAATTCCAGCTACTCAGGAGACTGAGGCAAGGGAATTGCTTGAACCTGGGAGGTGAGGGTTGTGGTGAGCTGAGATAGCGCCATTGCACTCCAGCCTAGGCAACAAGAGTGAAACTCCATCTCAAAAAAAAAGTTTTATATTTTACCAGGCAAGCTTACAGATAGTAGGACTAGCTATGAAATATCAGAAGACACAAAGAAAATATGAGTAGTGATATTACTTATAAACAAGATAGAATTTAAGATTAAGGTACAGATAGAAAAAAAGAGAATTATGTGAAAGTGAAAGCACCAAAATAAATAAAGAAGGTAAATATTTAAAGCAAGCATTATTAAAAACTTATGAACATTTTTTAAAGATACAGATGAATTAAATTCAATAAAACAATGAAATAGATATAAATAGAAATATACATTTTTAAATATCCATGGAATCACTTCAAAAATCTATTATGCAATTGACTACAAAAAAACCCTTAAATCTTATAATGTAGAACATTTATGTTCTCTGATCCAAATTAATATTTACAGCATTTTCTCTGATCAAAATAAACTATACTTAAAAACAAATACTGTAAAATTACTAGCATTTCTTATTAGAAAATAAGAAACTTCATCCTAAAAATATGCTTAGTCCAAAGAGACTGTTAAAAAATTTTTAATTTAGAAAAAAATAAAAAATAAAACATTTTCTACCAAAACTGAATTTCAGCACATTGCTTAAACTATCCAAAGAGAAAATCAGATTTTTAAATATCTTCTTCTTAAAAAGAAAGATCAAAGATAAATGGGATTACACCTCATCTCAAGAAATTATAAAAATAACAAACACTAAAAGACACTAAAATAACAATATCTGAAAAATAAACAGTAAAAATAATAGGATCAATGTTCTAAAAGTTGGTATATTTAAGGATCAGAAAATCAGATAAAACTCTAGTAATCCTCTTAAAGACAAAAAGGAATATTTTGAAAATAATTTTCAGATATGTTTGTTTATTTCTTTCAATCCACGTGAATCTTTGTAATTGCTTTGACCAGTAGTACATGGTGGGGGTGACTTTAAGTGGCTTCTGAAGTTAGGTCACAAAAGGTAAAACAGCTTCTGTCTGGCATTCTCTCTCTTTCTTCCTCTCTCTCTCTGTCTCTCCTCTTTTTTCCACATAACTAGATATTTAGTTTGCCTTGTAAAAATTTTGGCTATCCTGAAGACAACATATTTTTTTCCAGCAAATATTTAGTTATACCTTTCTTAATATTCTGGATAAACAGTATGCCCTTTTCTGAGTATGAGAGATAATAAAATAAATAAATAAAATAATCTAATATGTCAGATAGTGACACGTCCTATGGAGAAAAACAAAGAGGAAAGATGTTAGAGAGAACCAGAGGGGAGTTGGAGCTTCAAATAGGGTGGTTAGGGAAGGCTTCTCTATGAAGTGAATTTTAGTCAGGACTTGAAGGAGATCAGAGACAAACCATGAGGTTACGTGGGTTAAAGTTCTCCAGCTAAAGAGGGAATTACATGGCGTATTTGAGGAGCCACAACCAGGCCGGTGTGGCTGGGGTAGGAAGAATGAAAGGAAGAGTAGTAGGAGACAGGGTCAGAAAGTTAATGGAGATCCACTGGATGACTTTGAGATGAAGAGTAACATTAGCTGACTTCAGTGCTAATACGAACTGACAAGGTAGAGTATTGACGGGATCATCTACAGGGATAACAAAATCATCATGAATTAAGCCATTGATAATATTAGAGAAAATGTAAAGAGGTAGAATTCAAAAAATAAGAAAGGGTGTGTAGCTAACTGCAAAAAGAGTATGATTAACTTTACCCTCTGAACCTGAGATTCGGAAAATATTCGATGGCATAGATAAACAAATGAGAAGTATAACTCTACAAGTAAAGTGGAAACTTTGGAGGAAATTCATGAAATAAGTATCACAGAAGAGATCAAAATAATGGTTTTAAAATTGGATTATTTAAAAAGACATCAAGACTACATGGTTCACAGTTCCACCTAACTTGTAAAATACAGATAATGCCAATGTTTTGAGGCAATTCAAGTAGGATAGAAATAGAAAGAAGCTAATTAAAATTGATAAAGATTATTTAGCAAAAGCAATAGCAAGCATCAATCTATCTGATAATACAAAGCCATTTATTTTAAAAGAAGAACAAGAACAAGATACTTGCTATCTATTATTATCTAACATCTCTTCAGAGATTTTTCTGTCTAGAATAGAGAAGAAAAACTATTCAGTACCATTTTGGAAAATTATCTCTTTTGCTAATAATATTACTGAATATCTAAGAAAACCCAAAAGATTCTATTAAAAACTACTTGAATATATGAGGAAATGTAAGTGGCTAGATTAAGACAAATATTCAAATATCAGTAACTTTCCTTTATACTAGCAAAAAGAAGATAGAAATAAAAAGGAAAATTTTCCATTCGCAATAGAAACAATTACAAAGTATTCAAGAATAAATTTAACATGAAGTGTGCAGGATCCATAAAAATGAAACTATAAAATTCTGTCAAAACCTATAAAATAAGAACAGAATAAATAAGAAGGTGTATCATGTTGTTGGAGACGATAATTTTAAATAAGAGCTGCAACAATACATATCCCATCTCTCAGTGTGACATTGGCACTCCTTTCCAGCGCAGGCATGTGAGCAAGAAGACTTTGAGTAGCTCTAGCCCCAGCCATTATCTGAGTGCAACTCCATGAGAGACCCCCCAAGCCAAGGCCTTCTAACCAAGACACTCCCAAATTTCTGAACCACAGAAATTGAAAGGATGATAACTACTCATTGTATTTTAAGTCACAACATTTTAGGATGGCTTATAATGCAACAAAAAGTAACTAATACATGTGTTTTGGGATTGAATGCTTTACCATTATGCCAAATATATATTGTCCCTCCAATTAATGACTTAAATGCAATTTGCATAAACACCTAATAATATTGTACTTTGTGTTGTACTGAGATAAAATAATATCAAAATTTATGGGAATATCAAGTTTAGAATAACTCAAAATATTTTAAAATTAAATTAAAGTAATCAAAATAGAAACAGATTAATTGAAACGTTAGGACTGAGAAACAGATTCAAATGTATAAGGAATTTAATATATGACAAAGGTGATAATTATATTGAGTGGAGAATAATGATTAACTTTAAAATGTTGCTGGTGTAGTAGACACTCATTTTACAGAAAATAATGTTTAGCTCATTCTCATTCTAGATAAGGTAAAATCTTAAATGTAAACATAAACACAACCTTAAAAATATGTAATAAATATGTAAATATATGTAAAAAACAAATAATAATATTTGCTATATAAAAAATAAAATCATAAAAGGCAAAGTGATCATAAAGCAAAAAATGAGAGAACTATTTGTAATATATTAGATAATATCTACAGTATACCAAAACACCTCAAAGTTGATAAAGTAATTATCAATATAGTTAAATTATATGAATAAGCAATTAAAAGAAAAGCAAATACAAATGACCAATGGACAGTAAAAAAATTCAACCAATATATAGGAAAACACAAATTAATCGTTTATTAAATTTTAGGTGTTAGGAATTCAACGTCAAGCAAAGAAGAACAGTTATTGCTCTTACGAAGCTTGTATTTTAGTTGATGGTAGAAGAAATTATATACAAGGAAAATATATAACCTAGGCTGGGCACAGTGGCTCATGTCTGTAATCCTAGCACTTTAGGGGACTGAGGCTGGTGGATCACGAGGTCAGGAGTTCAAGACCAGCCTGACCAACATGGTGAAACCCCGTTTCTAATAAAAATACTAAAATTATCCAGCCGTGGTGGCACACACCTGTAATCCCCACTACTCAGGAGGCTGAGGCAGGGCAGTTGCTTGAACCCAGGAGGCAGAGACTGCAGTGAGCCAAGATCACGCTACTGTACTCCAGCCTGGGTGACAGAGTGAGACTCCATCTCAAAAAAAAAAAAAAAAAAAGAAATAAATAAAAAAGAAATAGCCTATGATAATGGGTACAAAATTTTAAAAATGTAAAATCTGGATAAGGAATAATGATGAGGGAGGTTGGCTGTTACAGATATATTAGTCTGGAATTACCTTAGTAAAGTGAATTTTTACCAGAATCCTCAATGAAGTAATAAAGCAGGCCAGCACATAACTGGAAGCTATTATATAACACTTACTAGATTGACCAATGTGAAAAAGTAAGTGGGAATATTTAATGATGTGGGTATTCAAGTAAATATGTCCTGTTACACATTACCAGTGAAAATGTGAACTGTTACAACTCATATGAAAGCCTAGCAAGATCTATTATATTTTCACATCCTTCAACTCAATAGTCTTTACTCCAGGAAATCTATTCCAGAGAAATTACAAAATCAGTACATTAAAGACCTATGTACAAAAATGTTTAATAAAATATTAGTCAGAGTAGCATATTATTTATTGTTTATAGTTCCCTCCATTCCACATAAAGACTTATATGTAAAAATAAAGCCTCAAAAATTCTGGAAGAATGTACATATATGTTTCCATGGACCATTTTTGTTAAAACAGAATACTCAGAATATATTTAGAAAGACATATTAACTACATACAAAATTAAAATTATATAAGGCAAAGTTTTCATAAAGAAAGTAAAGAAAGTGAATAGTTGAATAAATTGTGGTGTATCTCTACCACAGAAAAGCCTGCACTGATTACAAAAAATCGGTTAGGTCTATACTTGTTCATATTGACAGATTTCTTCAGTGTATTCGTGAATGAGGAAAAGTAAGAATCAAAGAGGTGTATACAAATATGATTCTGTTTAAATGATACAAAAGAGGAATCCACAACCACGCCCTGGAAGAACCCTTGTTTAGTATTAACATTTTTTCTCATGTTGAAGGACTTAAATTTTAATTCCTGGGGAGGTAGAGTGATATTCATAATACATTTGGGAAGAATATACTGGATATTTTTGATTCATCTGAACCATTTTGTTTATTTGGGGTTTGAGCACCTTTGGGGAAAGTTCTGCTCTGCAACTCCTGGAGCAGCTGTAGCCCCTGGAGGAGGTCTGTGCTAATCCACCACAGCCCTTTTCTCTTGGAGTGGGCCTGCTCACACTCCTGCTCTTCTCTCTTCCTCTGCTCTACATCTTTCAGGGCAGGCCTTTGCCTCCCCTATAGATACACAGGATGATGAACCTGCTTCAGCTGAGTAGTTCCTGCTACTGGGAGGTTAAGTCAGCCGGAATCTGAAGTTAAATTTGCAGACCCATTGGCTTTCACATGTTCCAACTTAGCCTGTGTAAATCATACTATATTGCTGGCCTCTCTTTGCTACTTTTATTTCTCAATTTGTTCAGAACCTAGGCAGTGAAAGAAGATTGTTCAACTCTCATCAAAGGGCCATATACAAATATTTACAGATGATAGTATGACCACAGATCATGGATGAAGAATGTATAAGGTTGAAAGAAAAGAGAGTAAAGACATTGAGGGGGAGTAAGATAAAAACTTTAAAATGCTATACTTTTAAAAATATAAATGAGAATCAAGAATAGAAGAGAATGTATGATGTGTCTCCATTTTTGTAAAATGGTAATGATTGTGTACATATGAAAGAGATTCTTGAAAATTATCATCACTAAAACATTAATGGTGGCATCTAAGTGTGGTAGAATTTCAAGCAATCTTTACTTTCTCCCATATACTTCTGAATAATGTTTGATTTCCTTTTTACAATATACATATATTTTTGCATGTCTGTGGAATGAGTCAAAAGCCTTCCCTGTAAGACTCAGATGACAAACAAGTAGAGGAAGAGAACTAGTACCGATTGTGAATATAGATGTGTGTGTGTATCTGTGTGTGTCCTCTTCCCAGCCTTAAGTTCACACAGAAGTGTTTATATGTATTTCTCAACTTTTTATTATATACAATTTAACATTTCAGTGTGAATTTCATTTAAACCTGAGAAGAGAATATTATTCAAACATGATTTATTCTTCGTTATATCATTTAAATTCATTGAATAACAACTTCTGTTAAGCTAGGTCAGACAAAGTGGTTAAAAATGTGGAGAGAGAGTGAATGGTGTTTGTGATATACATAATAGCTTTAGCATTAACACTTTGTGTTTTGCACACACACACATTTCAAATATATTGGAGCAACAATAAAGATGCAGATTCCGTTGGCAAGGGGATAAGTGTTGCAATGCCAATGATGGTGGGTTTCAGGGAGAGTGGGAGATTGGGTAGCCTCATAAAAGTCAAAACAGAATAGCAGGACTCCCTTGCTGATGTGGTTTGGCTGTGTCCCCACAGAAATCTCATCTTGAATTGTAGCTCCCATAGTTTCCATGTGTTGTGGGAGAGACCCGGTGGGAGATAATTGAATCATGGGGGTGGTTTCCCCCATACTGTTCCCGTGGTAGTGAATAATTCTCACGAGATCTGATGGTTTTATAAGGAATTTCCCCTTTTGCTTGGCTCTCATTCTCTCTTGTCTGCCACCTTGATTGTGAGGCCTCCCCAGCCACGTGGAACTTGAACCCATTAAACCTCTTTTTCTTTGTAAATTACCCAGTCTTGGGTATGTCTTTATCAGCAGCATGAGAACAGACTAATACACTTGTGAGGTTTTGGAATCCTGCCTCAAGGGGCACAACACAGTCTAATGGGTTAAATGAGTACACTAGCCCAAGATAGGGAGAAGGGACGCTTCTGTTCACTTTCTACAAACTATTTCCTCTTACTTGATGCCTATTGACACTTCAAGGAAAGGAAATTTGCCAATATGATCTAAGAGAGTCCAGGATATTTATCAAGGCTGAGTTTACAACGGCTACTATTCTCCAAAAGTCGACTCAACCCAGAACTCTTTCTTCCCTTTTCCTGCTGAGTTGACCCAGGTGCGGCCATTCTCTGTGAGGTGGACTCAGTCAGGTAGCTCCTTCCTTACCTCCTCCAAGCAATCAACTGGGTAGGTAAGTCAGACCAGATTCCACATTGTGGATGCCATCATGACTCTCCTTTCTCAACTAGGTAGGCAAATCTGAGAGTGGAGATCCTATTTTTAATTTGCAGCAATGAAAAAGAGAACATATAGCCTTGTTTAGGTCTATAGCCTAGGC
Source organism: Colobus angolensis palliatus (assembly GCF_000951035.1). Lineage (NCBI taxonomy): Eukaryota > Metazoa > Chordata > Mammalia > Primates > Cercopithecidae > Colobus > Colobus angolensis. The sequence continues at coordinate 527,805 of NW_012114744.1, read as the reverse complement.
TGCACAGGACTGTGCAACTACTAATAATGTATAGCAATGATTCCCATTTTTCTGTTGCATGTAGCTTCCTCAGGAAGTCTGTGAAGAATAAGTGGTTGGGAGGAAAATTTTGACCATTCCTGGGTCCCAAGTTATAGTACTATCAAAATACTTCCAAAATATTACTCTTAAAACCTAACAGTGGCCGGGCGCGGTGGCTCAAGCCTGTAATCCCAGCACTTTGGGAGGCCGAGACGGGCGGATCACGAGGTCAGGAGATCGAGACCATCCTGGCTAACATGGTGAAACCCCGTGTCTACTAAAAAATACAAAAAACTAGCCGGACGAGGTGGCGGGCGCCTGTAGTCCCAGCTACTCGGGAGGCTGAGGCAGGAGAATGGCGTAAAGCCGCGGCGGAGCTTGCAGGGAGCTGAGATCCGGCCACTGCACTCCAGCCTGGGCGACAGAGCGAGACTCCGTCTCAAAAAAAAAAAAAAAAAAAACTAACAGTACAGAGGAACTATTGAAGTGAGAGAATAAATGTAACCTCTCTCACCGAAATATCAAAACAATAAAACAGTAAAATCAGAATAGACGTCTCCTTACTCAACAACAGCTTGTATATTTAAAAACCTAGAGACTTTGGATGAACAAGATATAAATGGGTCAAACGCTTGCCAATTTAATCACTGTTCTACGGGATGGATAGAAACATGGTGCCCTGGAAAAAGATGTAAAGTTCTCACTCTTCTCTCTAAAAACTTCAAACATTTATGTTTCATTTTTTACATTAAAATTTACGCATATTGTTGAAAATGAAAATGCATGCAAAAGGACTTAGTTAGAATGGGACATCTTAGAAATCAATTCATCACTATATGATTGAAGAATAAGGGGTATTTCTCCCAGAGGAAAAATGGTTTGGGAACCTCAGGGTAAAGATTTGCAGGGCTACAATTTAAAAATAACTTATTTAGGTTGCAGTGAGCTGAGATCACACCACTGCACTCCAGCCTGAGCAACAGAGCCAGACTCTGTCTCAAAAAAAAAAAAAAAAAAAAAATTACTTAATGTAACTCCCAAAGATCAATGGGTAGCAATATAATCAAACAGTATTTTCTTAGTATAAAAGAACTTTCTAATGATTGGAGATCCTAAAAAGTAGCATGAGCTATTGCTAACTTAGTATTTCTCTGCATCTCTCTTTCATAGTGACTCTCAGGGAAATAAAGGTGTGCATATATATAGACACACACATATATATGTGCATGTGTATATATATACATGTATATGCATGTTTATATAAACATGTATATATACACATGCACATATTTAAATGACATAAACTACATACATTTACTATATTTTCTCTGACAAAAAGATGTGTAGAACCTAATTTGTAATACTAAAATAAAATAGATAAAAATTCTTTTTTTGATAAATTCCATATAGCCAATTCATTTTCACAAGATGTCTTTTTAAATTTTTGCCAAATGTATCCAGAGCCAACCCATGATTGCAATGATTGAATGGGTACAGTTCCAACTTGAATGTTAGTTGATACTTTCATTTATATTAATAAGATAAAAGTGAAACAATGAACACATATTCATTAAGATGTGTTCATTGATTCAGAACTTTACTCATGTGTCAGCGATGTTAATGACTACCTCACTGAATTGTATAATAGTTTTTGAATACTAAAAGAATATTTTCTCAATTTTTGGTGCTAGTTACAATGTAACAGCTAAATACAGCACCTCATAAATTTAGACTGCGTTATTAACATTATCTCCATCACTTTCTTAAGTCCAGGCAATCCACAAAACAATTAACTAATCCTTGATTTGTTGTGTTTACCAATTTCCAAGGTTTGAATACTCCTACCATGGCCAATTTCAAGTTACAACGTAATATCATTGAAAATAGGGCAAAAAGAAATGTGCAGTAGTACCATGTTATAAAGTATTTTCACCATAGAGATATAAAAGATTTAAATAACATCAAGAGCACAGATAATAGTAAAATGTAATAACATAATTAACATGTAACGACTTATGAGTATCTATTACCTTTAGTTTTAATTTCTTTAATTATGAGTTTATAAAATTTATTTATTTATTTATTTATTTAGAGATGGAGTCTTGCTCTGTCGCCCAGGCTGGAGTACAGTGGCCGAATCTCAGCTCCCTGCAAGCTCCGCCTCCCGGGTTCATGCCATTCTCCTGCCTCAGCCTCCGAGTAGCTGGGACTACAGGTGCTGCCACCTCGCCCGGCTAGTTTTTTGTATTTTTTAGTAGAGACGGGGTTTCACCGTATTAGCCAGGATGGTCTCGATTTCCTGACCTCGTGATCCGCCCGTCTCGGCCTCCCAAAGTGCTGGGATTACAGGCTTGAGCCACCGCACCTGGCCTAAAATTTATTTTTTAATAACAGTTTTTTCACTTCTAAGATAAGGTTATAGGAAAAAGAGTTTTAACAACTGGCTAAAAAAAATCCTGAAAATTTAACAATCAGCTCTGTGGACCAGAACAAGCTGACTCCAACACAACAATAGGATAGTGGTACTTTTTGTACATGAAACTTAACCACATATAGACCAAAGCACAGACTTCAGTGGAAAACACAGTGGAAGAAAACATTTAAGAGAAGCAACATACCTATTTCTGAGTGTAGGAAAATCAGTTATAATTTATTCATTTTTATATTTGAAAATATCTATTAGTAGATTTGTCAGCTAGCCTTATTAATTTCTATTCTTTGGCTGTATATTTCCCAGATTACACACACACGCACACACACACAGTGTCATTAAAGAATTATGGGAATGAGGTGTAGAAAAAGGATTCCAAGTAGACACTTGCAGATTTCAGATATTGTTTAGAGAAGAAGAGAAGAAGAAAAGAAGAGTCATAATCGTATTTCCTAATGAATTTCCTAAATAGAGCAAGAGTACCAAAAAGGAGACTATCTTAACTACTAATTTGAAATGTATAATAGGCAATTTAAGAAACGTCACATTCCTTAGTTCAGTATACCCACATATACTGTTTCATTATTTCCAAACAACATAATAAAAGATAGAAAAAATGGCCGGGTGTGGTGGCTCACTTTGGGAGGCTAAGGCGGGCAGATCACGGGGTCAGGAGATCGAGACCATCCCAGCTAACATGGTGAAACCCTGTCTCTACTAAAAATACAAAAAATTAGCTGGGTGTGGTGGCGGGCGCCTGTAGTCCCAGCTACTCGGGAGACTGAGGCAGGAGAATGGTGTGAACTCGGGAGGTGGAGCTTGCAGTGAGCCGAGATTGCCCCACTGCACTCCAGTCTGGGCAACAGAGCAAGACTCTGTCTCAAAAAAAGAAAAAGAAAAGAAAAGAAAAGATGGAAAAAATACCCGGTTCATAACTGGAAGTCAATTACATTTTCAAATTTGATAATTTCTCTGCCCCAAAATTTACAAAACAATAAAAACAATTTAATTTAAAAAAATTAAAAAAAGAAAACTCCTACCTTATGCAATTTTTCATTAACAATGATTAAGAAATTTAGATTTCAAATGTTACTGATATTCCTATAATACAAATAAGATTTATGTATATATCCTAGGCACAAATGTAAATTTTCTTATGGATGTTTTGGTTATCTGTAGAACAAATATGCTCAATTTTAACCTGTGTTTTTGGTATAATACAGACTTAGACCAATATATATTAATTACAATTGAATCATGTAGATTCATGTAATAGACATAGTAGGAATTATGTGAGAATTAATGTCTACCATATTTTATATGTATGATAAATTCAAATTATTATGAATAGTATACTGAAAATATTTACATGTTATTTCCATAAGATAATTATGTTCATTTTTTAAGACTTCAATAAGGCCATAAAATATGAAAATGCTAAATCTCTCTTCTAATGGTAGCGAAATTTAAATTTTACTGTCTGACTTTGTTGTCACTCTGCCACTAGCTTCAGCATAACATCTTATCTTAATTTAGGGAAATAATACTGGAAGTTCAAAGGCAGCCAAAAGTAAATCTACTTTTTAACCTCATAATTATATGAAATGTATTTTTCTTATATTCTTATATCCACACATTTTAATATATCTAAAAAGGATGGAAACTTGAAGCATTAACCTACATTTTTATGTTTTCAACCTAATTTGTCATACATTCCAATTAGTGTTGTCTCCAGCTACTTTTAGTTTTTCTATTGTATTTACTTACCTACAGTGGATTTTGAAAAGTTTGACAGCTATTAAAGTAGAGAATATCAGAGAGGTTAGTTAGTGCCCTTATTAAAATCCAAGAAGCCATTGAAATACAAAGAAGAAATTGGAATTGTTTCATTCCTACTCAATTTATTAAGAAACATCAGAATCTGGTAGGGATTTATATTTTAAATAGCATTTTACATATCTATTCCTTTTTTGTGTATGTATAATGGCATTTTGGATCCTTTGAACCTGTCAATTTTAAAGCCAGTTTCTTTGAAAATACCCGAAGAACTAATTGCTTGGATGTGTTAAATATGGAACCATACTGCATATTTCTTATACATGTTAAATGCCACTATCAATTCTTCTCTAGAAAATGTATTTCTACCTGCAGTGCCCATTCATGTTGTTTGTTAATAAGAAAATTTGCAACAAATATTAATTTTTAGATACATCAAATGACAAAAGCCTCTTTTTATGAACTTTTAAATAAAATATATGAACAAAATACACATATATATGTATGTGAGTATATGTACATATACACAAACATGTATATATCATATATACACATCTAGCCTTTTAAATCTTTTAAGATACTTCCTAATTCTTAAAAGGTTTTCACATCTTGAAACGTATTTTAATATCCTATTTTGTTCTAACTATTATCAGAATTTGACACATGAGCCTCTTAAATATTGCTTTCAACTTTTTAAGAACTTTTGGATTTTCCAGACTTAGATTACCTTATTATAAAATTTATTGAAGGCTAATAATTATTAGGACATGTGGCAGGCAGTTATCACAAGGAACATCATACTGTTGGCTCTATGTACAAGCTACAATAGGGCAAATGGTACAATTAGAGGCAAATTCTTTGGTGCATAACAATAGAAGCCTTAGTGACACTGCAAGATTAAGAAAAGGCTAAAACATCTTTAAAACTACTCATTACTACCAGTCAAAATGTGCATATTTGACCTTTATGGTAATCAGAAGAACTTCTGCCTATGCAGTAGGCGGCTAAATAATCATCACTTTCCACACACAGTTTTCCTTGAAGTGACCTAAGGTTAACATAGTTGATCCTGAAGCTGACACAGACATTGAGTCAACTCATCAGCGGTCACAGTGAAAGGCCACCATCTTCATCACCTAGGTTACAATGACAGGATAAAAGGAGTGTTGCAGATTTTTCTATGTAAGAGATGGTAGGACTGTTCTGTGTATTTTGAAGGTTACAAAATTACTTAGAAACCTCTCTCTCAGGTGCAGATTCACTCTGTATTATGATAATCGTGCAAGTTGCATAAAAAATAATTGCTTAGTTTATTACCTTGTTGTCTTATTAAAGCTTTATGCTGGATTCAGAAATCTCTTATTCTTGATCTTAGTTCTTTTCTATAAGTCTACTATTAACCCTACTTGCTTTAATTTAAATATATTAACAATTACAATGAAGAATCTCAAAGCTAAATTGTTATCTCCAAATAACATAAAAACTACAACTAGAGCTAATACAGTGACTCTAACATCTGAGGAATAAAAGATCCTGAATCATGCAGAATAAATTAAAAGACTTCCTTAATGCCCCTCCCTCAAATATTACACCTGAAGATCTAGAAATCTGTAGCTGCAGTGGTTATAATTCTTGAATAATCGGCACTCAAAATCAAATAAAACTAATTTTTGTGTTGGCGAGCTCATCATTCTCCAATTTTCACAGTAAAACATCATATCAAGTTACTACAAGATAATTATGTCATAGATGTTATTTCCCTGATGGTTTTTGAGGAGAATAATGTACCCTGTAGAAAGAGAATAATTTAACAGTCATCAAAATTAGAGCAGGGGGACAAAAACTTTTTTAAAGGGTAGCCAAAGTACAAGTTCTTTTTTTAAGGCGCAAAGCCAAAATTCCCCAATAACCCTGGCTTGGTTGTCACTTAAGAGCAGTCATTCATAATTCCTCATAATGTATACAATATTAATCTATGTGTACCTAGAAAATCTGGCAACTTCCTGTACTTCAAAGTCATTGCCTTTGCTATGAGACCTTATGGATTCAGGATTCATTATGACATGTGGAATATATAAGCAATAAGGCATGACAGGGAGTGTGGTTATCATAAGATAATCACACCCCTGGGTCATTACAAAGCAAGAGGTACAGTGGCGCACCTCTCATTCCCCCTGGGGTGTGATTACAGCATGATAAGCACACTTCATGCCATCACCTTATTGCTTTTATAAAAAGTCTTTGTTGGGAAAAAAATTTGTAATTTTTTTTTCACTTAAATAAGATAAAGTTGGCAGCTTACAATGTTAACAGTAGTTTCAGCTAAGCCAGATAGTTTATGTGATTAATCTTCTCCTTTAAAATGTACAGCTGCCAATGCCACTCAGAATTCACTCTAAGACAGAGCCTATTATGTATTTGTGTGTTCAAATGATTCACCTTAGAAGTGTGCCATTATCACAAAAAGTGTAATATCTACAAAGAAGAGTTGAAAGAAATAATTTGTTCCAAATTATTATCTTTTTTCTAAAGTATATTCTCATTTGAGAAGATGTACAGATTGGATTAAGTAAAATGCAACATAAAGTAGTTGATATCCAAGCATTGGGCTGTAAGGTATTTATAATTTCTAATTTTCTCCATTTAGTTCATTTCTCCCAAAATTCAGACGACAACTCAATTTGAGGTACTAGGTAAGTTACCACATCTCAATGCTGTCATTCAAATTATATCCTAAGGGCCCTATTGTGATCTTACAAATTGATAAATTCTTGTCTTACATAATGTGTCTCCTATTACTTAACACTAGTCCTCTTTGCTTTATCCAATATTCTACCATCTTAAGGCAAACCTCAATTAATGATCATCATATATAATCCAAACAATAATTACATTATGACATTGGATTTTTCTATATATATTTGGAACATTTATTTTCATAAAATTCTTGTGCAGAAGATAATAGGTAGATAATGTTATTCGCATTTTATGGAAGAATAAGACAAAGCATTAAAAAAACTAAGTTAAACGGTTAATTTAGTTAGTCCCAAAGTTCATGTCCTACTTCCAATAATAAATATTATTTTAAAAATAAGTGCATTTACAGAAAATTACCTTTAACAAATATCTCAACTTTCTTTAGATTCAGTTTCCTCATCTGTAAAATAAGAATGTGAAAGTAGATGGTCTTTATAATACATCTCAATCCTGCTATTTTGAGAATTACTTTCTTGTACAATAGTAGTAACTATTATGGGACAATTAACTTTAGGCAGTTACCTCTATCCTCAAAGACTGAATCATCATATAGTCAGTAGTTTGGGGGAAAAAAAAAAAAAAAAAGGCATGTTGCTAATGAAAGGAGGAAATAGGTAAAACATAAAACATTGAAACTGAGAGCAATCTGACTTCGGCTTTTTCTATTTCCACAGGTAAAATTTAGATATTTGTTGTTGTTGCTGGATTTGAAGGAAAGGATGCTCTTTATGCTAAGATCACCCTTCATTATTCTCAAGAAGAAAAAAATATTGTGTGCATGTTTTGGAGAATGAAAATTGGGGATCTCTTCTATGTTGGTCGTTTTTGCTTCTGCATAAAATAATAGAGATAATTAGTCATAACCCTGGTGTAGACAACGTGAGTTCATAGGCAGTGCCCCTTTTTACCTGACTTTAAGGCACTGGTAAACGTCACAAGGACCTGCTACATTTCTCCTGAGCCATTACTAGCACAGAATATCTTTCCATTAATAGAGACTATTACAAATCTTCTAAAACATCATCTATGCCTGTAGGTAACTGGTCCTTGATTGGTAGTCTCCCACCTACCCTCTCCACTGCTCGATTTTTCATATCACGCTGTTCTTCTTTTTATTTTTGTTTTGCTTTTGGATCCTAGTTTGTCACAGTACACTCCTGGCATTCCTCATCTCCCACACCAAATCAGAGGTGGCTTTTGCTGCCCTTCCCAGAAACACCTCCCAATTTCATAAACATATCTATCTTCATACCTCTGAGTTGAAGATTTTTCTATCATTTAATGACAAAAGAAAAAAAAGAATGATAGATATACCACCCCCACCTCCCCATAATCTGACACAAATACCTTTCTCTCCTTGAAGACACAATCCTTTTATTATCTCTCTAACCTGCTTCATAATAAAATGGGAAAGAATCGCTCTACCTAATTCAATGGGAACACTGTTATTCTACTACTTTGATGGGATATTTTGCATGGAAGTGGATATTTCTCTAAAACTATAAATAAATTCTCTCACATTTCTCTATAATTAGAAATTAAAGCAAGTGGAATATTTTCTTTTTAGCTGTGAATAATGTCTACTTACCTCTACTTAATCTATTGAGTCAGTGGGTAACTTTTGGATAAGAAAAACAGTTCTTCATAGGCTTTATGTTCCATGTTTCTAAATAATAGGAAGTAAAGCTTTCATAGTAATCATATAAGAATTAGTTCATGAATCATTGGGTTCCTCAGACTGAAATGGATGGGCAGCCCACCAAGAGGCTATTTTTAAACGTAAAATTGAAAGAACTCTAGAACTAGAAACACAGAAACCTGATGTGAGATAAAGAGTACCATAACTCTTCACCAATATTAGAGACTTACATCACTTTACATACTCAGAGCTCCTTGAACAAAGTAGGCTTAAAGGGACCTGCATCAATTGCACTGGCAAAAGGAAACACCCAGACTTTTCAGGATTGTGGCCCTTGCTCTGAACATTCTCTAATTCCCAGGGATTCAGAATACCAATATACAGCACTTAAAATGGAAACTTACCAGATTCAGGTGAGAAAGACAATTTCAACCTGAATTTTTTTTTTAAATGGCAACAGTGGAAGCTAATTTGACTGCAGGGAACCAACCAATTTCATGGACTCTTTGTGGACAAATATATTATTCTACCACTTTAAGAAAGAAATTTGGCATTGTGTGTTGAATGCCTTTTTTAAAGTTTATGCACACTTAGCATCTAATTACACTTTCTGTAGAAATCATTTAAAATTACAAATAAATAATAAGGTTTCACTCACAAAGATAAGTATTTATTTTAAAATTACTTGAAAATAGCATAAACAATCAATGATTAAATATTACATTTGTATAAAATATATTGTGATTATAAATGTCTTAAAACTGTTTAAACTACATTATTAAATGAAAAGTACATCTACAATCATCCAATCTTCGACAAACCTGACAAAAACAAGCAATGGGGAAAGGATCTCCTATTCAATAAATGGTGCTGGAAAAACTGGCTAGCCATATGCAGAAAACTGAAACTGGACCCTTTCCTTAAACCTTATACAAAAATGAACTCAAGATGGATTAGAGACTTAAATATAAAACCCAAAACCATAAAACCCCTAGAAGAAAACCTAGGCAATACCATTTAGGACATAAGCATGGGCAAAGACTTCATGATGAAAACACCAAAGCAATTGAAACGAAAGCCAAAATTGACAAATGAAATCTAATTAAACTAAAGCGCTTCTGCACAGCAAAAGAAGCTGTCATCAGAGTGAACTGGCAACCTATAGAATAGGAGAAAATTTTTGCAAGCTACCCATCTGACAAAGGCCTAATATCCAGAATCTACAAGGAACTTAAACAAATTTATAAGAAAAAACAATCAGCCCCATCAAAAAATGGACAAAGGATATGAACAGACACTTTTCAAAAGAGGACATTTATGGGGCCAACAAATATGAAAGAAAGCTCAGCATCACTGATCATTAGAGAAATGCAAATCAAAACCAAAATGAGATACCATTTCAAGCCAGTCACAATGATGACTATTAAAATGTCAAAAAACAATAGATGCTGGCGAGACTAAGGAGAAATAGAAATGCTTTTACACTGTTGGTCGAAATATAAATTAGATCAACCATTGTGGAAGACAGTGTGGCGACTACTTAAGGAGTAGAACCGGAAATACCATTTGACCCACCAATCTCATTACTGGGTATATATCCAAAGGAATATAAATCATTCTTCTATAAAGACACATGCACACATATGTTTATTTCAGCACTATTTCCAATAGCGAAGACAGGAATCAACCCAAATGCCCATCAATAGACTGCATAAAGAAAATGTGGTACATATACACCATGGAACACTACACAGCCATAAAAAAGGAATGAGATCATATCCTTTGCAGGGACATGGATGTAGCTGGAAGCCATCATTCTCAGCAAATTAACACAGAAACAGAAAATCAAACACTGCATGTTCTCACTCATAAGTGGGAAGTGAACAATGAAAACAGATGGACACAAGGAGGGGAACAACACACACCAGAGCCTGTTGGGGGGTGAGGGGAGGGAACTTACACGACAGGTCAATAGGTGCAGCAAACCACCATGGTGCATGCATACCTATGCAACACATCTGCCCCTTTGGCATATCTATCACGGGACTTAAAGTAAAAACTAATAAAACATAAATAAAGAAAATTTTAAAAAAGAAAAAGTTGAATATGAAATTATTTATAAAGTTTGATTGAAACTATATAAAAATATAAATATCAAAGATCTAAAGTTTGATGGTATTTATCTTTTGTATAACTACTAATAGAATTACAGATATTAACATGCTATGGTTTGAATGTTTATCCTCACCAAAACTCATGATGAAATTTAATTGCCATTGTAACAGTATTGAGAAGTGAGACCTTTAAAACATGATTAGACCATAAGGGCTCCACTCTCATAGATGGGATTTGTACCATCATAAAATGACCAGTTCGGCCCCATCTTGACCTCTGTCACCCTCTCACCTTCCACGATGTAATTATGCAGAAAGAAGGATCTTGTCAGATGTTGGCAACTTGATATTGGACTTTCCATCCTGTAGAACTGTGAGTCAATAAATTTCTGTTTATTATAAATTACTGAGTCTTGGTTATTCTGTTATAGTGGCACAAAATGAACTAAGACATGGAATATATAATACATTTCCTTATTTTCTTCTTTTTCTTCTTCTACTTTCCATATTAAGTTTTATTAATTTTAAAATGCTAATTTAAAATTTATTTGTGATGAGTAAGATAGAGACATAATTTAGAAAGCTAGAGACATCATTTTATTATATTTTATTACTACAAAAACATAGAATATGAAATAAACCATGTATTTTAACTACAACTATATTACTAGTCCATAAATCTGTAATAATACTTTCCTCATTTTGTATTGATTTACATCAGTAAAATACTTTAGGATTTCAAAGACTTAATGTATGATTTTATCATTTTTCCCAGAGACCACAAAACCCATATCTAAAATTTGCACAGACACAACCATATTGACTTTGATGCCAATCCCCAGAAACATATACTCAATACTTCCTCATGAGAAATGAGTAATAAGAAAAATGCATATACAACACATACATAGATATTTTCACATAAAGAGTATGCTATTAAAATAAAAGGCTATAAAAACTTTCAGTGAAACAGACATTCACTGAAACTCTTTTAGTAAAGAAAGTAGTCCTTGTATTGGCAATATATGTTGGTTTGACTCTTTTGGAAATACATTTGATCATATATAAAATAACCCCTAAAATGTACATCTGTACTCTACTTCTAGGCCTGAGAAAGTAACATAATTCTGTTTTATTTTCTCATAATAAAAAAAAAGAATTTTGAAAAAATACATATAAAACATGTATTTCAGACAAGCAGACAATGAAGGACCAAGATTCCTGGAAAAGGATATAAATGGATGAAGTCTATGATCATCCCAGCTTTCCATCTAGAGGTAATTTTCAGATCCCTTTGCAAAGAAAGGCAAACCAATCAAAGTTCAGTGCTTTCTCTGAATTAAGAAAACAGACTGGATTTCAGGAAGAGTAAGATAACTAGAAATGGTGGAACATTGTACCATATTGGATAGAGGTATGCAGATATAGACTTAGAGGAATCTGAAAATGGATCCCATTGAGTCTTTGTCTGAATATCAATCTGTACATACAATGTGTGAAATTTGACAAGGCCAAGCAAAATACAAAATCGGGGGAAGAACAATTTCTGGGGAGCTGGAAACCAAACAATTCCTAGAGGAAGTCAAACAAATCCTACACAAAGGAATGATTTGAGTTCTAACAAGCCAGAATGAAAGTTGGAGCATTTAGTAGAAATTCAAGAATATAAGTGAACTATAGTGAAAATATAACTCTGTATCTGTCCTTAGAAGGCTTTAAAGTAAACTTGAAAAGAATCAAATTAATCTGCAAGCAGGTTAGTGTCCACTCAGAACAAAGATATTCCTTTCAAAACAAATGCAATAAAACCAGGCATCCTTCACTATAAAATACACAATGTACAACATCTAGTTAAAAAATAAGCTATATGTAAAGAAGCAAAATAAATTGTCCCAATAAGGAGTAAATTCAATCACTAAAAATAGAACCAGAAAAGACTGAGATGATGGATTTGAAGAAAAGGACATTAGATGCTTTATGATAATGTACTCAATATGCCCAAATATTTAAGGCAAACTTGAATGTGATGAGGAGGAAAATGTAAAATGCAAAAGAAGGAAACAAATTGAAGTCCTAGAGGTAATAAAATAAAATATCATAATTGAATTTTTTGCTGGATACAATTAAGAACAGAATAGACACTACAGAAAAGCTCAGTGAACTTGACAGCTTGCCAAGGAAAACAGTAAAAATGAACCATCAAGAGAAATTATGCTAGAAAAATTATACAGTTTTAGTGATCTGTGGGATAAAGCCAAGTAGACTAACATATGCATACTGGGAGTCCCAGGAAGCTCAGGGGAAGAGGAAGGATCGAGAAAAATATTTTATTGAATATAGACTGAAAATTTTCAAAATTTGATTATAATAATAAGCACATAAGTCCAAGAAACTCAGTGAATCTCAAGAAGAATGAGAGCAAAAAAATTACATCGAGGACTATCATAATCAAAGTACTTAAAAAAAACAGAAAAGAGAAAATCTTTAAAACTGTCAGAGAAAGACACATTACATACACAATGAAACACAGATAAGAATTACAACAGATTTCTTGGCACAAACTATAAACACATAATTAAATGAAATAACATCTTTAAAATTTCAAAAAGAAAAGCTATCAACCTGGAATTCTAAATAAAATGAAAATATATCTCAAAAGTAAAGGTTGAATAAGGATTTTTTCAGACAAATAAAGGCAGAGAGATTTCATCACCATCAGATCTATACTCCCAAAAATACAAATGAAAGTTCTTAAAGTAGAAAGAAAATGATACTCTATAAAAACCTGGATTTATACAAAGAGATGGAGAGCATCAGACAGAGGAAGTATATAGATAAATATAAGAATTACTTCTCTTATTTTAAATTTCTGCTTTAGGAAAAAATAATGACAATATATTTTGTGGTTTATGAAACAGGTAGAAATAAATGTATAAAGTAAAACAATAGTAGTAAATAGAAGGAAAACAATAACACAAAGGACGGAAGCAGAGTAATGAAAGTATACTGTTTTAACTTTCTTACATTATAAACAAAGATATATAATTCAAAGAAAGGCTATGATACACCCAAGATGCATTTTTGTCTATTCCAAAGCAATTAATCAAAAAATAATACAAAAAATTATAGCTAATACGTCATAGAGAAAATATTTTAAACTATATACAATTAATCCAAAATGAAGTAGAAAAAGAAATGATGAATAAAACATAGAACTAATAGGAAAAGATAGCAAGATAACAGATTTGAACTCAGTAATAGTTGATTATATTGAACGTAAATAGCTTATATGCCTTATCTATAAGGTAGAGACTGTCAGTTTGGATGAATATTTAAAAACTTACTACGAGCTCTTTACAAGAAAATCACTTGAAGTATAAAGCAAAGACAGGTAAATGTAAAGAGTAGAAAAGAATATGCCATCAAATACTAATAAGAAAGCTGCTGTGTTTTTATTAACACTTCATATCAGAAAATATAGAATTCATAATAAATTTTTAAAATTCCGAGGACAAAAATGGATATTTCACAGTGATAAGATCTATGTATCAAGAAAACAAAATTTCTTTATTTGTATGTCCCTAACAATATGGATTTAAATATATGAAGTGAAACAAACAACGGACAGAAGATTTTAATACTCCTCTTTCAGTAATTGACAGAATAATCAGATAAAAAGCAGCAAGGCTATAAATGACTTTAACCTCTCTCAACAAAACTGATCTTACTGACATTAAAATACCACTACACCTGAAAACAACATGTTACACACATTTTTCAAGTATATGGAACATTCACCAAGATAATCAAAATGATGAGCTACAAAATATACCTCAATAACTTTTAAAAGATTACAATAATATGAAATTTTTTTCTGTTCTTACTTTTGTGAATTTTAACCACTAAATGAGTATTACATTTTATCAAATGTTTCTTCATTCACTGATGTAATCACATCATTTTCTCTTTATTCTACAAATGAGGTACATTAAATTATTTGATTATTTAATTTTCACACAATTCTAAATTTCTGAAGTAAACTGTACTTGGTCTTGATTATGTTAATACATACATACACACGCACACAGACACCAAACACACGTTTGCTTTTGTTAAATCTATTGTTTTCATCTCTATGGTTTATTTCCTTCTAATTTCTTTAGACTTGATTTGCTATACATTTCTAATTTCTTGAGATGAAAGTTTAAATCTTTGATTTGCAGTCTTTCATCTATTACATGCATTTAAGGATAAAATTTTTCTGTTGACATAGTTTTATCTCTATACCACAGTTTTTGTAAGTAATATTTTATTTTTGTTCACTTGAAACTAACTTCTGTTTGATTCCTTCTTTGAAACTTAGGTTGTTTAGATGTGTGTTTTGTGATTTGTGTTTATATGACCATTTTGTAGTTATCTCTTGTTATTGATTTCAACCTTAATTCCACTGTAATTGCAGAATACACTTGTTATACTAATGCTTTGAAATTTGTTGAAACTTGCTTTATGTCCTAGCATATAATCAGTTTCAATGAAAATCCATGTGCATTTAAAAATGTCTATTCTGAAGCTGTTGATTACAGTATTCTATTAATATATGTGTCATTTAGCTTGAGGGGGGTTAAAAGTCATGTTAATTCTATCTTACCTATGTTACTGTTTTACTTTGTTTTGATCAACATGTTCTATCTGCTACTGCTGGATAGTGTAGTATAATAAAATCTTATGCTATATTACCCTCAGCAAACTAACGCAAGAACAGAAAACCAAACACCGCATATTCTCACTTGTAAGTGGGGACTGAACAATGAGAACACATGGACACGGGGAGGGGAACAACACACACTGGAGCCTGCCATTGGGGTGGAGGCAGGGGGAGGGAGAGCATCAGAGAAAATAGTTAATGCATACTAGACTTAATACCTAGGTGATGGGTTGATAGGGGCAGCAAGCCACCATGGCACATATTTGTCTATCTAACAAACCTGTGCATGCTGCACAGGTACCACAAAACCTAAAATAAAAAATAAAAATTAAAAAATTATGAATTTGTTTACCTTATCTTCATTTCTCTAAAATTTTATTCTATTAAAAAATTGAATGCTTTTGGAATTGGAATTGTTATATATTCCTATAGAATTGGAATTGTTAAATATTTCTCATTAAAAAGTGTCTCTATTAATCCATGGAATTCTTAAAATTCTATTGACTAGTATGATATATGATGGATATCATTTTAATTTCAACATTTATGTGTCATATTTCTATTTGATTTCTTCTTTGAAATTAGGTAGTTTAGATGTGTGTTTTGTGATTTGTATTTATGTGCCTCTTGTAGTCTATGGTTGTGTTTCTTTTGAATTTTGATGTAATTTGTAGATCTTTTCACTGAACCACTTAGCTATGTTGTATTTAATTACTCATACTTCCTATAAATCTGTAGTCTTATTATTGTCTCATTTCTTCCACCTGTTCATTCTCTCTCTCCCTTTCTCTCCTTTACTTTTGAATTGACAATTTGATACAGTATTTTTATTGCTTAATTTTTACCTTCTATTAATTTGGTAGCTATATGTTCTTTTATTTTTCTTTTAGTTCTTACCCCAGAATTTGTAATGCACATTCTTTATTAAGCAAAGGCAAAAAAAAGTCAGTTCTTTCACGTCTTCCCAGACAAAATAAGGGCCTGAGAATATTTCTTTTTACACACTCTTGATTTCTATATTCTTGACATGAGTTTTAGTTCCTCATATATTTGAAATCCCATAAAGCACTATTTTTGTTTTATATTATTAGAATTCATTTATATTTATATACATACTTTTTTTTTTTTTGCTATTCTTTTCCAGTTTTTTGGAGCTTCCATCTGAGGCTCTTCCACCTAAACAATACCCACTAGCATTTTATTTAGGATAGGCTTAATGGTGATAACATGTCTCATTTTTTTGTTCATCAGTGTTTATTTTGATAAATATTTAATGTAAGAAAAATGACTATTATATTGCGTGAAATTGGATACTCTTAAAAACATATCTATGCCTACTATTTATCTAAAAGGACATTGGATACGATGCATTTTGAGCTTTTTACCTCTGCAACTTTCAGTACTTAATTCTTTAAGACCCATGTATAAGTTTAAGGGAATTGTCTAAGAAATGATAAAACGGTGGTTGAGTATAGAAAAACAATTATCTTTAGTAAATGATTTATAGGCCTAATGCAGAATTAGACAATATCTGACCAGTCTAGTAAAGTAATAATTCATCCACATGCTTGTAGATTAAAATTGCGTTTCTTGTCAACAGTTGGCCATCTAGAATTTGGTTTTGGAGTACTGTGCAAGATAATGCTGGAAGAGAATAGAAAAGCAAGCTTCTACAATAGCACCATAGTATGTGTAGTATAGAATCATTGAGGTTGCCACTCCTATGCCCTCTAAGTCAAAGACAGATATTAATGATCAAATTGCAAGCCTGGCATGAGTTCCTCAGTATAAACTGATTAAAACAAGCATGATACATATATCAGTTAATACATAATTACATGTTTTCTGTCTTCGCCTTATACTCTAATTCCTGAAAAAGTATTACATTTGTATATTTGATGTTCTTTGTGCATCTGGTAAAATTTAGCTATGAATCCATCTGGGATTTTTTTGGTTGGTAGGTTTTTAAATTACCAACTCAGTTTCAGAGTTCAATATTGGTCTATTTAGGGTTTCAATCTCTTCCACATTTAATCTTGGGAGATTATGTATTTTCAGGATTTATCCATTTCCTCTAGGTTTTCTAACTGATGTAAACAGAGCTCTTCATAGTATTCTCTGATAATCTTTTTTTCTGTGGGTTTGGCTGTAATGTCATCTGTCATTTTTTATTGTACTTATTTGGGTCTTATTTTTTTCTTTGTTAATCTAGCTAGTGGTCATCCATTTTGTTCATTTTTACAAAGAACAAATTCTTGTTTTCATTGATCTTTATATGGATTTTTACATCTAAATTTCATTTAGTTCTTCTCTAATTTCTTTTCTTCCAGTAGCTTTGGGGTTGGTTTGTTGTTTTCTTCCTAGTTCCTTTAAGTACAAAGTTAGATTGTTAATTTTGAGATCTTTCTAACTTCTTGATGAAGGCATTAGTTCTATAAACTTTCCTGTTAACATTGCTTTATTACATCATGGAGATTTTGGTAAGTTGTTTTCCTATTTTCATTAATTTCAAATAATTTAATTTCTACCTTAATTTCAATATTCACTTAGTAGTCATTCAGGAGCAAGTTGTTTAATTTCCACAAATTTGTGTAGTTTCAGGAGAGGTTCTTGATATTGATTTATATTTCACTGTGATCTGAGAGTGTGCTTGATATAATTTCAATTTTTAAAATTTATTGACACTTGCTTTATGATTAAGCATGTGATTGAGCTTAGAATGTGTTCCATGTGCAGATGAGAAAAATACATGTTCTGTGGTTGCTGGATAGAGTGCTCTGTAGATGCCTATTAGGTTTAAGAGTCTAGTTTAAGTACAGAATTTGTTAGTTTTCTGTCTCAATGATCTAACACTGTCAGTGGGGTGTTGAAGTCTTTCACTATTATGTAGTTGCCTAAGTGTTTTTGCAAGACAAGAAGAACTTGTTTTATGACTCTAGGTGCTCCAATGTTGGGTGCATATATGTCTCGGATAATTAAGTCTTCCTGTTAAATTGTAACCTTTATCATCATGTAATATTCTTCTTTGTCCTCCGTAATTTTTATTGGTTTAAAATCTGTTTCAGCTTATATAAGAATAGTGACTCCTGTTCTTTTTTGTTTTCTATTTGCATGGTAGATCCTATTCCATCTCTTACTTTGAGCCTGTGGGTGTCGTTACAAGTAAGATGGGTCTCAAAGACATGCAGATGGTTGGGTCTTACCTTTTTATCTAGCTTACTACTCTCTGCCTTTTAGGTGGGGGCATTTAGCCTATTTACATTCAGAGTTGGTATCAATATGTGAGATTTTAATCCCATCATTGTGTTGTTAACTGGTTGTTATATAGACTTGACTGTGTGATTGTTTTATAGTGTCCATGGCTATGTGATTATGTTTTTGTGGTATCAGGTATTGTTCTTTTGGTTTCATAATCTGGACTTCCTGAAGAATCTCTTGTAAGGATGGTCTAGTTGAAATGAATTCTTGGTGCTTGCTTCTCTAAGAAGTGTTTTTTCTCCCTCAGATATGAAGCTTAGTTTGGCAGGATATGATATTCCTGACTGGATTTTTTTTTTTTTTTTTTTAATGCTGAAAATGGGCCCAGTCTTTTCTGACTTGTAAGGTTTCTGTTGAGGGATCTGCTGTTAACTTAATGGGATTCTTTCTGTACATGACATGACTCTTTTCTCTAGCTGCATTTATATTTTTATTTTTTGCACTGACTTTGGTGAATCTGATAATTATGTGCCTTGGGGAAGGCCATCTTGTAGAGTATTTAGCCAGGATTCTCTGTATTTCTTGGATTTGCCTGTCAGTCTTTCTAGCAAGATCAGGGAAAACTTTTAAACTACATCCAAGTTGTTTATTGTCTGAGGAATGCCAGTGAGTCACAGGTTTGGTCTCTTAACATAATCTAATATTTCTCAGAGGTTTTATTCATTTAAAAAATTTTTAATCTTTATTTTTGTCTGACTTGATTTGAAGAACTGGTCTTTGAGCTCAGAGATTGATTTCCTCAGTTGGCTTTATTTCTTGATGTTTTCAGAGGACCAAGCCTCTGTGCATTTTTATTTATGGCTGAATTTTTGCCCTTGTGTTTTCAGGAGAAGCTTGATTCATGGACAATAGGAAAAATAGCTCTTTCTCTGAGAGAAGCACGAGGCAAAACAGAGTGGATGCAGAATCACAGACTGAGAGAGTGGAAAAACTACAGAAATAAGAGACACAATGTTTCTGCTAACATTGAGGACATGGTATATACCCTGTCCCTCTACCTTCAATAGATTACTTTAGTATTTTTAGAATAATGAAGTTCAATCCACCCTTCATAATAATACGATTACCTTAACTTGTAGAGGAGCTATAGTTTAAGAATTAAGAGCATGGACTCTGAATGCAGAAACTGCTGCCCAGGTGACTAAGGCAGTTACTTAGTCTTTTTGTGTCTCAGTCTCTTTAGAGGAAGGAATAACTATTTGACAGGGTTGTTGTGAGGTTTAAGTGCTTTAATAGATATGAGTGATAAAACTGCCCAACAGTCAGTACAAATTTGAGATACTAAGGATTTGATTCCAGATCACTGCAATAAAGCAAATATTGCATATTGCAATAAAGGCAGTCACATGAAATTTTGGTTTCCCAGTGCATATAAAAGTTATGTTTATACTGTGCTGTAGTCTAATAAGTGTGCAATAGCATTATATCTAAAAAACAATGTACATACCTTACTTTAAAAATATTTTATTGCTAAAAAATGATAACAATCATCTGAGCCTTTGGTGAGTCATAACCTTTTAGTTGATGGAAGGTCAAGCCTGGATGTTGATGGTTGCTGACTGGTCATGGTAGTAGTTGCTAAAGATTGGGGTGGGTGTGACAATTTCTTAAATTAACATAACAATGAAATTTTTGCACTTGTTGACTTTTTATTTCATGAAAGACATCTCTATGGAATGAAATGCTGTTTGGCAGCATTTTACCCACAGTAGAATTTCTTTCAAAATAGGAGCCAATCTTCTCAAACCCTGTTGCTGCTTTATCAATTAAGTTTATGTAATACTCTAAATCCTTTGTTGTCATTTTAACAATGTTCACAGTATCTTCACCAGGTGTAGATTCCATCTCAAGAAACCACCCTTTACTTATCTATAAGAAGCAATTTCTCATATATTAAAGTTTTATCATGAGATTGCAGCAATCCAGTCCATTTTCAGGCCCTACTTTGCATTCTAGTTATCTTGCTATTTGTACCACATCTGTAACTACAGAAGTCTAGAACTCCTCAGTCATCCATGAGTGTTGTGATCAACTTCTTTCCAACTCCTGTTCATACTGATATTTTGGCCTCCTCCCAGGAAGCATAAATGTTTGTAATAATGCTGTCTAGAATGGTGAATTGTTTTCAGAAGATTTTTAATTGACTTTGCCCAGATCCAGCAGATAAATCACTGTCAGCTAGAGCCTTATAAAATGTATTTCTCAGAAAACAATAGTTGAAAGTCAAAATTACTTCTTGATCCATGGGCTACAGAATGGATATTGCTGTGTTCAGTAGACATGAAAGAAACATCAGTCTCTTTGTATATTTCCATCAGAGCTCTTGGATAATCAGGTTCATTGTCACAGAACAGAACTAGTTTCAAAGGAATCTTTTCTTTACTGTGAAGTCTCAACAATGGGCTTAAAATATTCAGTAAACCATGCTATAAATATATGTGCTACCACTCAGGCTTTGTTTCATTTATAAATTACAGGCAGATTAAATGTAGCATAATTCTAAGTGGCCCTAGAGTTTTTGGAATGGTCAATGGGCACGGCTTCAATTAAAAGCCACAAGCTGCATTAACCCCTAATAAGAAATTTAGACCATCCTTTGAAGTTTTGAAACCAGGCATTGGTTTCTCCTCTCAAGCTATGAAAGTCCTAGATACCATCTTCTTCCAGATGAAGACTGTTCTGTCTACTTTGAAAATCTGTTTTTTAATGTTGCCATCTTCATGAAAGATTTCAGCTAGATCTTCTAGATAACTTGCTACAGCTTCTACATTAGCACTTTCTGCTTCACCTTGTACTTTTATGTCATGGAGATAGCTTCTTTCCTTAAACCTCATGCGTGAATCTCTGCTAACTTCCAACTGTTCATCTGCAGCTTCCTAACCTCTCTCAGACCAACACAATTGAAGAGAGTTAAGGTTTTTCTCTGGGTTAGGCTTTGGCTTAAGGGAATGCTGGGGCTGGTTTGATCTTCTATCCCGACCACTAACACTTCTCCATATTGGCAAAAAACCTTTTGTGCTTTCTTATCATTCATGTGATCACTGGAGTAGCACTTTTCATTTCCTTAAAGAACTTAATTTTTATTTTGCATTCACTTCTTTGTTAACTGTTTGGAACAGGAGGACTAGTTCAGCTTTCAACTTGTCTTCCTCACTAAGCTTAATAGTTTCTAGTTTTCAATTTAAAGTGAGAGACATGTGACTCTTTCATTCACTTGAACACATAGAAGTCATTGTAGAAGTATTAATTGGCCTAATTTCAGTATTTTTTGTCTCAGGGAATGGAGAGACCTGAGGGAAAGTAAAAAGATGGGGGAATGGCCAGGGAATAGAGCAATAAGAATACACATAATATTTATTGATTATGTTCACCATCTTGTATGAGCATGGTTTGTAGTACCCCCAAACTGTTACAAAAGTAACATCAAATATCAGCGATCACAGACCACCATAACAGATATAATTTACAAGTTTGAAATACTGCAAGAATTACCAATGTGTGACACAAATTTGCTTAAAGCAGGGTTGTCACAAACCTTTGTTTAAAAAAAAAAAAAAACATAGTATCTGCAAACCATAATAAAGCAAAGCACAACTAAAAAAAAGAAATGCCTATATATGTTAGCTATTATTACTGTGGTTCCTTATTTATCCGTCCTCATAATTCATTGAACCAATATTTAGTTTAGTTTTTGTTTTGTTTTGTTTGAGATGGAGTGTCTCTCTGTCGCCCAGGCTGGAGTGCAGTGGTGTGATCTTAGCTTACTGCAACCTCCGCCTCCCAGGTTCAAGCAATTCTCTTGTCTCAGACTCCTGAGTACCTGGGTCTACAGGCGTGTGCCACCATGCCCGGCTCTTTTGTATTTTCAGTAGAGACAGGGTTTCACCGTGTTAGCCCAGATGGTCTCAATATCCTGACCTTGTGATCTGTCGGCCTCAGCCTCCCAAAGTGCTGTGATTACAGGCGTTAGCCACCCCGCCCAACCCAGTATTTAGTTTTTATTAAACTTTTTATTTTGAAATGATTGTAGATCCACATGCAGTTGTAAGAAATAACAGAAAGATTCCATGGACCCTTTACCTAGTTTCCCCAGTGATAAAATCTTACAAAATCATTGTACAATTTCACGATCAGGATCTTGACATTGATACAGTCAAAATTTACCCTTTTGTAAATACAAACTCTTTCCACCCTTATCTTCTTCTCACCCTATGGACATTGCTTATTTGTCCCCTCTTATTAAAAAAAAAAAAAAAAGTATCATTTCAAGAAGGTTATATAAATGGACTAATAACATTATATAACCTATGGACATTGCTTATTTGTCCCCTCTTATTAAAAAAAAAAAAAAAAAGTATCATTTCAAGAAGGTTATATAAATGGACTAATAACATTATATAACCTTTTGAAATTGGCTCCTATCACTTATGTAATTCGCTTGAGATTTATCCAACTTGTTGCACGTATAGTTGTTCCCCTTTTCTTTTTGCCGAGCAGTAGTCCATGATATGGATATATCACAATTTTTCTTTAACCATTCACCGATTGAAGGATATCTGGGTTGATTCTTCTTTTGGGCTATTACAAATAAAGCTGTTTAAAAAAAATACTTGCACAGGTTTTTGTGCAAATATAAATTTTCCTTTCTCTGGGATTAGTGTCTATAACAGAATTTTATGGTACTAGGGTACGAACTCGTGTGTTGACTCTATGTTCTCTAATCTGTCCTATTAATCTTTGCTGATTCCCATGCCAATATCACATAGGATTGATTACTGTAGACATGTAAATCTTGAAATTGGGTAGACTGATTCCCCCTAACTTTATAAAAATGAAGTCGCATGCTTCATTTTTTTTAAAAGCTGTCAAACTGTTTTTAAAATGGCAAACCATTTTACATTGCAACAATATATGAGTGATTAAGCTTTCTTACATCCTTGTCAGCATTCTCTGTTATCACTATTTGTTATTTTAGCCATTCTCACAGATATTTAAGTGATATCTCATTGTGATTTTAATTTAAATTTCCTTAATGATTAACAATGCTGAATATTCTTTCATGTGTTCATTTGCTATCTGTATGTCTGTTTCAGTGAAATATCTGTTCATATCTTTTGTCCATTCCAGTTGGGTAGTTGTTTTTCGCTGTTGAGTTTAGGGCATTCTATATATATATTCTAGATATTAATTATTAACTAAGTAGTTTTCAAATATTTTTCTCTCAGTCTGTAGTCTCTTATGGAGCAAAGTTTTCAGATTTTGATGAAGTAAAATATATCTTTTTTTTATTTAGTAGATTATGCTTTTGGTGTCAACTCTAAGAACTGTTTGCCTAGCCCTAGATCCTAAAGATTGTCTTCTATTAAATAGTTTTATGTTTTACATTTAAGTCTGTTGATTCATTTTGAGTTAATTTTTGTATATGAAGTGATGGTCAAGGTTTTTTTCTTTTTAATTGCCTGGGATATCTAAGTTGTTCCAGCACAATTTGTTGAAAAAACTGTCCTTGCTATATTGAATTGCTTTTGAACCGTTATCAAAAATCAGTTGGCCAAACTCGTGGGGGACTCTTTCTGTGTTCTCTATTCTGTCCCATTAATCTTTGCTGATTCCCATGGCAGTATCACATAGGACTGATTACTGTAGACATGTAAATCTTGAAATTGGATAGACTGATTCCCCCTAACTTCTTGTTTTAGTTATTTTATTTCCTTTGTTTCTCTCTAAACACTTTAGAATGATCTTTATTATATCTACAAAAATATTGCTTGGATTTTGACAGGAATTACGTTAAACCTGTATATCAATTTGGGGAGACTTGATATCGTTACTATGTTTAAACACCTATTTTACATGTAACACACTGGAAGATTCTGTGAGCCTGCATTTGTGATTTAACTTCACTTTTATGATACAGTAAATTCAAAATCTGATCAGTCAATGACATATCTGAATAAAAACAAGATAGTAGTTAATTAGTAATATGCCAGAATATGTCAGGAACACAAGGCAAGTTTCAGATGCTTGATACAGAAAATTAAGAGTTTTTCGAAGTTCACTTCTTTCCTCTTTGGTTTCACCACCTTTTCTTCCTTTCATCAACATACCAGATTGTTTTCTCCTTAGTGTATTTGTGTTTGTCAATCCCTAAAAAACTTCACTCACAGCCTTTATGTGGTTGGCTCTTTTTATATTCAGTTGTCAGTTTAAATGACACTTCTTCAATGAAGTCTTCCCTGATTGTCCAGTCTAAGTAACCTACCATGCACTATAACATCAACCTATTTTATTTATAGCAATTACCTTTATAATACTTACCACTACTCGTTTTTTATTATAAATAGTATACCTGTTGTCCCCTAAAATTGTTCAGTAGAACCTGATGTCTTTAAGAGCAGGGACCATTTTATTTCTGTTTGCTACTAAATCCCTTCTTCCTAGCACAGAGCCTGATACACAGTGGGTGCTCTCTTTCTGTCAAATGGGTGAATGGATGAATGAGTACAGTTTGTTTAAGGCAAAGAAGACAGAGGGCAATTTGAAGAGACTATGGCTTAATCAAATGCTTGAAGGCAAGAATAATGCTTTGAGCTCCAGTGAGCAAAGCAGTATAAGGAGGAAAATAGTTTTTAATGAAAACATTGTGCTTAATTGTGGAGGGCTTTGAACCTCTAAAGTAGGTGCTTTTACTTTAGCTTAAAGGTAATAGACATGCTTTTAACAAGGTTGACATACTGATTTAAGAAAATTAAGAGGGAACAATACAACAAATCAGGGTGAGGGCCAGAGACCCGAAGCAGAAGCCGGATTGTAGTTGGGAATAATAATTGTAATAATATTGCTGTGATATGAGAAGACTTCGATGGTGGTGTTGTTAGTCATCATAGAAAGGAAACTCAGCTTAGAGAAAACTTGAAATTTGCGCCTTCTTCAGCTACACCTGCTTACCTATCTGATCAGTTAAAAGCAACAGCGCTGATGAATCTGTGAAATAATTTTATAACTCATCAGTGTCACATTTCTTTTATTTTTGTTTGCAAATATATCCTTCCCATGTTGAGAATTTTTTACAGGTAGACTTTTTCTACCTGACTGTTAACAAAGCTGATTTCTTCCAGTTTAGTTGTACACAAAGTCATTTTATGTTAATAAACTTGTTTCCTCACTTTAGAACAGGAGATATTTGTTAAATTGACCTAGAAAAGGCTATTTATTTGAAATAGAAGACAATCACAGGAACTTTATTTGCTTCTAGGCACTCCACTGTGTCATACTGGGAATGTTTTATACATTTAGACCTTATTCTATTTTAGTATATCACTTGATTTAAAATGGGAAATAATGCTCACTGGGGTCCCTGATCTTCTATCCCAGGAGGTTTTGTGGTTCATTGTTCGTTTTGCTCAATATGTGCTCCTGCAGTTGTATATGGCAGTCTTATAAAGTGGGGTCAGCCTGGGATAGCAACAAAGGGCTTTTCTTGTCAAGGGCTGCTCTTAGCTCATCTGTTTTACTCACACCCCAAACAAAAATTCCAAAACCATCCAGTGGCATCAGGATTTCTAGGCCAGAGTCTTTTTGCTATGAATAATTGCCATGATTTTCAAGGACTGTTCTATATTCTTTTCAGTCAATTCTTAAACCTATCAAAATAACGTTCTTTGATACCAACTACCAAGAAGCAGTTGCTATAGGAAAACCAAATAGTCCTGACATTTCTACTTACCAGGTTTCACTTACAGTTCATTTCAGAGTGTGACAATTAGAAGCAACAAGGAAGGGCTTTGTTTTGTTTTTCTAGGTTCATTTCAAGGAACACTACACACAGCCTGCCTGCACAGTTGTTTGGTTAAAGAAAATGTTTCCACTTATACTACAGCTGCATTATAATGGAAAATTGCTCCGGGTGCCAAACCCACCAAGAACATGAACATCACCAAAGACGACCTCTGCACTTGACTACTGTACATTTTTCCCTACAATTTTTCAGGCACAAGTTATAAAGTGTAACAGACCTCTGGAAGTAGGACTAAAGCAGTCAACATCAATTTATCCCCACTCTCCCTTGATAAGCAGAAAGATGCTTTCTGATATGTAAGGTAAATCGTTTCACAGGGAAATAAGGCAAGGAAATTCTTTCAGAATTTGGCTGACTGGCCTCAGATTCACACCTTTGCACTGAGGTTTGCTCTACAGAGTATTCATAATGGTTATTAAAGACGACTTGGAAGGTTAAAAAGACCAACAGAGACACTGTAGCTTCTAGGGCTGTTTTGATACTCCTTACTAGAGTTTCCTATTAGGTAGTATTAAAGATATCATTACTCATACTTATTATTGTTAGTTAAATTACAGTATACCTCTCATTCAGTTTCACACTGGAGAAATTTGAAAACTTCTAACAGACAAGGAAATTATTGCGTAAGGACTTGAATGTTAAAAACGAATCCAAGAAATGAATGATTTATCTTCAGTATGCATAAAAGGCACCATATTATTAGTCTAATACATAAATAACAGAAATGAATTATCTCATATCTATATGTAGCTTTGTCTGGATATATCAGCTCCTGGGATCATATTTATGAGTTCATGAACATAGTGTAATTACAAAATATTCAGTATGATTTCATTGTACAAAAGTGGAGAAATTATCTCCATACTTAAACTTTAAGGGAAAACCCTCAGTTTAGTAAAAAGGTTTTGGCTTTTTGTTTTAGAGGGATTTACAGTACTCATCAGTGGATGGAGCTCACATTAGCATCCAGTGACATTGCTTTGTCTGTATATATTCCTAGCTGTCAACAGAATGTCTTGAGGCAATTGCATCCTGATTCTATAGCTATCTTCTGTTCTTTTATAATACACAAGGGTCTAATTTTCCATCAGCAAAGCATGAAATCATGTAAGAATGCCACATAACCAGCATGTGCAAACAAGTAGCACTTTTTCTACACATAAAAATGCTTCATAAAATAACAGATAAATTAAATCTTCTTGTTCAAGTAAAGAGCTTGGAAATCAAGACCTTTTATTAAAAAAAAAAGTTTTTTTTTTTTTGCACAGAGCTGACACTGTCATGTAATTCAACTAAATTTGTTCACCACCTTACATGTTAATATGTGTAACCATTTCATTTTTCTTTGATTTATAGTGGAAATGTTTTATATCAGGAATGTTTTATGGTTATGAATAACAGGCATGTTAACTTCATTAAGATCAGTATTTAGCAATTATCAAATTAACAAAGTGATGACTGGAGGATATGACTTGTATCCAAATATATTAGCTTTAACATTCATTCAACACTTTGTAGTCAAAGGACATAGAAACCAAGTATTCCATCTTTATTTATTCATATTTTGGGTACATTGGGACAGGCAGTCAAAGTAAACATGGATCCTCAAAAATGACATTATAAAATATACTAAATGATGCATTCAAGATTTCCCTTCCCTCTCTGGAACATATCTAAGTTTGACAAACTGTTTGAAATTATCAATTCAATGATGCCCTTAAAAGGGTTAGCTTTGGCATATATTTAAAATACATTCAAGACATATGTCTATTCTGCTGGAAGAACTACAGAAAGCTCAGTTTAACATCAGTGAGATGATTGAAACTGCTTAAATTATCATTCTCTATATGCATCTCATATTTCTACAACTTCAGGGTATTTTTAAACATTCTTTCTACATAATGTACAATTTACTTAGCACGTGGCATTCATATGTCTAGCTGTAAAATAACTTGTTGTAATTTAAGCAAACATGTTTTAAATAAAAGGTAGCTAAGGCTTCTAATCTCTGATGTATTGAGTGCAATGAAAGCTTCCATAAAAATGGATTTCCTGGGCAGCCAAAGACCATAGAGGCTCCCCTTAAGAACTACATTAATATACAATTTACCCTCATGCATTTCTGTAAATCTGACCAACTTAACCAACGATGTGATGACATTAACCAACTAAAAACAGAGGAGCAGGAAAAAATAGGGCACTTATTTTTTCCTATGAAATCATTTTTGTTTGCTTCTATTTTTCAAACATTAGCAATCGATTTAACAGTAATGTTCCAAATACTCTTTTTAAAAATAGATTTAGTGAGTTATAATTGACATCAAATACAATGTGTATGTTTAAAGGGCACAATTTGATAAATTTTGACATATGTATACATTAGTAAAA
This sequence comes from Colobus angolensis palliatus, assembly GCF_000951035.1. Lineage (NCBI taxonomy): Eukaryota > Metazoa > Chordata > Mammalia > Primates > Cercopithecidae > Colobus > Colobus angolensis. The sequence continues at coordinate 498,918 of NW_012114744.1, read as the reverse complement.
TCATCACAATAAAGATAATGAACATATTCTACTTCTCCAAAAGTTTCATTGTATCACTTTATAATTCCTTTCTTCCTATCCACCCTACAGCCCCTACTTGGTCCCCAGGTGTCTAAGTAACAAATCTTCCACAAACGTGTCTCTTAGATGGCATATAGACAATGAATTGCACAGATATCAGTTTTCCAACACTGAACATTTGTTTGCATTTTCCAGAATTTTATATAAATGAAATATAGTATGTACATTTTTCGTCTGATTTCTTTCACTTTCCATATTTTGAGAATGATATCTATTGAATAGAAATAGGAACACATATCAATAGTTCATTTTTTTATTGTTGTTCCATTTTATAGATGTACCATGGCCCGTTTATCCATTCACCTGTTGAAGGATGGTGGGTTGCTTCCACTCTGGAGCTGCTAAATGAAGGTGCTATGAGCATTCATGTATAAGTCTTTGTATAGACTTGTGCTTTCATTTTCTTCGAGTAATTGACTAAACATGAAATAGCTGGATCATATGTTAAATGTACCTCTAACTTTAAGAAAATGCCAAGCAATTTTCCAAAGTAATTGCAGCATTTTACATCCCTCCAAGAAATGTATGAGAGATTCACTTTCTTAATATCATCACTAATACTTGATATGGTCAGTCTTTTTCACTTTTATTATTCTAATAAGTGTATATTGGTATTTCATTGTGGTTTCAATTGGTATTTCCCTATTGATGCTGGGCATTTTTTTCCATCTGTTTCTTTGCCATCCATATATCCTCTTTGGTAAAATGTCTGTTCCAACATTTTGCCCATTTTTATGGGGTTGTTTTCTTATTACCTTTAAAAGTCCTTTCTATATTCTGGATACGAGTGTTTTTATCAGCAGTATGACTTGTTAATATTTTCTCCTGCTATGTGATAATGAAGACAACTTTAGTCCAAAACCATGACAAGGTAATCTGGGAGTGTTTTAAAATTTTAGCGTTTAGCAGGAGAGTAAAGTCAACTTTCAATGAAAGGAAATCTATAATTGAGCAAAAAATCACTTCCTGCCACCTACAAATCCTGGAAAGAGACCTGAAATGGCTGATAATTGTTTCATTTTTAATTTTTAAGTTAGTCAATATTATAGTCAGATGAAATAAGTTGTAAGGCTTCTTCTATTTTCCCACCAAATTTTGAATATACCTCTATTAAAAGCTTTTGTGGGATTGTGAAAGCTTGTTTCCACATCTATAGTCCCACTGTTCTTGTGTTTCTTGGGGTAGAGGCCTTGCTTCTTTGAACTTCATATCTCTACAATCTAACACAATGCTTGGCACTAGCAGGTACTCAACAAGGGTTTAGTGAATAAATTAAAAGACCCTTATTCTGTATTGCCAGCATATTTGACAAAAATCAACTGACGCTTTCAACTTCCTCCTTCTCCCTCCAAGCTGTACTGATTGGTATCAGTCCCAGACACTGAGTGATAACCTAAGAAAAAGTAGTTATCTAGAGTTCAGAAATGACTGTTGCCATGATCACTAAATAAAGAAAACACATGTTTAGCTCCTAAATAAGTTCTGAAACAGAAAATAAAGTGCTACAAACTCTTTTGTATTCTAAATACTAGAATCGGGCTGGTCTATGTCAAAGAATGAATAAGATTATTTTCTGCAGAGAAAAACAATCCTCTGGAGATTGTGAAAATAATTTTTCACAATGCCTAGGAATTCTGGCCCCCATCTTCCCTTACAGCCATATTTTCTCTAGGCCAATGCTTTTAATTTTTTTGCTTTTATACTGTAGTATTTGTTTTCCTGAATGGGCATTAAAACAAAGCCCAGTGGCTTATTCTTTTGACCAATGAGGTGAATTGGTTTCTATAGTCCTTTATGAACCTACAGTGCCTATCCTATAAACCAAATTCTCTCAGAGTAGTGGAAGCTGTGAAATGCCTACAAGAGATTTATTAAGCCAAAGGTCTCCTAAGTTGACACACAGATAGCATAACGAAATAGTTGCATATATATGTTTTCAAATATATAGGTAACAGGCTGAAGCCATTTCAGCAGTGAGCCATGGGGTAGGAATCCTTTTGGCTCTTGGTCACATTGTAGCCTGGAGATAAACAGTGTCTGATCGATCTGAGTATTCCAAGTGCCAGACAGGGGGCATGAGAAGGAAACAGATCATTTGCTTCCTGCCCAGGCCATGGAGCTGGGCAGACCCCTCCACTACCTGTGGACCTCCACCATCACCTCTCAGGGCCATTGATTGTGTTCTCCACTGGGGGATCTGAGAGCGACTTGGTGGTCCAACTTTGCCCAGGTTTGTCCCCCACCTTCAGGGCTGAGCAGGAAGCTCAGGCCACTGTGCATTCTATGGACCAGCCCACTGCTTGAGGCAAAAGATGCATTTTCCGAGCAAACAAAAATCAAGCATACACCCATCTGTTATTCTTGCAGCTGCCTTTTACCTGAAAGTACCATCTACTGACTTGAAGGCCAACAGCACAATCCAATACAAACTTTGCTAACACAAGGGCATTGTGCTGGAGAATGAGATAACCTCTTGGGACCTCTGCTATCCTAGCCCTGCAGAAGGAAGTGAGCCTGCTCACTCATCTAGTATATCACTACTATAACCAGCATTTGACACAAACCCAACACTAAGCCTACTATAACCCAGAAACTTACGCAGTGTCTTCACCACTGAACACACCCAGAGTCAAAGCCAAATGACCCTACATAACATACATTATAATCACACCCTGAAGGGAAAAAAATCCTATCCAAATGAAAGTAAATTTAAAAATAACAAGATGAGATAGTTTTTCCAGATGAGAAGGAATTGGCAAAACAATTCTGGAAGCATAAAAAACAAAAAACTAAAACAAAAAGAAAATGGTATTACCACACCCCCAAAAAATCACACTAAGTCTCTAGCTATTAATTCTCACCCAAATGAAATATTAGAAATACCAGATAAAGAGTGTAAAATATTGATTTCTAAAAAGGTCAGTGAGATCCAAGACAAAGTCAGAAAACCAATGCAGGATATAAATGAAAAAATTACCAAAGAGATATATATTATACCAAGCAGAAATAGCTATGCTTATATCAGATACACAACTTCTAGAAATAAAAACTTAGTTAAAAGAATAATACACAATTGAAATCTTTAACAATAGATAAAGCCAAGCAGAATAAAGAATTTCAGAGCTTGAAGACCGGTCTTTCAAATTAATCCAGTCAGAAAAACAAAAATAAAGAGAAAGAATTTTTTAAAAATGCCTTAAAGAAACATAGGATTATGTAAAACATCCAAACCTATGAATCAGGAATACCTGAGGAAAATAAAAAGTTTGAAAAACCTATTGGAAAAAATAATTGAGGAAAACTTTCCTATTCTTGCTAGAGATGTAGACATCCAGATACAAGAGGCTCGGAGGACTCCAGAGAAATACACTTCAAGACAGACTTCACTAAAACATATAGTCATCAGGTTATCTAAAGTCAGCATTAAGGAAAAATCATAAAATCAGCAAGAGAAAAGTATTCAATTACTTATAGAGAAAATCCTGTCAGGCTGATACTGGGCTTCACAACAGAAATCTTACAAGCCAGAAGAGATTGGGATCCTATTTTCAGATTTCTTGAAGAAAAAAACTATTAACTATAAGCTTTGCATTGTACTAAAATAAGCTTCATAACTAAAGGAGTAATAAAATGTTTCCCAGATAAGCCCATGCTAAGGAAATTCATCACCACTAGACCTATAAGAAATATCTCAAGAGACTTCTAAACATGAAAACAAAAAGTTGATACCTACCAACTTAAAAACACACAAAGGTATACAACTCACAGAGCTTATAAAACAATTACACAAATAAGAGTGCAAAGCAACTAGATAGCAATTAACATTATGACAGGAAAAAACCCTCACATAACTTTATTTATTTTATTATACTTTATGTTCTAGGGTACATGTGCACAACGTGCAGGTTTGTTACATAGGTATACATGTGCCACGTTGGTGTGCTGCACCCATTAACTCGTCATTTACATTAGGTATATCTCCTAATGCTATCCCTCCCCTCTCCCCCCACCCCACAACAGGCCCTGGTGTGTGATGTTCCCCTTACTGTGTCCAAGTACTCTCATGGTTCAGTTCCCACCTATGAGTGAAAACATGCTATATTTGGTTTTCTGTTCTTGCAATAGTTTGCTGAGAATGATGGTTTCCAGTTGCATCCATGTCCCTACAAAGGTCATAAACTCATCCCTTTTTATGGTTGCATAGTATTCCATGGTGTATATGTGCCACATTTTCTTAATCCAGTCTATCCTTGATGGACATTTGGGTTGGTTCCAAGTCTTTGCTATTGTGAA